>NC_143191.1:4777500-5377500 GCF_051530095.1 Phoenix dactylifera
ACACATGGACTTTAAAATTATATTAAGCAAGATTTAGTTTAAAAATTTGAATCTTACCTTATGAACTTTTGCTCGCTGAATTGGTATTTTCAAATGTTAAAATTGGCAATAGAATGGTATATGGTATGTTAATAGGCCTATTTATGTGTTTTGGCAGTCAAATTAACCAGTTCAAAAACAAGTAGCATGTAAATAAGTCAAATCCCCTTATGGCACCACTTTTAAACACTAGGACATAAAAATGACCAGGTTGGAACACATCTCAACTGAAACATATCATGCAGATCAAAAACTAGTTAACACTAAATCCTTGAAGGGTAAAGTTCTTCCACAATACATAACCACGAAGGACAAAAATTAAACATATCTAGCTTGTGACCAAAATAAGGTTCACCATACCGTACCAGTTCAATACCGGTACAAAGAGCGTACCGACACTCCATACAATGAACGGGCCCATACAGTAGTACCATACTGACACAGTGATAGTGTGGCACCGGTATGGGGGCCAGTTCTAAGACGGTGTACCTTGGTTCCAATACTTTTTCTTTTAATTTTGAACTTGTATCCCAACTTCTTGTTCAGCCTGTTGTACAAATAAAGCATATACCCAAGGCCATAGGAGCAGATTGGAATATATTGGTTAAAGTAATAAGGGAAAAAATAATCATTATCAACACTTCCAAGTGCCAGCTTACGCTATGCCAGTGCCCGCACCTTGCACATGTCAGAAGGGCACCTACTTAATCTTTTTCCAAAAAAGTTATATTTAACTAAAAAAGCTATTAAGTGTTGTTTCTAAATCTTGGATCAGTATGTGTTACAGGAATATGCTCAGTAAGTTGTACTGTTTTTACAACGTAAGAGAAGTGGACCTCAATATGAGCAAATTTACATCATGAGCTAACCTCTGTGCATCATTTCCTGAGGTTCCAGCTCCAAAAATGGTTGCTTTTGTAGCTAAAACCAACACAGGTTGCGTTTGTAAGAGCTTGTAGATCTCTTGAACAACAGCTTCTGCCACATTTTGAAGGGATAGGTTCTTCCTGCATAACAATCGATATTGGAAGACCAACAGCAAAAAATAAAGTTGCTAGGGATTCAAATGAGAGAATAAGAGTCTCATATTATGCATATGCAAGAGATGCAGGGGTGCTGGAAAGAGAAAGAAATTTAGTTTAGGAAGGATGCCAGTAAACTTCTATGTGATATCTGATAAAGTGTGAGGATAACTGAGTTCAGGAAAAAAGAAAAGTCAGGTGCTTGCATAACTCGTAAACTTATCACTTAAGCTGAGAAGGGTGTGCATTAACCTCACATTTTATATTAAAACATTTCATAATTTGTGTGAAATCATGTGATAACAAACTAGTGCATACAGAATTAACAATCTGCCAGGCATAAATCCTTAGACCTAAAACCCAAAATATGACAACATCACACAAATTTTACCCAGGTTGAATGCATACCCTAGAGCCAAAAAAATAATAAATAAATCAAGTTATATTACCTCAATCTTGAACTAGGCATCCTAACCCCACTTCCGCCCATAATTTATTTATAGATCACAAAATGTGAGGGTTTTCTTTTTATACGAGTTCGTTATGACTTAGGAGGTTTCATGCAATACTATTTTACCAATTAAAAGTTCAATGCTAAGATCACTAGTTTCTATATCAAGGGTTATATCTATATAACTTAATAAAAAGGATACTTCCATAAAATTATAAGTCTGTAAGCAGGCTATAAGGAAAATATTATCTGACAAGGTTAATGAATAAATAAATGTGAAGTTTATGTATAACTGCAAAGTGTCGCAGAGACATGCAACACTCTACTCAAAAATAAACTGGACGGTGTAATTATAAAACATTTAGGGGGAAAGGAACAGGGTGTTTTCTTTAGACAATCGGGTTTCACAGCTCACAGGCAAGTCCAACCACAACCATTGTGTTATTTATATTGGTAAACATATTTTTGAATCTCAGGCATGCATAGACATTTTGGTGCAATGATCTGAGAGATTACTACTTTTGTACACTTTCCCTACAACCTTAAACTGGCATGGAATTTTTCACAAGAGAATTTTGCAAAGGATGGCATGAATATTACGAGTTCATACAAATACAGCTTTAAGCATATTTACCTTTTACTACCACCTATAGGCATGGGTTGACAAGCTCGATCTATCCAATAAAAGGCACCAATGCTGAAAACCCATAAAAAGGCATCAGATTCAAGTCAACTTCTGTTATGAGCAAATAAAAGTATTTTCAAATGAAAAGAGAATAAGGTACAACCAGGGACAAATGAAAAGAGGATGATGTACAAACAGGGAAGAAAACAGAATCCTGGAGAACTGAAAAATCCATCAACTCCATCATACTTGACCAAAAATCCACCTAGATTTCCATCCACTTCTCCTCCTTCATAGGCCCTTAGCCTAGATTCCCCCTCCTTTGCTGCCCTTTAGCTCTGATCTGCCTTCCTTCACCTCCTCCATCTCCCCCTCAATAGTCCTAGACTCTGTTATGGGAGCAATTATAACTGATCCCTATTACACACCCCTAACTGACCTGTTTAACCCAACCCATTTGGTTTACAGGACATCTACAGGTCCAGCAAACTTGACCACTAGAGAACCAAGTTCAAGTTGAAGATTCCAACTCATCAACTTACAATAATATATCTTATATATTATAAGTATTATATATTTATATTATATAGCACAAGTTTTTATCGAAATTCTTATACTCTAATCCCCATTCAGTTCCCTAAGCTTGTCCCAATTTTTCCTCCACCTCACTTCCATGTCTCTTTCCTATACCTCTCCTCTCCTCCACTAGACTCTCTCTGTTCCTCACATCTCTCTCCTACATCCTCCCCTCTCCTCTACTCTCTCCCCTTCTCTCTTCCTCTCCCTCCTCATCCTTTTAATCCGCCCTCCGCCAAATCAAGCCATGTTAATACACAACCAAATAAGGATACTCCATCATTGGATCCAACTCTTAGATGCAAATTTTATTGACCCATCACCAAATCCAGCTACCTTAACGTTGTCCATGCATAATCCAATAATCCTACCACCATAAATCTGAGTAGCATACTTTTGCTAGTTTCCAATAACCCCTTGATCTAGCGATTAAATTGTGTTGTCTTCCTCCCTAGTTAACATTGGACAAGTAAATGGGTCAAATCCAAGCTTAGTAGCTGACTTTTCTACCTACGATAATGCACCCACTACAAAATTTTCCTAAGAATCTTGAATCTATACATGTTTCCTAGGTGCTTCCTTATTAAAATTGCTCCTAAAATATCTACTTCCTTGCACCCGCACCTACTCCCGAATTCTAACAACTAATGATCCGAGACAATCAACTATACCCAAATCAGGTTGAATCAACCATAGTTGACCCATTGGCAAATTAGTCAAGTATTGACCATGACCATTTGGACTTGCTATAGAATCTTGACCCAACCTTACCCATTGCCATCATTTTAGATTTGTTGCCTTCGACTTGGATAGCCATTGCATCATCAAGACCAAGAGTTAGCACTATAGCCAAAATGTCGAACTTGTTCACCTCCAACAAGGGTAGTTAGGTAGTTCTCCCTTCCTCTCTTCCTTCCTCCCCTACCCCATCCCACCAACATTATTAAACTTAAACAAGTTAAGTGAGCTTAATCTCAGCTCGATTAACTTTTCAAGCTTGAAGGAGCCAAGTTCAAGCTAGCTCGACAATGTAAGAGCCAAGCTTGAGATACGCTTTCTCAACTTGCCGCCAGCTCAAGATGACTCTTTTTAATTCAAGCCAAGCTCGAGCAAAACCTAGCTTGCTTGTGTTCGGCTTGTTTACACCCCTACAAGGAAGAGAAGGGATAAAGTGACATGCGAGGAGGCATGACACTACAAGGGTTGAAACCTCAAACCAATTCTGACTGAGCTCCACATTAACTAAACCATTATATATAATTTGATGAGGGGGTCACATCAAAAATCAAAATATGGAGACTGCTGAACAAAACTAATTCATTAAGCATTATTTGAGGTCCTACCGATATCAAGACAAGCATAGGAGTACAATATTTAACTTTAATATAATGTAAACCAATGTTAATTGTTGAAATTGAGGAATATGCTCAGTATCTACCCTTCACATATTGTTCTCCCATATGATAGAAGAAATCATGATTTATTCACATTGCATAACTACATATAGTCTATGTAGTATAGCTATATGATGTCCCCATCTCAAACATATTTTTATATCTAATTGTGAATTCAACTATGAGTCCTATGCCAGCAAACATTGCTCATGAATGAAAATCTAGAATAAATTAAAGGATTGTTTAAAAGAAAAAAAGGTAGCTGACTGATCATAGTTAAGGAGAATTCTGAAATGATTCACATAGATGGCCCTTAGAGATTGAAGAAACCTTCTTCATTTGGTTACTTTTGTAGTTCCAAACTTTCAATACTCACACTTAGTAAGCAGCAGTTAATTACTATAAACACAAACATCTACAATGAATATTGCTATCATAGTTATAGTTTTTGGTAAGCAGCAACATAATAGTAATACATAACTCGAAAATGAAAAGGATTTTTTATGTGAGAGGAATGCACATGCTAAGGTAAGGTCATGAGGGTAACTGAACATGAATACTGTTACCTAGTCATCTTGCAAGCAGAAATGAAAAGTTCTTGGCAATGAAGGAAGACCTGTCTATCATAAGAAAATGGAGACCGACACCAAGAGCTTCACTTTCCCTTTGCAAGTGAAAATGCATTGCCTGTAAAATTAAACAATGTTTTTGGAAATTAGTAAAATTAAACAATGTTTTGGGAATCAATTCAGCCATCTCATTCAACTGGAAATCAACCGTGAAGAAACCAGTCTAATACATACCATAACCATCAAAACTTCTATTTCAAGAACTATATTTTCTAGAGATGCATGTTGTAATCATAATTGTCTAATATATGTCAATACGGCTAGTATTCTAATGAGTAAGGAACACACTTACCTTGAGAGCGGCCAAAAATTCAAAGCTGCTGTAACAACGGATATACAGGAAGCGTCTCATGCAAGCTAAGAATAATTCATCATCACATAGGCACATCTGTGTAATTTCAGTGGCATCATACTTCTGATATTCTCCATTGTCTTCCCAATAGGTACTGTTGGCTGATTCTGTGAAATATTAAGCTGAAATTTCAGTGTGCTAGGGATGCTACAACTCAATACTAATTAACTTAAAAGTACTTCGCACAGCTAACTTGCAAAATGAAATGATCATTTGTTTCATTTGGGGCATGATGATATAGGCAGGGACCACTTTAAGGAGCAATGCGTGGCTAAAGGATTCATTCAAACTTATAAATCTAAGTCTTGAGACTTCATCACAAGCAAGAAAAGTCATCTGACTGACAGGATATAAGGTTTGATTAAGGTATATCTCTTTCTGATATGTAACCACTTTCAAGAACCATAGCTGCTTTTGCAGACTTGCAGTTACTCGTATAACAGAAAAAAAGTTATCTAATTCAATGTTTGGACCTTTCCTGAGCCCCATAAGAGCATGGTCCTCAAGTGAGTAACAAATAACTACTAATCATTTAGCTATCAACACCAAAGACAACTATCATTTGTGACTTACAACTTGGATTTACCAAACGATGACTTTGACTTTTTACTCCAATTATTGACATATTAACCTCCATTTCAGAGCTAGATTCACCTTTCTATCTAAGATTTAATATCCGAAGCACTTCCCACGCTTTTTAATAGCTCCCCAAAGCAAACCTCCATTGCATTGCACTCATCAAAACAACCAACAGCTGAGTTCACCAAAAATCTATCAGAAGAAGTGAATGCAATGCAAATCCTTCTTCATTCCTACTGTCATTAAAATAGACATTGCAGTTTCTAATTCGTAAGTAACAAAGTCACTGCTTTTAAGCACAAACCGATACTTCTATCTTCCTATCTCTCAGTCCATCATAGATGCTGCATAATTGGAACAATTCGACGTCATATTTCCTAGGATTCCATAACATGAACATTCTCCGCTACCCGACTAACTAAAAGAAGCATAGAAAAGCGAAATTTCTTACTGTAAGCTTCCATTATACGATGCTTCAAGATCTGGGAGAGCCGAAGCACATCGAAGCGGCAATCCAGATCGAAGTACATCACCATCCGCTCCAACCCTCCAAAACGTATCCCCTTCCACTCCTCGGGAAGGATGCAGTGGACAGCGGCCTGGGAGAAGCCATGAGAACGGATCTCAGTGTCAAATAGGAATAATTAAAAACAAGGAAATCAAAAGAAGGGGAACGAGGGAAGGGGATTTACGTGCAATAGAATTTGGGATTTGGCGGAGGGAGAAGGGCCTGCGATCTCGACGACGTTGCCGACGCGGAGGGGGACGCGGTGGAGGGGAGGGAGGAGGAGGAAGGGGCGCTCCGTGAGAACCCTAGCGAGCATCGCCTTGGCGGTCTCGTCGCCATGGATCCACCCTCGGGGGTTTTCCTCCATTCTATTCTATTATTCTGCTAGTTTTGGCATCATGCTTTCACGGGAGTTGAGGTATTACATTTACTTTGAACTAAAGCCAGCAGAGCGCTTGCCGACTTTGGCTTAAACTATCTTCCGCTCGCGCGTGATTTCTCTTCGCTTGGCGGCTTGCTGGTACGGAAAGGAATAGTATTTGATAACCTTGATCAGTCTTCGAGTAACTTTTATGAAGGTTTCAATCCAGGTATGCGAGTTCATTCTCATATCCGAAAGATTTTTGACAGCCAGAAAAAATCTAGGACTCTTACTTAGTAGTTTTTATGCTTTTTTAAGTGACTTTTTGTCACCTAAAAGCTTTTAATCTCTGATTTTCTTAAGAGTAATTTTGATGACAATGTAAAAGAGAATGGTTTACCAAATGGTGCCAAATTTGTGATCGAAAATTGTAGGTCAACTTTTGTGGTTGTGGATGGATGTCATCCATTTGATACTACGGTGCTATTGGTAGAGATACGAGTTGCATGGGAGGATCTAGCATAAGTAGACACTGTATCGGGAGCGTCAAATATAATTTTGGAAGAGGATTTTAAAATTATGATCTCATGGATATTAGGTCAATTCTATGGAATATCTAGAGACTGTAATCAAAAGAAGGTCATGCATTGTAATAAAGATAATCTAGTCTTGACATATGGATTAATTCAGGGAATAATACATCTCCAACGGTTGTAAGTTCAAAGGATTTCTATGCAAATATGAATATTCCATGAACTACTTTGCGTTTTTTTTGTTTGCCTCTATTTTGCAGTATATGTATTTGAATATTCTTCTTTTAGCTTGCATTATTTTGGATGGATGCATGATGCCAAGTAAACATTTATATTTTAATGGTACAATTCGATTTCGTCAAATTTGTCCATTTTGTAAGATGTGTGGGGTTTTGCATGTGATCTTAGTAGTAGTTTTTATGATGCTAGCGATGGATAAACTATTCTAATGCTAGTCAAACTTTTTAATCCAAGCAACGTTTACTGTAGTCAAAAAATATAATAGTTGTAGCTATGAAATATGAAAGCATCTCACTCAATATGATTCTCCATGATAAGAGGGAATTATCACAACTTTTACATTTGTTGCCAAACAAGTTAGATCAATTAATTATGGAGTTGCCAAGTCAATAGTTATAGGTCCACTAAACTTTCTATTTGAGAGATAAGCACTCCAAAGCATTTTTCTTAAAATATAACCTTATGGTCCATGTGTTATGTTAAAATAAAAAATTATGTAACCACAGTCTAACACCTAATTGTACCTTCATGTTACTCTAGACACCCACCTCTCTAATAAAAAAATAAAAATAAAAGTAAATAAAGATAAAAAAATATTTCAACGAGTTAGAAAACATTTATCATAAGAGTGATCAATGAAACCACACAAATTTTATTAAATAAATTGAGAATAGGTGATTATTACTATATTTATAAAGATGCAAAAAAAAAGTATAACTTCAACATGCGATGGTTGACTACCTTAGCAGCTTGCGGAACATTCATTCTACATACTGCACTTCCTTGAGAACTCCTCTACACCTATTCTACTTATAGAATCTCTGATTTTAACCAGTGGCAATCTTAATTATAGGAAAAGAGTCCATTTGACTTTGGTCCATTGTGAAGGATTACATAAGGGAGGTATCTAAAATTTCATTTTTCTAGAGCCAATGACCAATTTAAAATCTTTAGACTGGAAGCTTGATAACAGATCCTCACACACTTCATTATTGATTGGTACTTAGAATAATTGTACAATCCAAGACCCGTTCAATTCAAGCAATTCAATATATCCCTAAATTATAACATTTGCGCTAGCTAATCAATCAAGACCCTGTAGTATTAAGTACAATTGGTATATTTTTCTATCAAAAAAAAAAAAATAAGTAATAAAACTGTGCGTACGGAAAGTAGTAGTAACACATAACAAAATTTATGGACGTTCATCATTAACATGCAACGGAATGTATCAAATCTAATTTCTAATCATCAGGATCCGTTTACAACTCCACCGGCTACAGTATCGTACACGCCCGGCTTCAAAATTCGTTCGGCTTCAAAACTAATTTCTAATCATCAGGATCCATTTACAACTCCACCGGCTACAGTATCGTACACGTCCGGCTTCAAAATTCGTTCGGCTTTCCACCTGGACCGGGCATTGGTCTCGGTCTCGACCGCCAGCAACATTGACGGTTGACCAATTCCTCCCTTCTTTTTCTGACCATCTGGAAACGGTAAAACACTAAAAAAAACTAAAAACAGAAAAATCTTTCCAAAAGATCCTCCCCAATCACCAGCCACCCATTCCATGATCACACGGATCTAGAATACGATGGCAGTCCCTGGCCCACCGACCGATGGACTCTCTCACCAAATCTTCGCATCAAAAATAAATATCTCTCTCTCTCTACACTCCGTGCTAGCTCTGCCATACTCTCTCGCCAGTCGCCAGCCCTTTCACGGCCCCAGGTTAGATCCGCCGCACGATGGAAACTTTACTTCCATCTAGGGTAAGACACGTAATCCCCAATATTCGTGCTTTCCAAAGCTAATGCTGAACACGACTTTTATGTGCCACGTGTACATCATGGACTATCAGACGTCAAAACTGTCCGCCTTCCAGCGGACGTTGCACGGGTCCTGGTCGTCTCCTCTCTTCTCTATTTCTAACCCTTCGTCCGACTCTCCACCCGGTGAGAAGGGAGGCCGAGAGCGGGAGAAAAATGGAGCTGAAAATGGGATTTTTATCCTCCTCCAGTACTCCTGCCCTCCTCCTGCTCTTGCTCTCCTCTCTGCTCCTCCTCCGCCGCTTCCCCCTCGCCGGTGCGGCCGACATCCCCCTGGGCTCCACCCTTACCGCCTCCAACTCCTCCTCCTGGACCTCCAACAACAAGACTTTCTCCGTCGGCTTCGTCTCCGACCCCGAGAACCCCTCCCTCTTCCTCGCGGCCATCACCTACTCCGCTGCCATCCGCGTCTGGACCGCCGTCGGCGCCGACAACACCCCCGCCGCGGTCGACTCCGCCGCCTCCCTTCAGCTCCGCTCCGACGGCGACCTCCGCCTAACTAACGGCTCCGGCTCCGTCGTCTGGCAGTCCAACACCTCTGGGAAGGGCGTCACCACCGCCTCCCTCAGCGATAGCGGCAACCTCGTCCTCCAGAACGGCAGCGGCTCCACCGTCTGGCAAAGCTTCGACGAGCCCACCGACACCATCGTCCAGACTCAAAATTTCACCGTTAACCAGACTCTGAGGTCCGGGATCGACTACTCCTTTTCTCTTAATGCTACTGGAAACCTCACCCTCACTTGGAACAACAGCGTTTCTTACTTCAATAACGGATTCAATTCATCATTTACTGCCAATAAAACCCTTACTTCCCCGGTCTTGACCCTCCAGACCGATGGAATTGTTTCTCTCTATGATCAATCGCTCTCGACTTCGGTTGTCATAGCTTATAGCAGCGATTATGGCGAGAGTGGCGTGGCGATGCGGTTCTTGAGGTTGGATACTGATGGGAATTTGAGGGCCTACAGTGTTCCCAGTGGCAGCACCACCCCCGTCGACCGGTGGTCGGCCGTGGCGGACCAGTGCAAGGTCTTCGGCTGGTGCGGCAACATGGGAATTTGTAGCTACAATGAAACATCGCCGGTCTGCGGCTGCCCGTCAAGGAATTTTGAGCTTGTCGATCCGAGTGATAGCCGGAAGGGGTGTAAGATGAAAACCGAGATCGCAGATTGCCCTGGTAATTCTACCATGCTGCAATTGGATAATTCGCAGTTCTTGACCTACCCGCCGGAGATCACGACGGAGCGGTTCTTTGTCGGGATCACAGCATGCCGGTTGAACTGCCTTTCGGGCAGCTCTTGTGTTGCCTCCACCGCCCTAGCTGATGGGTCCGGCTATTGCTACCTAAAGGTATCAAATTTTGTCAGTGGGTATCAGTCTGAGTCTCTCCCGAGCACTTCATTCGTCAAGGTCTGTGCTCCTGCTCTTCCAAACGAGCTATCATTGGCTTCAGTCAATATCCAGAAGGATTCATCTACAGTGAAAGGTTGGGTGGTAGCTGTTGTGGTGGTGGGCACTATCTTGGGGTTGATGGCTTTGGAGTGGGGGCTGTATTGGTGCTTCTGCCGGAACAGTCCTAAGTATGGCCCTTCATCAGCTCAGTATGCACTTCTTGAGTATGCTTCCGGTGCTCCTGTGCAGTTCTCATATAGAGAGCTACAGCGTTCGACAAAGGGATTTAAAGAGAAGCTTGGGGCAGGGGGATTTGGAGCTGTTTACAGGGGGGTCCTTGCAAACCGGACCATTGTTGCAGTGAAGCAGCTTGAGGGGATTGAGCAAGGGGAGAAGCAGTTCCGGATGGAGGTAGCCACCATAAGCAGCACCCACCACTTGAATCTGGTCAGGCTGATTGGTTTTTGTTCCGAGGGACGACACAGGTTGCTAGTTTATGAGTTCATGAAAAATGGTTCACTGGATCATTTCCTCTTCTCTAGGGAGTCGTCGGGGAAGTTAAATTGGGCGACTCGCTTCAGTGTGGCCATGGGGACTGCAAGAGGGATCACTTACTTGCATGAAGAGTGTCGGGATTGCATTGTCCACTGCGATATAAAGCCAGAGAACATTCTCCTTGATGAGAACTACAATGCCAAGGTCTCAGATTTTGGTCTTGCAAAGCTCATACATCCCAAAGACCACCGGCACCGGACGCTGACCAGTGTTAGAGGGACTAGAGGTTACTTAGCTCCAGAATGGCTCGCAAATCTCCCGATCACATCAAAGTCCGATGTTTATAGCTACGGGATGGTGTTGCTGGAGATTGTGAGTGGGCGGCGGAACTTCGATGTCTCAGAAGGGACTGGCAGGAAGAAGTTTTCCATATGGGCGTATGAAGAGTTTGAAAATGGGAACATCAGAAACATCGTGGATGAGAGCCTTGCTGAGCAGGATGTGGACATGGAGCAACTGGAAAGGGCAGTACAGGTGAGCTTCTGGTGCACCCAAGAGCAGCCGTCTCTGAGGCCATCCATGGGGAAAGTGGTGCAGATGTTGGAAGGGATCATGGAGATTGAGAGGCCTCCTGCTCCAAAGGCTACAGATTGCTCACTTAATATCACCAGTGGCACTTTAAGTGCTAGTGCTCTCACTACTTTTGCTGCCTCAGCTCCTGCAACCTCTTCATCAAGTGCATATCCAACTACAGGTAGCTCATCATTCATTTCCAGGAGGAACTTAGAGAAAGCTTCCTCGTCGCTTCTTGCTTCAGATCAATCTACCACATAAGTACGTACCTCACAGAGCCTCAAAACTTGCTTTATGTCTGTATACTTGAAAAACCTTAGTCCCACAAGGGCAATCAGGAAGAAGGAGAAGACACCACATTTCAGTTACTGTATTATGCTGCTTTTTGAATAATGTAATTAGCAGGAGGTAATTCTCCACCAATTCACTCTGTACTTTCATCTGAACTAAGATATGGGAAGCTTATTGCGTTGCGTGTATTAATAACAAGCTGGGGTGTCTTTCTGTTTTTTAGAATTCAATTGGTGAAAAAAAAAATGCCGGTTGAATGATGAAATATAAAATGCAGTACTGTAGTTTTGATTCAGGAAATTATGAGAATGAGGTACTTGTCCATCCTTCACAGTTTACAAGTTCATCGGAACTGAGGTACAGGGAGCTAATTGCTGTTTATCAACTATTAGAAACTGACGATCATTGTTTCTAACTTCAACTGGTGACAATCTTCTAGTTGAATGATCAGATGTACACAAGCCTGCATTTTGTTTGGGCTATGACCTTTCATTTGCTATTATTTGTGCTCGAGTAAGCAGGGATTAATCTCTTGATGCCTGTTCCAATGCAACTTTTTTATGCTGTTATTTTGGAATCAGTGTGAGATTTATTGTTGCCTGGACACTCTCAGATGCTAATTCACTTGTAGTATTGGTTGCTGCATCATAGAAATATTTTAGATCTCATTCGTTGAGGCATTGCTTATACATGCTCCCAGATTTGGTTATTTTCAGTTATTCTTATTACTTGAAGCTGAGGTATGATAGTTTATTAGGTCATTTATGTCATATCTGATGTATGAATTACGGCTGCTTACTCATTTCTAATGTTACTTTCCTGCATCACAGAATTTGGAGATTCCCTCATTAAAATATTTCTTGCAGATCTGTTGGCTTTAATAATTATCATCATTTGTTGGGGCAAAATATTTACCATATGAAATTATACATCGTCTGTTACCACTTATCACTCATCTTCTTTCGCCATGATAAGAATCATAAATGTGCAAAGGAACTTAACATAATGACACAAAGTGTAGATATTTGCCTCGCAGAGCCGAGGCATCTGCAGGAAGTATCAGACATCATAAACCTGATAGTAGTTAAAATTTGAAATACCCTGTGGAAGAAATGCCTTAGGCGTTGCTGAACCATGATTTTATGCGAACCACGCCCAGAGCTTCTGCCAATAATCAGGCAAGAAATATGGCAACTATGAGTTGGCTTGCAACTCTGTGAGGCTGTGCCCAGCCTTGGGCTTAGTAGACCAAGTTTCAAGCTTTTGCTTACATTTCCAATTCCGACTTCTCCATTCTTTTTCCTGGTCCATTTTGTTCGCTTTCTCCCCTGGGACTGTTGATAAACAGTCTTGTATTTTGTTTTGAAGTCCCATAGTACTTCAACATTTTGCCTGCCTTCCAGAAAAATAGATGTGTCAAAGTTCTTTGGTCTCTCAAGTTCCGTCAGTGGAATGGAAAGGAGGAGAGGAAAAAGGAGAGTAGAAAAGAAAGAGAAGGATGAGTATTAAGGGAACCAGCTTCTCTTTGAAAATATTATCCATCCGCATATATTTGCATCGTAATATAAGATAATATAACAACTACAACAAGTAATCGTAATAAAAATGATAATGATTCATTTTTTGAAGAGTAATAATGATAATTCATAAAGATTGAGATTGAACAATTTGAGGACAACTAATCATTAGGGAACAGTTCAGCCAATGACAAATTAAACATACTTGAATTATCGCAATGTCTTTAGTGATATGAAAAATAGCATTTTTCCTCCCTTTCCTACGATGTCATGAACTCATGGCATGAGTGACTGAATCTTCTACTCCAATATCATTCTTCATTTAGATCTTGGTACATGAACTTTCCATGCAAATATGTGTCTCAATGTTAGCGGTGTAGAACAACATGCTACTTGACGCTAATGAAACGTGCTGGCCTAGGATCCAAAACAAACATCAATTAAATCAACCAACAGCAGTGGAAGAAAAAAGAGAGGAAGAGAATGACAAATTTATTCAAAAGAAAATAAAAGCTAAAACAATATGTTTGGCTCCCACTCTCAAAGATGTCTCATTCTTTCCTTCTCTAACTCTCTCCCCTTCCTAATAAAACCACATACTCTCTCCTACTACAAGACAAAAACAAACACGTCCCCACATTAAAAGATGAAAACATCACTATCCTAATTCAACTGAAAAATAAACTCAAAAACATTATGCTTAAGGCTCAACTTAACTAAAGTGGACTAGCACTAAAAATAAATTCCAAATAAAATAAGGACTTAGCAATGAATCTCAACATGTAGAGCCAAGGAAGTCCCCCTTCTATGCCACTCATATGCCATCTCCCTCTCTCTCTCTCTCTCTCTCACTCACTCACTCATGCACACACACACAATGGTGATGCGGGCTTCCATTGATGAAGTTTTTTTTTTGGGTGGATAATTGAGGACCTAGAGAAACAACTTCAGGATCTGATCCCATTTATGTTGATCGCTACTTAAATATCTTCCATTGGTAAGCATGAACCAGTGATTATAATTTGATTAAATTTTTTGTACTTATAAACCATCGTATTTGGTATTAGCTTTATAACAATTATAGTTAACCTTTAAGTTACTACATATTATATGAAAAGAAGGATCATCATGGTTTTTATTTCATTCAATTTTTTCTTCTCTTCAAAACTCTTAGAGGGAAAAAAAAGAACTTCTTCCTTTCTCCCAAACACTAGTGCAGCAAGAATGCTAACCATCAAACTCAGCTAGTTTGGATTGGCATAATAAATCATCATTCATCAAGATACTCTGGTATCCTTGAACATCAAAATTTCTGTTTTATAGTCTGAATGCTATCTATGACCGGCTGTCGACCTAACTCAACCCCTCCACCTCTTTTCATTTGTATCATACTGGTTGCAGATATTAAATTTATGAACCTATATTATCTTGGTAAATTTACTACTAAGTTTCTATTACAGTTAAATCGAAAATCAATATCAGTCAGTAAGTCTTTTAGTCATGGTTCTGATAGCTGAATAGTTCTAATTCTTCTCCAAGAGGAGGCCTGATCGTAATTACTCTGTATAAAGCACAGCTTTTAAAAATATGTGGAGCTTTTTTGACTGCATCACCTCAACCCATGTCTATCTTGTTTTGAACAGTATCCCCTGAATGCTCTCATGCCCTTGATAGATGCAGCCCCAGCAGGCTCAACCCTCAATGTTGTATGTAGAGCAAATCCTGTCCTTGATGCAGCAGCAGCAAGCAGTTGTG
Organism: Phoenix dactylifera; assembly: GCF_051530095.1. Classification (NCBI taxonomy): domain Eukaryota; kingdom Viridiplantae; phylum Streptophyta; class Magnoliopsida; order Arecales; family Arecaceae; genus Phoenix; species Phoenix dactylifera. Next base: position 4,792,665 of record NC_143191.1, read on the forward strand.
ATAGGCCAGATGAGGACGAGTCTTGGTGTGGCTAGCAGATTCAACATGCGTCATGGTAAAGTAGCAGCATTATGAAGCAGCGGGGTGCTGACAGGGGATTTTCCTGATTTCGAGCACGACAGGAGGGCTGGAGAGCAAGATGCCAGGACTCTGTTGTCAGCTGAACTGTGAGGTGCCATCTATGAAGGGCAGACTGGAGAGAGGGCCAAGCCTCCATACCTGTTGAAAGAATACACAGATTCTGGAAAAATGTTTTGATGTTCAGTTTTCCCGATGGTGCTCTATTCATGTATATTTATAGGGACTTTGAGTTTGCATAACAAACAGATTTGCATAACAAACAGATTACAAAAACTAGATACAAGTATTGAGATCTTTGAACTAATCCATCGGAGAGTCTTTAGGAGATGAGCTGGAATATGTGATATGTTCAGAGTTCAAATATTCAGGTACCAAGGAATAAGGAAATGCATCAGCATCTCCAGATACGTTAACAGCCCCCCTCAAGCTGAGCGGGGGTGGAAGCACCATCAGCTTGCCTCGCAAATAAGAGAACCGATGAGTAGTAAGTCCCTTGGTGAACAGATCTGCCAATTGATCATGAGTACTGACATATTTCACAGTAATGTCGCCATTGACAACTTTTTCTCTGATAAAATGGAAATCCACCTCCACATGTTTTGTACGAGCGTGAAAGACAGGATTGGAAGCCAAGGAGATGGCACTCACATTGTCACACCATAGAACAGGAGTGGAAGACAAGGGGAGCTGAAGTTCGCGCAGGAGCATCCTTAACCAATACAACTCTGCTGTGGCAAGAGCAAGAGATCTATATTCAGCCTCGGTACTTGACCGGAAAACCACAGGTTGTTTCTTGGCAGACCATGAAACTAAGCAGGGACCAAAGAAAACACCATAGCCAGAGGTAGATCGGCGATCATCGGGATTACCAGCCCAATCAGAATCACAAAATGCTTGAAGATGGAGAGAACCCTTCGAAAACCAGATACCATAATTTATGGTTCCTTTAAGGTACCGTAGAACACGTTTAGCAGCAGACCAATGAGTCGTTGAAGGGCGATGCATGTGTTGACACAACTGGTTAACTGAGTAGGAAATGTCAGGTCGTGTGAGTGTGCAATACTGTAATGCCCCCACAATTTTTCGATACTCAGTAACATCATCATCAACAAGCAAATCACCATCCAAAGTGGACATTTTAGAGCCAATAATACATGGAGAGGCAATGGGCTTAGCACCCACCATGCGAGCACGACTCAAAAGATCACTAATATATTTTGATTGGCGTAAGTGAATACCATCAGAGTCACGAAAAGCCTGAATGCCAAGAAAAAATTTAACTGACCAAGATCCTTTAGCCGAAACTCCTTCTGAAGGCTGGCAATAATAGATGAAATAACCGAAGGGTGAGAGCCAGTAACTAGTATATCATCGACATATACTAGAACAAAGATATGAACATCACGAAGATGATACAAAAAGAGAGAAGAGTCCACCGCTGAGCAGAAGAAGCCCAACTCAAGAAGAGAATCCCGAAGTCTGGTAAACCAAGCACGAGGTGCTTGTTTAAGGCCATACAAAGCCTTGTGTAAGCGACACACATGATCTGGATATTGAGGATCCATAAAGCCCTTAGGCTGCTCCATATATACTTCCTCTGTTAAGACACCATTCAAAAAGGCATTAGAAACGTCCAGTTGATGAATACCCCAATCAAACTGAACAGCCAATGTCAAAAGAACCCGGACTGTGGAAGGTTTGATTACTGGACTAAAAGTCTCAGTGAAATCAACACCACTGCACTGATCAAATCCTTTCGCCACAAGTCTTGCTTTGAAGCGATCAATGGAGCCATCCTGCTTCTGTTTAATCCTGTAAACCCATTTATTACGAACAACATTATGATGAGAGGGCCTAGGACAAAGAGACCAGGTACCATTAGCAATCAACGCATCAAACTCCTCTCCCATCGCAGCACGCCACTCCGGTGATTGCACTGCCTTAGAAAAGCATGTCGGCTCAGGGGGTAAGGTGACAGTATGCAGGGCTTTGAGGGGATGACGAGTAGAATAATAAACATGGTAATCCGGAAAAAGTTTAGGACGAAGACTGCCAGTTTGTGAACGTGTAATAGCACGGGGCACAAGTGAATTTATATTAGCTGGAGAAGTGGTAGGGTGAAGTTGGTTGTCTGTAGGAGATGACTCATGTGAAGCAGCTGAGTCATTATTGGTAGGAGGAGGGGTCAAGGATTCGATAGGGCCTAGATTTGGTGGTGGGGATATAGTAGGAGAGGTAATAGAAATATGGGGAGGTTCAGTGGTAGGGCTAATAGGCAACGTAAGAGGGTTATGAGTAAGAGAAATAGTAGGAGAAAATAAAGGAGGAGAAGAATTCAAAGGATCATTACCTGATAGTGTTGGAGGGCCAACAGGAAGCTCACTAGAGTCATGAGGCAACGGGCGAGATGTAGTGGAGGCCGAGTGAGTGGAATTATCCAAAGCGGGAAACAATCCTTCATCAAACACAACATGACGGGATATGTAGACACGTTTTGTGACAGGATCAAAACATCGATACCCTTGATGACTGGAGCTATAACCGAGGAGAATGCATTGCTTGCTACGGAACGTGAGTTTATGAGAGGCATAAGGACGTAAAAGAGGGTAACATGCACACCCAAAGGTACGTAGAAAAGAGTAATCTGGTTGTTTTCCGAAAAGTTAAAAAAAAGGAGATAAATGATCCAAAATTGGAGTGGGTAAGCGATTGATTAAAAACGTGGAGGTTAAAAATGCATCAACCCAAAATTCCATGGGAAGACCAGATTGGGCAAGGAGAGATAAACCCATGTCCATTATGTGTCTGTGTTTTCGTTCTGCTAATCCGTTTTGTTGAGCTGTGTAAGGACAACTTAAACGTTGGAGGATACCATTGTCAGCCAAGAACTGTTTAAAACGAGCTGAGATATATTCACCACCATTGTCCGATTGTAGTTGTTTAATTTTCATGGAAAATTGATTTTCAACTAATAATTTAAATCGGATAAAGCATGAATATACGTCAGCTTTGGATTGCAATGGATAAACCCAAGTGAATCGCGAAAAATCATCAATAAATAAAACATAAGCAATACAACCACCATTGGAACGGGTGGAACAAGACCATACGTCCGAATGAATAAGAGCAAGAGGACAAGTTGACAGACGACTAGATTCATGAAAAGGATGCTGTTTGTGTTTACCTAACTGACAGGGAACACAAACACCTATGTCTTTTAAGGATCCACTAACAGGTAAGGTGAAATCCTTAATTATTCTGGAAACAATAGGAGGGGACGGATGTCCTAATCTAGAATGCCAAATTGAAACAGGGACTTTGATACCAAGAAAAGCAGTAAACGGACCATGTGTGAGTGAAGAATCCTTCCGCAGCTGAATTGGATAAAGGCCACCTTCACTCTTTCCCTGGAGTAGCATCTTGCCCGTCTGCACATCATGAACAAAATAATGAGTACCAGTAAGTATGAAGTAACAATTGTTATCAATGCAAAACTGGTTAATTGACAAGAGATTGGCAAAGGCCTGAGGACAGTGAAAGACACGAGGCATGGAAAGATTTGAAGGAGTGTTGATAAGGACAGAACCAGTGTGAGCAATTTGTAAGCCAGTGCCATTGCCGACAGCAATATTGTCACCTCCTGTGTACGGCTGCTTCAGGGAGAGGTGTTCCAAATTTGCAGTAATATGCTGATTTGCACCGCTGTCCGCATACCAAATTCCACCGCTAGAAGTATCATTGAGTTTTGCTAGAAAAGCATCATTCAGTTGAGCAACCATAGCAGCTAGAGTTTGTGGCGGATGCCTGCCTTGATAGGAGAAGTCAAACCTGTGAAAACAATCCAGGGCACGATGACTCAATTTCCCACAAATTTGACAAGCTCTTGGATTAATGGTGTCGCTGGATGGTGGTGAGGATTGGGGCGTGGGCAGCAAAGGAGCACCCGAGTGGGATGAAGAGGCACCAGATTTGTAAGGGGGCTTAAACCTGCCATTGCCACGGGTGGAAGGTTGAGAAAGGTGGCGAGCAGCAAAGGCAAATGAATGCTCAGGAGAAGCAGATTTCTGATGAGAGTCAAGTAGAGCTTCAAACGCAAGCAATTCTTCTTGAAAAGCATCAAAGGACATAGGTTTGTCCCTAGTAGCAATGCTGATAGAATTATGAAAAGGAATATATGCTGCACTTAAACCACCCAAAAGAATGGACACCAGTTCTTCTTCATCAAACGGCTTACCAGCAGAGGAGAGCTGGTCAGCAAGACACTTGGCATAGGCCAAGAATTCAGAGCAAGTACGGTTGTCTAGTCGCAAGCTTCGCAGTTGATGCTGCAAGTTGTTAATGCGAGTGCGAGATTGAGAAGCAAAGCGATGAGACAGAGAGGTCCAGACCTGTTGAGCAGTGGTGAAACCGTAGACAGTAGACAAAAGTTTAGGAGAGAGGGTGGCTCGAATCAGAGACAAAACAAACTGATCCTTGCGATGCCACAAGACATAGGCCGGGTTAATATCACTAGTAGTCTGCCCGGCAGAAGGAGGAAGAAATTGAGGAGGGCTCGGTTCAGAACCATCAACGAAGCCCATCAGTGAATTGTAGTTGAGAACAGGAATAAATTGTGAAGACCATGGCAGATAGGTTGCCTCACCATCCAATTTGACGGAAATCATACCGCCAACATTCGGAGGAACGAACACATCAGCGGAAGCATTGTCAGTAGAGATGGCCATTGGTGAAACACAAGTAGGATCTAAAAGCGTAGGCTTATATATAGCTCTGATACCATGAAAGAATACACAGATTCTGGAAAAATGTTTTGATGTTCAGTTTTCCCGATAGTGCTCTATTCATGTATATTTATAGGGACTTTGAGTTTGCATAACAAACAGATTTGCATAACAAACAGATTACAAAAACTAGATACAAGTATTGAGATCTTTGAACTAATCCATCGGAGAGTCTTTAGGAGATGAGCTGGAATATGTGATATGTTCAGAGTTCAAATATTCAGGTACCAAGGAATAAGGAAATGCATCAGCATCTCCAGATACGTTAACACCTGTAAGACTCTGTTGAGGAGGCAAAATGAGTGATGCCAACAATGTTTATCTTGGCAGCATGCAAGCTTTCAAACTACATGTTGCTTAGAACCTTGAGGGGTGTGCATATAGCTGTATCATGGGTGAATATACTTAGAACTTGCAGGCATTGCTCATTTTGATACCAATGATATGTGTCCCTGAGAATCATTGTATTTGTGGTAGGCTTTTCTAAAGATACAAGGGTGGAAGCATGGATGATGTTGCTATCGCCTTCTTGCACCCTAGATTATATGTTCTTTTTGTCGGCTATATCTTGAATTTTGCAATTATTGAAAAAAAGCATTATCTTTTCCAAATTACAGTTAAGCATAAAACATTCTTTCTTGAAGCAGACGTGTAAATTCTTTTTTATAAATCAATTCATTTGTGACGGCCGCAGAAGAGGAGAAGTTTACTGCAACGTCCTAAACCAAAGCAATTTTCTGAAAGAGCCAGTGCCGAGTATGTAAGACTAAGTCTGCTGAAGCTGTAGTTTGTCTCAGTCAGGAATTTAACATGAAGTTTCAGGGTATAATTTCTTGGCAGATATCCTAAGAGATGAAGGAATGAAGAATAATGAAATATTTCACATTTAAGAATTACCACCAAATCTAGAGATTTGAATCCTCTTAAAGGAGGATCAGTTTTCCTTTTAAATTTTGCCCTAATATTTGGTGGCCCTATCACATCATATTTAGTGGGCAACATTGACAAATGGTGCTTGGTGATAGAATATTTCCTGGTTCTGCTACATGTCTCTATTAGGATTTGTACTTTATTCTATGGTGGCCCTATCACATCATATTTAGTGGGCAGTATTGACAAAATGGAACTCAGTGAGAGAACATTTCCTAGTTCTGCTACGTCTCTATAAGGATTTGCAAGGCATTGGATGAGATATATGATTTCTTGCAATTTAGGCTTCTTAATTAAAATATTATGGTAAATATGATCTATAAGAAAATTTGTCTTACATTGTTGTGCTAGGTGAGTTGACTGGTTCTTGGAAGCAAGAATCTTTTAGTACTAAAACCAATCCCTTGAATATGCTCCTATAACCTGCTCCTGACCTTGTACCTATACTGTGATCTGCATAGAGAGGGTCTTTCATGCTCACTCCCTATCTAATTCCAAATCCTGCTTTGGATGTATAACAAGCAAATTGGTGGCAGGGATGACTACTTAAATAGGATGGGATCCTATAACCATAAGAAAATTAAAAATATGCACAAAAAAAAAACATAAGTTAAACTAATGACCTAGATACTTGTATATGCTCGTGGAATAATATAATTAAGTAATTACAGCTTTCAAGAAAAATATCTCGTATTGCTTGAAACATTGCCATCTGAGTCATGGATAATATGCGTAACCTATTAAAAGTTTGCAAAAGTGAAGGACCAAATAAGTTCCATAGAAATATTTGATATCTGCTCATCGGCCGTAAACATTGAAGAGAATGTCGCTGTAAAGAAAAAAACAATGCATCGGACATTCCTAGTTATAATAAACTTAGTTGGTGGCCTACCTTAGTGGACTTCGAAGATAAATTTGCCACTTTTACATTTAATAACTATAACATTGTAACAATTCAGGACCTTACCCAAAATGGCCAGTCAGAAAGTATTATTTGGTTCAAGCCCTGACGCCCTCATCAGACTAAAAATTCAAATTCATTCAAATTTAATTACAAACACCACGGTCGGCCCATGGTCAGCTTCAATGGATCTGTGTTGCAGTGTTCGCTAATCCACATAGGCTACGAGTCGGATTTACTATGATACCATTTGTAACAACTTAGGATCTCTTCAAAATGGCTAACTAGAAAGTATTATTTAGGTTCCTTAATTTTATATAAGTACTCAAGATCTACTTAGCAAATAATCGATATGGGACTAAACACATGCCCATATAGGTCCTCACAAACATTATCAATAATTATCAAATATATTTCATTTATAATATATATATTTTTTATTCTTTAAATTTTTTTATTATTTTTTTATTATCATCAAATTATGTTTTAATTTTCATTCCTCTTCATGTATGTACCTGTATCATTTTTGGAACATCATTATAAAAAAAATATAATGAAAATAATAAACAATAACATTAAAGTATAGTATTATTGGTTATCACAAAGAAACAAACTTTAAAAGTATGTTACCAAACTTGCGATGTAACACTTATAGAGTCATATGGGGGTCAATAGAACCAACAGCATACCAAGTCGTTTATCCTATTGACCTAGGAAATCTGTTTGAGATCATCATAACCCCGTCGCTCTTGCAAAATATCAAAAACCAAATAGTTTCCTATATCAATCTATTATGTACGTTATTAGTGCACTGCATCAATCCTCGACTCTCTTGGGCCGACCCAATCGTTAGGCAACTTAGGTAGTCGTCTAAGGCTTCGTCCCAAAAAAAACCCACCATAGAAAAAGCCTCAGACAAAATAAATAAATAAAAAAAAACCCTCTCTATGAGTACATCTTAAGCTAACCCACTATATGAAAGACTTTAAAATAAACCAATCTTAAGCTTCCAAAATACATCGAGCCGCCTCTGCCCACGATGAAATTGCGCTCTCACTCGAGAGCAGAGCAGCCGGTACTTGAGCGAAAATCTTGCCCTTTAGGACATTGGCTGAACTTGGACATGCTATTCAGACCAAGCTATCCGGTCAGGACGGAAGGACGAGATTCGGTCCGCCAGAACTGGACGGCCCACGGAGGACCCACGGTCTCCTCCGTCCCGTCGCTACCTGTGACTTGACAGCCAACCGGAACGTACCTATTCTTCTCAAACAGTATTAACCGCCGTCACGGGTCCCTTCTTCACGTGCGCCGCACATGCTTCCCCCGGCGCGCTCGGACGGACCTCGTCCGTCGATTACCGCCTGCCATCGACCACGGACTGTACGATTCGGGTTACGTATTGCCCCACTAATCCTTGCTGGATCCCACCACCCCTCCCTCCCTCCTCTCTGAGCCCTCTCCTCCCTCCCATCGATAAATAATTAAAATATTCACTTAAAAATTAATACTTCCGTTATCAGATCCCATTGTTTGCGTCTCGGAGAACTGGAACTCCTCTGAGCTCCTATGATTCCTGATAAATAACCCAAGAAAGCGAAAAAAGGAAACTAGTTGTTCTTGAAAATAGATTAAAATTTAAAACAGGTAGACCTCTCGGGAGGATGCCGGAGAGCGATGGCGACGCGAGCCAAAGCTCAAACTCCACTTCGGATCCAAACCCTAACCCTAATTCTAGCGCTAGAAATGGCGAAAGCGCGCCACAGCTCAAGAAGTCTCGGACCATCTCCGCCGCCACCGGCGCCGTCTTCCCCGGGCCCCTACACCCCGCCATCCGCCGTTCCTCCACCGGCCCCCTCCCGCCCCCCCGCCGCCTCACCGTCGCCGTCGACAACCCCTCCGACGCCCCTCCCAATGCCGGAGCCTTCGATCGGGAATGGTGCTTCCCCTCCTTCCTCGGGCCCTACCCCTCCCGCCCCCGGACCGCCGCTCGGGCGCCCGCCGGGGCCCGGCCGCCGCCCGCGCCCAGGCGGCCGGAGCCTCGTCCTCCCTTGCCGGACCGAAAGGGTCCGGCGGGGGCTGCGAGTTCTCCACATCGGACTCTCGCACGGGTCTCGGAGGCGGAGAAGAAGAAGGAAGCAGTGAAGCGGCTGCTGGTGCTGGAAGAAAGGAAGCAGCTCTCGCTCCCTTCTTCTACTTCAGCTGCTTCAGCTGGAGGGGCAGCTCTCCGGTTTGACAATTCTTTGATTCTTTTACTTGTGAGTTGTCTAATCCCCCGTATTGCCTTCATTAAATTAAGAATATTCCTTCTTTAGCTTCTAGTGATTGATTCCACCATCTCTTTTGCGGCAGCTACTTGTAGTTTCTGTATCGTGTGCTTTGTTTGCAGTTTCTCAGCGAAAGAGAGTTTTAGAGCTTGAGGTATTGCCTTTGCTCTGTACCTCTCCTGTACTTTTTTTTTTCAATTTTATTTGGATTTCCAAATAAATGGAAAAAAGATATTATAGTTGCATTTGATACTGGCTCTGGTGATATCCAGTATGTAATTTTAATTTCTTTTGACAGCAAGAGATTAACAACATCCGTCAGTTGTGTAGAGGAAATGGTGTCGATAGTGATGATGGTGTTAAAATTTTGCAGCCTGAGGATAGGAATTCCATTACTTATTTTGGTAACATTGACAGTAGAACTGTTGTTTTGTATACTGTGGTGATCTCACTAGCGACACCTTTTTTTCTTTTTAAATACCTCGATCACCTGCCTCAATTAAAGACCCCATCCAAAAGTATGAAGAATAACGAGGAAGAAGCTCCTTTAAAGAAGCGGATTGCATATACAGTGGATGTGTTCTTCTCTATGTATCCTTATGCTAAGCTCCTTGCTCTTCTTTTTGCTACTGTGCTTCTTATTGGATTTGGAGGGTTGGCATTGTATGCCGTTAGTGATGCTAGCATTTCTGAAGCTCTTTGGCTTTCGTGGAGCTTTGTGGCGGACTCTGGAAACCATGCTGACCAGGTTGGGCTGGGGCCAAGGATTGTTTCAGTGTCTATCAGTTCTGGGGGCATGTTGATATTTGCGATGATGCTTGGGCTTGTATCAGATGCAATATCAGAAAAGGTGGATTCTTGGCGGAAGGGGAAGAGTGAAGTGATTGAGAGTAATCACATCCTAATCCTTGGATGGAGTGACAAACTGGTAAGTTGTTTGAGAAATTTTGGACTTTTGAATGCTAGCTGTACTTTAATAAGAAAACATGGCTGGTGCTTTTAGTTCTCTCCACACACTATGCAATATATTCACACTGGTGATGTCTAGATTATGAAAAAGACTTTGATAAAGTGCATATGTGCTTTGGAAAAAAATGGTGCATTGATAATGAGGTACCATTAATAATCATCACTTATTCATGGAAAAAAGCAACAGTATATCTCATGACAGTGGGTAAACAATCAGGTGCACTGTTAATAAATTACCGTCAAATGATTTATTCATGGAAGAACCAACAATACAATTCATGATAGTTTGTGCCCCAAGAGGGAATTTGGTATAGCAGTATGCTTTTTCTGTGGGCTTCAGGTTGGTGCTCTAAGGGAGAATTTGATCTTGTGGCATCATTTTTGATTAAGGTCCTCGAGGTCCAGAGAACAACTTTGAAAAATTCCATATTCACCTTTAAACTGCTTCTTGGATTGTACAAAATATTTTCATGCCATCCTGTGCTTGATCTGGCATTGCTATTTTTGGTGGCGGCAATAGATAGATAGATAGAGAGAGAGAGGAGGAGGAGGAGGAGGAGGATGTGGGGGTTGGAGGGAAGGAGGGGGAAGTGGGTGGCAATGTGCTAAGCAGAAGCCTGATGGTTATGTAGGTAATTATTGTTAAAACTTATCAACATTTATAGCATTATATGCATCAACCTGGGAGGAGTTGGGCAAAAGCCAAATTTCAGTGAACCTAAGACTGTCCCTTATCTTTGTCAGGCTTCAAGAACTCGGCCTGACTTGGCCTATTGGGTCTATATTTATTGCTCAGGTTTCCTTATAATTGGGTGGAGACTTGACTGCTTAGGGCCTGAACTGCCGACGTCTACTTCTAGGGTATACTTTCAAGATATATCATAGTCTATACAAGCTATGCTAAATTAGCTCGTAAATACTAACTTAGCTCATAATTTTTTCTTTGAAAAAAGCAAGATAAAGGCACTAGATGGATGAGCTTCCTCAATAATCCATATTATAGCAGGCTGGAGTTCAAGTTTAGGTTTTGAATGAAATACCTGTGGCCACTTGTTTAAAAATAAAAATTGAGTTATTCATTTTATTTTCAATGAGTTTTCCTTGGAAAATGCATCTTACTCCATTCTCAGAATTCATGTATCATTTTAAAAGAAAATGAAATCACTAGACAACACTTTGCATACATAGTTCACATCTATGCGGTATGTAAAATGCAAATCTATGTACACAGACATATATAATGTTGTCAGGGATATACAATATGTCCCCGTAACTTCATGCTTGCAAGAAAACACATTTATAATTATATACTTTACATTGTGGACATATTTTCGTATAGGCATGCATACGTAAGAGAACACACACACACATATATGTATTTATATGATGCTCTGAATGGTCACGTATGCAATTTCAGACACGTCAACTACCCAAGCAGTCAACCAGGCAACTGGGAACTGTCTGTAATAACATTGCATTTGCGCTGTTTCACATGTTAAAATAAGTAGCTGTCCTATAACTTGATTGAAAGTGCTCTTAACATTTGAAAAATTATTTAGGATTGTTCTGATGTCTTTTGGGCTAGCACCTTTAAATAATTACTAATTATTGTGAAAAGAGACTCCAGAGTTTTTTTTTTTTAATTTTGAGTAATTAATTTGCACTCAAAAATCAGACTCCACTACCCTATTGATTTTGCCACACTCCTCTCAGCTCACGTTAATGCACTACCAAACTTTCGGATTGCCACCTCCTATCTGATCTCTTTCTCCATTTATTTCATCATTCATTCGCATGCACTTGGCTACTAGTTGGATGCAATGTCAAATTGTCAATATTTCTAATGGTGCATCCAACATCATGAGCAGTTACCAAAACAAAGCATCAAAAAACTTCGCCAAAGTCACTTTCTTCTAGGGTCACAGCTCATTTAGATCCTTTTGTACCTTTGGCTTGACAAGAATGCTCTAGATTTCTGCATGTCAGCATCATTTTGGTTGGTCAATTCAGTGGATTCAAGTTTGAAGTATAAGGAAAGGAGTCTAATAATTTTCTTTTTTGAATGTTTTGCGAGTGCATGCATGTGTGTTTTAATGTGCTACCCATAAAAATTGTAAAAATTAAGCAGCAAATCTTTTATTTATTAATGTTAGCATTCATTTGGGTAGATTGGAGATTAACATAAAAATGAGATGTATGAATTAGTTTTAAACTATATTTGGTAGTGTTTGGAGCATATACCATTATATTTTTATAGAACGAGCAAAGCATATTTAAGCTCGGAGAGGGATAAATGCAGTTAGACACAGAGAGAGAGAGAGAGATGGGGAGAAAGAGAGAGATGCCAGCACTCGAATTCTCATGTGGAGAGGGGTGCTAACTGATTGAGCTAAGTCTGGTTGGCTAATGCAATTTAATATAACTTGGCGTTTTTGGGAGAGTGACTAGCTTTACAGTGACTACCTTCTACTCACTTACCTCTTCCACTCTCAAGGAACGTAAAACTTGCCATATTATCCTCTTCTTTTATTTGGATCCCAATGTCTTACTTAAATTTTAGACGCTTTATTTTGTCCTGTTATCCATATCTTTTGTTTGGACTTGAAGAATGCTTCCTTAAATTTAGGCACATTATTTTGTTTCTTTTTCTTTGTTTACTCTAATGGTCTAACCATTGCTCTTCTCATTATAGAGAAATTATGGAGAAACCAAAAATTGAATAGTAAACTTTTAATCCTAGATTGGAAATGGGATAAGTGGTGGGATAAGGTAAGGCAGGACTACCTTATCCCTGCAATCAAGGCCAAACAAGTCAAAAAATGGTTTGAGATTGCTGATCCTTGACAGTTTGGTCAAATATGGAATAATTGGAGATTAACAATACCCAAGGTACCCTGGTATTGGGGTGTCCTCATGTTTTTCCCACATACCTTTATGGAATAACCATAATAAACCTTTATTAGCAAAGACAAACTTGAAAGAGGGGAATTTTTGTCCTTTATTCCAACAATAATCATTATTGTTTTGTTATGTTGTACTATGGTGCAATGCAATCATGACATAGATAGAGGTGGCAATGGATCAGAATGGGTTAGGCTCAGGTCAGGTCAAATACAGGTTGAGTCACAAAGCTCTCAACCCATACCCATCCCATTTATAATAGGTTGTAAAGTATAAATCCATACCCAACATGCCAACCCAATTAGTTCTTCATTGTCAATTATATGTCATAGCAAATAAAAATAAAATATAGCAAAAAATAGAGGATTTAAGGTTGGCATCCAAATAAAGTAAGAAAGCATGAAGGAAACTTAACATGAAGAAGAAAATGCAATAAATCTTAAACACATAGTTTCCTTCACTTTAATTAGAGTGCTTTTCTTTTATTCTTTAACTGTCACAATCTGCTTAAACATTTGAACCAATATTTGAATAGGCCATAGCTTGTTGCACAATTACCACCTTCCTGGAGGTTTGGGGTGGGATTTTGAAGGGCTTTTTGACCCTCGTAACACGTCAGGTTAGAAGGGCCAGACCCTTACATGACTCATTTGTAATCAGGTTGGTCTTGGCTATCCGTCCCAATCCAATTATAAAAAAACATGTACCCAAACTCATCCATTTAAGGTGGGTTTAGGCAGGTTGGTTGGTCAGGGTCACAAATGGCCTGCCCTGGACATGGGAAAAATGATTTATCCAAAAAAAAATTCTACCTTATTCTAGAATATATTATACCTCATCAAGGATAATGACGCCTTATCCCCCAATTGCCTATCCCGCTTCCATATAGGCCTTAATGTTCACCCAGTACAATTAACCCCATCTCTTGGTTTTCTTCAATTTACCCTTTATGTTTTCATATGATTGACTATATAGTTTTATCTTTTTATACATGTTTGGTGGAGTTGTAAGACATGTGGAAGGTTCGCCGTACTGGTACTGGACCTTGTACCGGTGCCACACTAGTATAGTGTCGGTACGACATACCATGGACATGCAGATTCCATCAATACAAGCAACACTCTATTGCATAGTTTCCAGCAATGTAAACAACACTCTGCATGTATGTTTTGTATTTAATGGCATGGCTGCTTTGTTGTTACTTTATCTTGAAATAGATAGTACATATCCTGGATAAAAGAAATGGTTTAAGAACCACCATAAGGTCGAATATTACAAACATAAGTTATCTATATAATTTTACGTTTTTTGTTTTCAACTTGAAGAACATGCAGATTGTTACTTTCTGTCTATGTTATAAATAATGAATATTGTATCTGAATGACACTAAAAGCTTAAGCTGATAGGAAAAGGATTAACAATGGATATTAGGCTTGACACCCCTCTTCACATGTAGCCTAGACCATGTACGTGGAGGGATAACTAAGTCAACACAAACAAACAAGAATCAGGATAACAGAAAAAGTAGGGATAATTAGATAAATAACTTAATTAGAGGAATTCAAACTTATGACCCTCCAGCAAATACCATGTTGAGTAACCAAACGACCCAAAAGCTTAAGCTGATAGGGTAAGGGTCAAAAATGTTTGGCTTTAACATATTGATCTTATTTAACTTTTATGGTTATTTTAGTTATTCCAATTATCTTTTCCATGATGATAATTGCTTCTTCTAGTGTTGTTTCTTTTTTTAATCTCAAATTAACATCTTAGAAATCTATAATTTTCTTTGCTAAGTGATGTACTATTTTCTGATGATTGCACAATAGGGCTCTCTTCTCAAGCAGCTAGCAATCGCAAATAAGAGCCTTGGTGGTGGTGTAGTTGTGGTGCTAGCAGAAAGAGACAAAGAAGAAATGGAGATGGACATAGCAAAACTAGAATTTGATTTCATGAAAACATCTGTTATCTGTAGGAGTGGCAGTCCTCTCATACTGGCCGACTTGAAAAAGGTACCCCTAGGTGAAACTATGCAACATAGTTTACTATCTAGCCTTTTGACTGCAAATTTTCTTGTCATTTTCAAGACAACGGTAAGCTTCTGCATGCTTGACTTTTAACTGCATATTGATAGGTTTCAGTTTCCAAAGCACGTGCTATCATTGTTTTGGCGGCTGATGAAAATGCAGACCAAGTTAGTAGTTTCCCCCAACATCTTCTAGGGTCCAGAACTTGTTTTTAGACCTTATGAGCCAGACAATAATTCTTATCTGTATTATGTTTTCCTAGAGTGATGCACGTGCTTTGCGGGTTGTACTGAGCCTTACTGGTGTAAAAGAGGGCTTAAGGGGTCACGTTGTTGTCGAGATGAGTGATCTTGATAATGAGCCTTTAGTGAAACTTGTTGGAGGAGAACTAATTGAAACTGTGGTTGCTCATGATGTGATTGGACGTTTGATGATACAATGCGCTCTCCAACCTGGCCTTGCACAGGTAATGTTCAACCCCTGACTTATTTATCTGGTGCTAAGATTAGCGAGTTATATTTTAAAAAGCATTTCATTTTTTCCCTTTCCTTTTGTTTCCTACATTTTTCTTTTTTCCTCAATTTTTGTGTTTTTGATCATATAATGTGGACTCCATATGGGCCTTGCACTGATAGCATTCAACCCCTGATTTCCTAATAGGAGGGCGTTGAAATTGGTTAGTTCTATCTATTTTGAGTTGCTCTATATTTATTCTTGTTCATTTTATTTTTTCTCTTTCCACCCCGCTGTGGTCTTCCTAAGAAGAATGTTGTTGTATACTCAAGTTCGTCTATCTATTCTGATTTAGTCCCATTTATGCAGGAACATGCAACTACCAGGAATTTTTTTTGGAAGAACTGAGTGCTAGTGCTGGGATTTTAAATTAAACTTTCAGCTGAGAAATCTCTTCTTGCTTTCAATTTAAAGTATTAGTTTTATGGCTTATGTTTACTTCTCCCAGCTCAGCAAAAATCAGTTGTAAAAAAGGGCATATATTTGGAATGGTTAATGTTTCATATGCGATTACAGACATATAAGTATCAAAGTTTTTGTGTTTGGAACTCTTTGCAGCACTTAAACTGTACATAGGCATGGCTTGTAAATAATCATAAGTGGTCTTATTCTTTGGACAAGTGTTTTCTTCAGACTTGAAACTTGTGGATAGTGTTTTTTTCCTCTTTTTTTTGTGGTTACAAATTATTTTGTGTAAATCTTTCTTTGAGTTCATCTGGATCATACATAAAATAGTATTGCTATTGCTAACTTTTGCAGATATGGGAAGATATATTGGGATTTGAGAATGCTGAGTTCTATATAAAAAGGTGGCCTCAGTTGGATGGTATGCATTTTGAGGATGTACTAATTTCATTCCCTGATGCAGTACCTTGTGGAGTTAAGGTTGCTGCAAATGATGGGAAAATCATAATAAACCCTGATGACAATTATGTTCTAAATGATGGCGACGAAATCCTCGTTATTGCTGAAGATGATGATACTTATGCTCCGGGTCCTTTACCAGAGGTATACCGTCAGACTTTTCTTCATGTATCACAAGATCTTGAGCATCCAAATCTTGTGTTTGGGCAGTCTGCTTCCACCGGTGCCCTTTCTTGCAGTGTAAATCAATACTGAGCTACTTCACACCAGTTAATTTGTTTATGTGCTTGTGTTATCTGTGTGCATGCACATAAAGTACAACACTAAAAGTTTAACTTGAATAGATTCTTGTAAGCTTGTTGCATCTATGTGTTCCACATTTTTAATGATGAACCATGTTCTTCTGTATAAAATGCATTGTTAGGTCCATGAAAAAACTTGAAAGAGAGGAGATATGCTGTATGTAATGTATTCTCTGCTTTCTTTCCAAGCAAAAATACCATATGTGATAGGTATGGCAAACAGCTGCAGGTTTATATTCTTATTGATCCTTAAGAATGGTCATTCTGTGGTAAACATATTACTCATTGTGAACTTTCTGTTCTGTTCAATTCTCATTTCTCATTTTCCTTGTGCATCTTGTTGTTGACTCTAACAGAGTAACAGAAATAATCACCAATAATCAGTTTGACTTCCAGTAGACAATTTCTATACATATAACTCTCATGTTTTCATTGAAAATTTGGTGAATGTGAAATAAATAAAATAAATAAGCCATTTAAACAAGTTCGTTTGACTTTTTCAGTAAAATAATTCCAACAACTTTTCTCCTAAAATTTGATGTTCATTTCATATTTTGAGTCCTTTTTCCTTTTTCCCCTTCTAATTGGCCACTGTTCAGCCTGATTTTAACTGGTGAAAACTTTTATAGGAATTCTAGAAGCTTCTTAGATTATGGGGAGGTAGCTACCTAGCTATTGGTTGTCCAGGATAGAGTGATAGTCTGCTCTTTTGCTTCACTCTGATTCTTGTGCAGAGTTTTCTTCAAAAGAGTTTTCTGTTATCTGATTGTTTTTTCATTTTTTTTCTTTCTGCGTTCTTGCATCATTGCGATATCTAAAACATTTGTGTTGACGGTTACTAATCTAAAAATTCTTGAGCTTTTTTTTTTTTTTGACCTTTGGTTTTTGCCTTGAGTAACTAGACACCAGTTGCTTCTCAATTCTGTATTACAAAATTAGTAGCAAAAGTAAATACCAAGCTACTATTTGGTATCTTAAAAAAATATTCATGTTTTTGTCCACACTTCTTTGTTTTGGATGGTGGATTAATTTGAGTAATATTTGATTGTGCATTTTCTTTCTCTTCTGTTGGCACGGTTCACTCTGGATATTTCTTGTCTCAGGTACGCAGAGGTTTTCTACCTAATGCTCCTTGCCCTCGTAAATATCCAGAAAAGATTTTGTTCTGTGGTTGGCGTCGGGACATTGATGATATGATAATGGTAATTCGAAGCTTGTATTGCATTAATTTTCTAAGTTATCTTCAAAATTTTGTGACTTTTTGATACTAGGTAACTTTATATTGATTATAGTTTTCTCTCCTTAACCATTATATATCTGTTTAGTACCTTCAGGTCTTCAATTTCCATACATGTACTGACCTGTGTGCCTTCTTCTTCTTCCTTTTAGATATAAATAGTTACCGCCTTGATCCAAACCCAGTTTTCCATGTTCAGGTGTTAGAGGCTTTTCTTGCTCCAAATTCTGAACTGTGGTTGTTCAATGAGGTACCAGAGAAGGAAAGAGAAAAGAAGCTGGCAGATGGTGGGTTAGATCCTTTACGATTGATAAATATTAAACTTGTCCACAAGGAGGGAAATGCTGTCATCCGTCGACATTTAGAAAGCCTTCCTTTGGAAACATTCGATTCTGTAAGTGTTCACAGATTCCTAGATACTGAATATTAACTTTGTTGAAGTTGAGGTTTTAACTTCATAGAGTAACGACTCAGGAAATCTAGTCTGACTTAAGATATAAGAAATGAGAATGTTTGAAATTATTGTGAAAATTTTCTCTTTTTTTAATATCTGCCCTGACTCAGCTTTTTCTTTGATGTTCTTTTTGTTAGAACAAAATTTTGAAATTAACAAGGTTAGTCTATTAAATCCAGAAGGATAACAATTTCTAGAGCCGGTTAAACACATATTTTATTTTCATGTAAGAATGCGAGCATATCGAACCTTCGCCATTGTTTCTGGCTTGGTCATCTAGTTCTAGAGCTATGCTCGGCAACTTATCAGAATAGTCCCTTCGATTCGTGTCCATCTATCTCTATCCAAGTCCCTCGAATTTCAATGTGATTATTGTTAGGTTGAAAATCTTTTGCATAGGTTTAGAGCTCTCACACATCAAAGAACCAAGGGCATTTTGCTAATCAGTGAGGTGAATAACTATCATACTTTGGGAAACATATAGGAAGGTATTCCAGTGTACTTGATTTTATTAGATTCATGCAGCAAACAAAGTCTTATTGAGACATTGAATTTATATGATTCGCAAATGCTAAGATAATTTGGTAAGCCACTAAGCTAATCAATGGGTTATCTTAAAGAAAATGTAATAATCCTCTCAGAAACTTATTGGTGGTCCATTTAACTTTCGAACTTTCAGAGGATTGTACATTTGAACTTTGGAGGCATGAGGTGAGGGGGATCAATGCTATATTCTGTGCTTATCTTGCTGTTGGTTATTGAGAAGCATAAATTCAGATGGTGAGAGGCAAAATTATGGGTGTTAAGAGTCTTCTGTGCTCTTAGATTATTAGGAGACCTATGTTCTTCTCATGTTAATCTCAGAAATACATGCCTTCAGGATTTTTATTTCAACTGTTTTGCTGCTTGAGTTAGTGGGCCAGATATCAGAAGTATGCGATCCCACTGTATGTTTTGGGTAACACGTTTTTTTAGTTAAATGATTCATATTATCTTTTTACTGATTATCAATAGTAAGCCTACAGGATTGCTTGCAAAGGCTATAAAAAGTTATATACATTACAATTGAATATGCTTCCTGTTGATCATTCTACACATGACAACTGCTCAGGCTTCTTATCAATACTGTATGCGGGGGCATGGTTAATGCAGTTTCCTGAAAAATATGGTGGCCACTTTTAACCTTATGAGTTATCTTGCTAAGGAGTCAAATGTGTGATGGTCACCTTCTAGTGGAAGTTTGAGCAAGGACTAAGATTTAAAGTAATGGATAAAATAACACTATATTGACCATTATACGCGTATGCAAGCAGACATACATGTACATGCACCGAGGTAATGTGCATGTGTGCTTGAATGTCTGTGTGTTGGTCATAATATGACAAGTTTAATGGCAGGTACATGACTCTTTCACTGTTCATCAAGTCAAAATAATTTCTTTAAAAAATTCAAATCTCCATACCAGTTCAGAAAATATATTTTGTCTTATGTATGGTTAGTTGAACAAATAATGTTATTATTTTATTCTCAGTTATTACCTGTTATAGTTGACTAATAATGGTCATCTGAACAGCTATTATCGTATTTTCCAAAAAATCAAGTTAACAGTTGACCAGGCAAATAACAGCCATCATTTCTATGATGATGATAAATATTGGTTAGGAGGCTTGGTTTTTTGGTGATATTGCCAATATTACCCTGGTTTTTAGACACTTTTTTGGCAGATTAAGACATTATTGTAGAATTTATGTAACATTATTCAATTTTGGTGCGAAATTCAATGCTATGCACCATATATTTAGATTTTATGCTGAAAAGCTTGGTTCAAATATTTTAATTTCTTCAACTATGTTCAATGCTAACCTTGAACCAACAGATTTTAATACTGGCAGATGAGTCTGTAGAGGACTCCATTGTGCATTCTGACTCACGATCTCTGGCTACCCTTCTCCTAATTCGTGATATTCAGGTATTTAGTGCATGGGATTGTGAATTTGAGTTCACAAGTTTATTCGTTTCCTTTGACTTTCAATTCATGTGAGTTAATATTTTCTCTGCTTTCAAAGTCACCTCATAGTCCACAATCTAAATTTCTTTATCTTTTCTTATACCATATCAGTATGGTTAACTTACAAAGTAAGCTTCGACTTATTTCATCATTCTATCAATTTGATATATATTGCAACATTTGTTCTTATGTGTTCATTCTTGGAGAGATCAAGACATTTGCCATTCATGGATTCTGCAGTTGGTTTCAATATAGATAACTTATATGTTTACATATATATATAAAAAATCCTGATCATTATGCTGTACGATTTCTACCCTTCCCTTATTCTTTATACTTATTGTGCTCAGATACGTTACAACATTCTCTTTCATGTTTCATGAACTTGTTTTGGGTTGTGTTGCATGAGCCAGCTGTCAGAGTCAAATTTACAAAAGTGTTCCTGTGTTTAACTTTGCATGAGGAAGTCATGGAGATATGGGGACATGTTGGAACTGTACTATTTTTTAACTAAACTATGCGCCTTTGATTTTTTTAAAAATGTTTTATGATAGATTATATTAAAATATATTATTCATTAAGGTGTTTAAGTATACATGTTTCTCATTCGAACTCCAAAATTTGCTTAAGGACACCAAAACTATGACATTTTGTGAAGTTATTTTGAGAAAGTCAAACATCATTATGGAGGGGCAAACTCATTATGAGGATGGTCTACTCTCCATCGATCTTTAAAATCTACAACCAAAGAGCTAATGAGTATCTATGTGTTTGACGTGTACTCCGCTCATGAATACAAACCAAATTTGGATTTTTTGAGATTGATGTGGGTAGACTCGAGTTGAATCTTGATGCATTAAGTAGTTCACAATAATGTACTAATCTATTGAATAAATACCAGTATCACTCAATGTAGCATAAACTAATAATAAAAATTGTTTGATGCTTGGTAACTATGTTTTTGAAGTACTGTTAACATCTATTTTGTACCGAACTGAGATAGTGCTTTTAGTAGATGGAAATGACAATAAAAGATATTGCATAGTGCTTTCAATTATTTAACTATTTATACTATCAAAATTGTTATCCTATAAGTTATTTATTTTACTATTAATCTAAATAATAAAAAAATTATGTAATTATTTTTAGCAGTGATTACCAAGTAACAAAGAATATCATAATATCAAATGGGGCAGTTCTTGATTCTAATAACAACATAAATATTTGACTTTGTTTACCCACATACAAAGTGGCAATAAAATTGTTCGTACATTTATTCAATATCCAATTATACTTTTAAATTTGATCCGAAAACTTCAAATTCACCACTCTACGATCATTTATATTTGGATTCAGCAAATGAAATAGGTTCTTGGCTACTGCAATGCATATTTCATTATTCAATGCAAAATGTACCGCAAAAGGAACAAAAGCTAGTGATCAGACTGACGTGCTATTGAGTGTGGTTGTCACGAACTTTCCATTGGGTCAGAACTTGACAAATGACATTGGAGGGCTCTTGCCATCAATGAGGGTCTTCATTCTCGACATCAATGACAGTCTTCATGCATTGCCCAACCTAGTTGCCAAGTTTTAAGGCTGGCAAAGACCGTCATAGTTGTTGGAGACGATGAGGCTGTAGTTGCGGTTGAAGTTGATGGTAGCGATGAGCTCCTAGTGGGTAGGGAGGACGTGGAAGCACTTGTCGGACTTGACCTCCTAGAGAGATGGTCGCTTTGAAGGATCCGGAGGTGATCATGTTGGATTGCAGGTTGAAGGAGTTGCAGAAGTCGTAGTTGGTGTGACCAGTGAGGGTCTTGATGGGGGCTATTGTGGCAAGTCTCCAACTGCAGATGGTTCGATCATCAAAGGTGGAGGGGCGGTAGTGATTGTTGGTGGAAGAAATGTTGGAGACATCCTCATCGTGGCTAGAGAGCTCGACATGCAGGGAGAGGTCGACGATGGACCAGATGCAGGGTCTTGTTGGAGGCTGAGCAAGGAGGGAGCCATGGGGGGAGGGGGGGACTTTACTGACGAGATGACACACTTGTGGCTGTCAAGTTCATGCAGAGGATATAGGGCTGGGGAATGGTGGGGGTGGCACCTCTATCCACCACAGCAGTCATTGGGTTGGGGGGGTTTAGCGGCGACCATGGATGGATGGCAGGGTTTGAGGTCCCCAAAGCTTGGTTAGACTTGGATGGGGGGAACTAGAAGAATGTGAAATGGAATTAGGTTTTAATAAGTATTTAAAAGGGCACAAATGGAATTATGAAGAATTAGTATGGGGTTTTCTATCTTTGCAAAAATTTTATTGAAACGAAAACAACTTCCCTTTTGTTTTGTCGAGCAAAGGTTTTGCTCAGAAGCTCGAAATTGGAGCTTTCCACTGTAAACTTCTTTAAGCTTTTAGAGGTGGTAGAAGGCTATTTCAAAATTTTTACCAAACATCTTAAAATCATCCAAAAGGGCATTTGACTCTCCAAGTAGAGCTTTTTAGCCCTCCAATTGCCATATCAAATGGGACCTTACTTAATACTGGATAAAACTAATAGCCCATTTAAGCAAGAGGACTCATCTAAGCATATTTTGTTCTATATCCTTTGATTGCCAAGCTAAGCAAGAAAGCCAATCTAAGACTTGGTAGCCAAAATCTTCTACCTAAGATAATGCACCCAAATTGGAATCTTTAACCTGCTTCCGGTTCCTAAGCACTTTCATAGTTAAAGTGCTTTTAAAATATCCACTTACCTGCTCCTCCACCTGTTACCAACTTTGGCAACTAAGGGACTCTAAGCATGCCATTTTAATGATAACCCATCTAAGCATATGCCAATTTATTTTGTTTTGACGGCCCATCTAAACATATTTTTTTTCTATTTCATTTGGATAACCTATCTAAGAAAGAGAAATCCAGTCTAAGTATCGAACCATTTTATTTCATTTATTCATCTTAATATTTCTTTTAATTTTTGAAAACATGCAAGGAAAAATGGATCATATCAACATGCAATGTGTTTTTAATTAGTAAAGAAATTAGTGAAAACCATGGAAAAGGAGAATAAACAATAAATATATGTGCTTGTTAACTAAAAATTAATTTTGGTTACTTTTGGTGGAAACTACCAATCAGCAAATATTGTCAAAACCACCTGAAACTAACTGAAACTAATGAAAAGTTGGCTGAAATTTAAAACTTCAATCAGTTTCACATAGATGTCGGCCAAAAGCGATCTGTGACTGAATAGATTGGTTTCAACTGAAAACTTAATTCTTGTTTGGTAAACAAAAACATAAAAAGGTTATCGAAGTATACTTAGCCCAGGATTTAAGAGTTGAGATCACGGTCATCTCAATGGGTGGCTGAGACCAGGATGAACAGAGATCTTGGTTTTTCTCGGCCTATACAAAAGGTAGGAAAATTTGGAAGGAATTGAGAGTTTTTGAAGTTTCAACTGCTATTCTAGGACTGAGGTATCAAAATCTTGGCTGATACGGTGAATCAAAGGTTAGCAACTATAGTGAGGCATTGATTTTGAAATTTATGAGTTCAATCTCTAATTAAGATAGTAAAATGGTGATTAGTAAACATCAGCCAATATCTCAGGATATTGATGTGTATTGGCCAGGATATTGAGGCCAATATTCTGAACATCATATGGCGGTTGCCCAATGCCGACACCAACCGAATCTTGGCAAAGATGGAAACCTTTCTTTAGCCTGCCACGTTCATACCTTCCATCAGTGTTGCTATCCTTCCATTGGAGTGTCAGCATTAGTACTATTTTCCATACTGTGCCAGCCCTTGGCCTGGACAATATGCTATACGACATGCACTACATTGTCCATCACGAAGACAATGAAGATTTTTTGTGGCTTTGAGCTTTGTTGTTTACAAGTTGGAAGCCTTGTTTCAGTAGAACAGTAGAGATAAAATGGATTTTGATTATTGGCAGTTTAGCACTGGTGACAGAACAATTTCCTTCTTGTTATTTACAGTATATCTTGGGAAAAGCTTAGTTAGCTTATACTGTATGGTTTGATAGAGAAGTATTATTTCGAATGATAAACAAATTGGTTCCTCTATTATTGAGATTAATTAACCTTGTGTTGATCTTTTTAAATGGATTACACAATATGTTGCTTTGCTGTTAAAAATCAGTGTCCTTGGGTTGATTATGCTAAATGGATCCAAGGTGAAGTTTGTTAACACTGGTCGCAGAAAAGGATGATTTCATATCTTTAGTGATTTATGAGGCCTAACCCATACTAAATACTGCCTGGTTATGTGAGAGTATGTTATCATATCGAACAATAAACCGAACAATTTGTCATCTTGCTTGCAAGCATATCAACAAAAACAATTATGATAAAAGCCAAAAATACCCATGTCCACATCTCCATCATAGTTCAAGGAACATTGACATTTTAATCTAATCTTTCAACGGATCTAGGTCTAGAGAAAGAAACAACCCTGACATACCTTATTTGCAATCATTTTGTCAAATTGCACTAATTATTACGCCCCATAACAAATTCCTAATGAAGAAGGTGAGACATTAATTGTTTTGAATGAAGTGCTGGATGAAGTTGATCGGGAGGTTGAGCTTATGTTTTAAATCTTATATATTGAAGGTAGTGTCTGATGCTGTAGAATTTGGAAGGCTCTGATATTTGTGTGTCCATGTCCACTCACCCTTATCTATATGCATGTATGCAATGCTACTCCTTGAAGAGGGATCATTACACTTGAATGCTACAATTGCTTCTGTATGGAGCATATAACTGATGCTGTATGAAACTTAATCAAGTTAGTTAATCTTGCAAAGCATCTACTTAGCATCTACTTAGTTTGCTTGCCTGTTTGCAGTCCAAGCGTCTTCCATCCAAGGGAGCAAAATCTCTGCGGTTTGCTGGCTTCTCTCACAGCTCCTGGATCCGTGAGATGCAGCAAGCTTCAGATAAATCAATAATCATCAGTGAAATCTTGGATTCCAGGACTAGGAACCTTGTATCTGTCTCTAGAATAAGTGATTATGTTCTGTCAAATGAGCTAGTTAGCATGGCATTAGCTATGGTAGCTGAAGACAAGCAAATTAACCGGGTTCTTGAAGAGCTTTTTGCTGAAGAGGTACTTCTTGTCACTGTTCAATATTCTATAACAAGATGGCACCAAACTTGTTCCGAGGCACAATTGCAAATAAATTTTATTTTAGTAGGATATGTAATAACTCTGACTCTGATTGGTCATTGGCCCTGCCATAATGTCACTGAACAGACCCACAACTTAGCCACTTGAAGAACAAAGTTTAGAAACCTTTCAATTTTGTTTTACAATACTCACACCACATTTTGATTTGCAGTGACTGGTAAGAGTTCTTCATTATACTTTTAGCATGAACACAAGTTGAATCGCTTTTGTCTTGCATAATTTCAAGATTTCACAAGATATTTTTTCCTTGCTTTTGTTGGTGTCAGCATTGGCAATCCTGGATACATATTCATAGAACTGAAATTTGCTCATATGTTAACAGGGTAATGAGCTGCGCATACGGCCTGCAGAATATTATTTGTATGAGCAAGAGGAATTGTGCTTTTACGATATCATGGTTAGGGGTCGTGAGAGACAGGAGATTGTGATTGGCTATCGCCTAGCCAATACTGACAATGCGATAATTAATCCTACACACAAATCAGAGATTAGAAAGTGGTCCCTTGATGATGTTTTTGTTGTCATCTCTAATGGAGAATGAAGTCATAAGGTAGTTTTTGGTAAGTTTCACTGTTTGATTTCAGCTGTTGTATATTCGTAACGGAAGTCCCTATTGACCAAAAAGAAGGAAGATAGTCACAGAATCAAACCAAACTGCCAATGAATCGTACTAATCCTATCTTTAATTGTTAGGTCTGTATATGTTTGTACAGCTGATCACCTGCATCTCCGTACATTTTTTCATTGCTGCTCTAAGTTATTCATGGATCTGTTTGGCCAGTTTAAAGATAATTCTTGCCTTGTGTCTTTGCTTAATTTGGTATAATCACAGCTTGCATTGGTAGTGATAATAATAGAATTTTATAAGTTGAAAATCATGTGACAAAAGCATTTCTGGCAAATGGGTAATGTTTGGTCCCCAAAGATGCCAACATGGACCGATTGGTCACAGATCTTTTGGGCCTAGCTTGGCTGGATTTGGATCTATCTTAGTTTCTATAATGTGAGCGAAAAAAAATACCTATAAACCAAAATTCATATATTCTAACGGTCTCTAACCTAATCGTCAAACAAGTGTGGATGATTTTAATAGTATGATATTATGTTTTGCTACGTTCTAATGATCAAAATCTAATAAATTTAAATTTATTTGTGTTTTAACTTGTATAGATCTTTAAAATGGATTTTCAATTATGTGCCCTGTCAAGTCATAAATCATAATAGTACCTTTGATATCATTTATTCTTGTATCAACTTGATGCATAGATTAATGATCATAAAAATATATGAAGTTTAGTTTTTATATATTTTTTATTATGGGGGTAAGTTTTGGTGCAACAGTGAAGTTGTTTCATTATGGTTTAAATGTCAATAGATTTGAAACATAGAAACAACCTATTTTTGTGGGTAAGGTTGCGTACATCTAATTCTTATTAGACTCTACAATGATGAGAGCCTCGTACATTGGACTATCCTCTTAGGCATTTCTTATCATGTAGATTATGGTTAACAGTTTGGATCTTCAATTTAGATATCTTATTATTATTGTTAATTTTAAAATTGTTAATTTCATTCTAAAGGAGTTAACTGTAAATATATAATATATGTTAACATAATGCATATGATCTTTCTCTCTCTTTATTCATGTACGCATACAAATATATAAACATATATAGAGAGAGAGAGTTAAGTTGAAATGCTTCTGAAAATTATTTAGCTAAGAAATCAATGAAGATTTTATGAAAAATGAACATCAACACCGTTGATCAAGATATATGAAATGGCTAAAAACTAAAATTTATTTATTTTGAAACTCTCTAACTTATAGATATAGTTGACAAAAGTGGATGATAGCAATATAATTAGTGAGTAAAAATGTAATAGAAACTGTTTAATTTGTAAATCCAAATAATTGATCTTGATCTAAATATTTTAAAAAATATGTAGATTAGATTTTAATTATTTATATTCTTTTTAGTTATAGATCAAATTAAAACATGATATTAAACTATTGAAATTATTAATTTTGTTTTCATTTGATCATATATAAAAGTACAAAAGTTCATGATTTTTGGTTTCTAACCACATTATTTTATCGTACATTGCAATCAATGGCGTCAATTTTTGGTGGCCTTTCATTGACTTTCACTGGAAAGTATCTGGAGCCCAATACCCTTTGAAATATTCCAGCCTCTCTCTCTCTCTCTCTACATTGTAACCAATGGTGCCAATGTCATCTCCTTCCCCACATTGAACTATCTTTTCATAAGATTTTTTCCATTTATCTTAAACTAGTTTCTAAGAGGATAAGGTTCATTATAACGGAATAATATTGTTATGGAAACCTTAAGAGGAAAGGAAGGAGTAAAGCGTAATGCCATTATTTTTTTCAAAGACCTTTCAACTCGATTAAACGTGCTGAAATATAGAGTTGGTCCCGCTGCAAAAGGGCTCTCTCGCACTTTAGCCGTTGTGTATACGGTGCACTCCCTTGGAGAGCCGATCTTCTAAACCTATCTATGTATTGTGGGTTGTGTAGGTCACGTTACTATATGCAGAGTTTTTCTTTTCTCCTCTTTTCAATTTTTTAGCAGGTCCTTCGCCAAGGTCTTAACAAAAGCCAAGAAATTATTATGGAGTTGCATTTTATCCAGATATTAACCTCTATTCATGCAGCTAATTTGACAGGATCCGAACTCATCCTGTAATCTCCACTGCTCTTCCCACCTCTCACTTAAGCATGGGATTGTAGTTGCTTCTACTTTCAAGAATAAAAATGGGTTTGAAGAGCAAAAACTTACCAGATAAACATAGCAGACCTTAGAAATAAGAAAACCATTAAATTATATTACAACGACGATAGACACAAAATAAGTAAAAGCAAAAAAGACACAGATTTCTACAGGGATATATAGCTAGCAGTAGAATGTTAAGTAGAAGACATAGCATTTTGCTTTATGGAGAACAACTCGCATTTTACTTCTCATTTATGTTCAGTAAATTGATCTTGTAGTCTCCACTGGCATGCACTTCCTTTACGGTCTTGTCATACTCATCTTCTTCCTCCTCTTCCTTTTCTTGCTCCTGCTGGTTCTCCTCTTCTTCCTCCTCTGAGTCCTCCTCAGATTCAAAGCCTGGGATGGACCTGGATGCCTGTGCAGGAGTCCTCGCTTCTCCAACAATATTCATAATGTCCTCAATACTTTGAATTGAGTAGGTAGGTGCATTACGATCCCTCCTGTAGTACGCTGCTTGAGCTGATTCTGTTAGCTCCCTTGGTAAGTTCTTCAAGAACCATGGGTGGTTCTTTATTTCCCTTATTGGGATCCTCTGTATTAAGAAACACCAACCCAGTTCCAGTATTATTGGAGTAATTTCTGATATCTATCGCATCTTATGAACTATTTTTTCATAATAAACACAATAACAAGCAGAGCGAGCATTTAACAGTGGCCTTTCTAATATGGTTGTGAGCATTACCCTAGCTGGGTTCGCAACGAAGAGACGGGCGATAAGTTGCCTGCAATCCCGGGATATGTGAACGTAGTCGGGTATTTTGTATTGAACTGACATGACTTTCTGCACCCAGAGAAGGTAAGAAAGCAAGCAATATATAATCATTCATCAGTATATAATAACATCAAGGATCGAATAACGGAATTCCAAAGTTATAAACAGCATTAGTTGACAAAATGTTGATGAAAAGTTAGCGTTAAGGAAAAGTAATGAGGTGAAGGGAAGAACAAATTAAGACTTGTGACTTAACTTGAATGGTTTTCCGTAAATTCCTGGGGTCATTTTGGTCCTCAAATGGGTAGGATCCCACCAGCATCACGTATAGAGTTACTCCGCATGACCATACGTCTGCAAGCTGCACAACCAGATGCACTTTCATATCAAAATTAATTGCGGTTAAAACAGAAGGTGGAGAAAGAAGTTTTAAATAAACTCACAGCTAAATAAAAGGTAGTCGGCAAACTGCTGCCAAACCACTCGAAGGATTTTTCTTCTTTAAATGAGACAAACACTCAAAGGATGTTGAGGCATAGAATACTTGCCTTTGACAAAAGGATTGAATGCTTAATCTTTCTTTTTTTCCCTCCAATGTCAATTAAAAATATAATAAGAGAAGAGGAATGCTCAAAAGCATGCAATGAACCAGTTCCAAGGTTACTGTGTGACAGAACAAGAGGGAGATAACTAGAAACAAGCAGATTAAGGAAAAATTCAGCATTGAATGGATCAAATAAGGAAAACAACTCAGGATGGTTTAGACTTGTGCAGGACATGCTTAAGGTGATCATGCTGAGTAAGCTAGCTCAAGTGGGGAGTCCACACACAGGATTCAAAAAGTAAAAGAAAGATAACTAAAACTGTAACTAATGCTATGAAAAAAGGTAGAAAAAACAACGTGACCAGCCATAGACACAAAGCTTCGAGAACGACTAATACATGTCATTAGGTTTGTTGTTTATGTTTGTTATAGAATAAAGGGAATATGTATTCTCTCAAAAGAAGTAAAGGAAATCGTGAACATTTCTTTTTTGGAGGAAAGGAATTGTTAACACATTATTGTTTCAAATTACAGGATGCTTATGAAAGTGTCTAAGGCACCTGGATTTGTTGTTTAGAAGAGGCCTTGACAAATGGCATGCTCTTGAAATTAGGAGCATTTATAGTAATTGGACCCTTTTATAATAATCCGTCCCATTAATTGATCTTTTACGAAAGCATTTTTCAGTTAAGATAATCTCTTGGACGAATAGAAAGATTTCATATCCAACCTAACATCCCATGTTCCTCACGCCCTTGCTTTATCAGATTTCATCTGTTGTGCAGGCCCCTGGTTTTAACACATTAATTTCCATACTCACTCAATCAATAATGAACTCAAATAAGTAAGTTTTTCTTTTCTGAGTAAATAAATAAATAAAATTTCAATAAACAAAATTTTCAATTATAAAAAACTCCAAGAAAAATTGGGATGATATCAAAAGCCAAATCTGTGACAAGATTACACCATCCTTAAATTCTATTGGAGAATGGAAGTATATAAGAAAAGAACTTAAACATAGCAACAAAGCTTTTAACCAGACATCTAAATCTTAAGGTAGCAACTTGACAGCATTGCTGTTTCATGCTCTTCAAACAAATCTGAAAATTAAGTTGCACTCCTAGAATCCAGTGTTATAGTGAGAGGATAATTATAACCCAAACTAAATATTTTTACTAGTTTTGACAAAAAATGTCTAAGATATACATATTTCAACAGTTGATAAGATCCTAGCTAGTCATCAAACACTCCAATCGAAGTATCTTGAGCAAGGCAAATGCCATGTTCTAGTTCAAAGATTTTCTTTCAAGAAGAAAAAGGTCTTATGTCCTATCAGTAGCACCCATGATCATAGCCTTTATTTGCCCTATCTATGCACTTAAACTACTAGTTTGGTGACCGCAAGAAATGTTGCATTAGCAACAAGCAATGCTTCTTTAGACACACACAACCAAATGGACATCCATGTTATGCCTCAGCAGTCACTGGGGTGTCCAGTTTTCTGCAATCACAATTTCTCGATGGCACGGATTCTTCGTTATGGTCCTCCCTGTGTTTGCATGGCGATTGCCTTGCGCAGTGGGTACCACACGGTGCATGTAGTCAACTCAGAGTGCAGCTCTCCAGCCACTGGCCAATTGTGTGCATTTCTAGTGTGGCCACATTTTTAGTTAGCATTTTAGTCGTGCTGCTTCTTGCCTCTTAGCAGGCATGAAACTCATTTTATTTAGCAAAAGTTGTATCATACAAATCTAAATTTGGGAGCCAAGAAAATCTTATTTTGTCAAAGGATCAAGAGGATCTTCCAAGAAAGATGAGACAAACTTGTTAGGCAAAGTTTGAAAAGAAAAAGAGAAGTGTTGATTCTCTCCAAAAGATTCTACAGACGATAAAGATTGACTTGTACACAACCCCCCCTCTCTCTCTCCGAAAAGCAAGAAAGAGACGGGTGAAAGAGGATCTTCTTGGGCTGATGCCCATTTAGTATCACAAAGATGATACTGTTCCCTTGATTTTGATTTATCTAAAAGAAATTTTTGTTTATCATACAAAAACCATAGCTTTGTTTTTTTTTGTTCTTTGTTTTAATATTTATGCACCATTCGATTCCAAATATAATTTTTTTAAAAAAAATAAATGGTTACAGCTAAATTCTCTCCAATGCTGTTACTGGTGCTGTAAATAATTTAATTAAATTTCTGCTTTAGGAACGCTTGTCCCAAATGGTCCCCGCCTTCCAAATTCCACGACAACCAAACCCTACGGACGGTTGTCCTGCTCATGCAGGCTTCCTTCATATGCAACCCTACGTGGCAACTTGCTAGTGGCCACATAGAACACAGTATATTCCTACCTACGCACACGTATACGGAATATTGCAACCTGTCACCCCAAGCGTACCCTTTTAGTGGGACCCACCTCCAACCCGAACCACGCTTCCAGTCTCTTACCGTCTTTTAGTAATCACGCGGAGTAAAATTAGCTGGCATCATGGTAAGAGTAGTCTAAATAGTGAAAAAATGTACAAAAGGAGGACTTTATTTACCTTGCCGTCGTACTCCCGGCCGGAGAGGATCTCCGGGGCGATGTAGGCCGGCGTCCCCACCGTCGATTTGGGCCTCGAGTGAAGCAGCGACGACTGCACTCCCCAATTTTTTTTTTGACATTATTTCTCTTTTTCTTTCCAAAGAAATTCTTTCCTAACTTTCCGATGAAGATTACTTTAAAAAAAAAATAAATCAAACCTTGGAGTAACCAAAGTCGCAAATCTTAAGCCGCGGAGCGGGGCTTCCATCCAGCAAAGTGTTCTCCAGCTTCAAATCCCGGTGGCATATTTGCTGAAAATTCATCAAAAAAAAATTAATCCCCAAGTATAAAAGTTATTCACCTTTTAGCAATTTTTCCTTTCTTTTTTTTTTACCATGAAGTGGCAGTAGCTGACGCCGGAGATGAGCTGCTGAAAGAAATATCTTGCCTAAAAAAATTAATAATAAATGAAGAATTATTACGATCGTCATGAGATATTTATTTCGGGATTAATATATACTAAGAAAAGCAAAAGACGGTGTAAAAAGTAATAAAAAAAACGGAATATTCGAGGAACCTCGTCTTCGCTGAATCGCCCGGCGTTGCAGATCCGCTCGAAGAGCTCGCCGCCGGCGGCGTACTCCATCACGATCGCCAGATGCGTCGGCGTCAAGACCACCTAATTTTTTAACCAAATCATAACCGACAAAAAAAATAGCAGAATAAATCCCATAGAAATAGACCCAAAAAGGGCAAAAAAAAAAGGAATTGGATTTTAAGCTCCCACCTCCTTGAATCGGATGATGTTGGGGTGCCGCAGCGAGCGGTGGTTGATGATCTCTCTCAACACATTCTCATCAATCTGCACTCCAAGAACACAAATCAAAGCATCATCAGATCCATCCAGAATCTGAGATCAAGGGCTACGGATACAGATCAAAATTGGAGCAAGAACCAACCCTGCGGCCCCTCTCGATGTACTTCATGGCGACGAGCTCCTTCGTCTCCTTGTTCCTCATCAGCTTCGCCACCCCGAAGTTCCCCGATCCGATGTCCCTCACCACCTCGTACTTCTCCATCTGCAGATCTCCCCAACTTCCCACCCTTCCAATATCCCTCAAAAACGAGAACAGATCCTTCGAAACCACTACCTCACCAAGGACTAGTACTGAGTTCTACTCATCCGGATCCCATCGCCATCGCCTTCTCTCTCTCTCTCTCTCTCTCTCTCTCGCTAATCCCTCTGCTCTTCGAGATCTGGGATCGAGAGTGGCGGAGGAGTTTCTCGAGGACGGCGGTGAATCCACTGAGGAATAAAAGCTGCCAAAAATCTGCGAGTGTCTTAGAGCGATATAACACAGACTCTCTCTCTCTCTCTCTCGTCGAAAGATTGGCTAAATTATTTATTTATGGTAACTTTTCCTTCGGAGCGAAGGTAGCGGGATTGGGAGGATCAGGGCCGTCCATTGGATGGGATATTCTATG
The DNA here is from genome assembly GCF_051530095.1 of Phoenix dactylifera. NCBI lineage: Eukaryota > Viridiplantae > Streptophyta > Magnoliopsida > Arecales > Arecaceae > Phoenix > Phoenix dactylifera. The sequence continues at coordinate 4,826,177 of NC_143191.1, forward strand.
AATTGATTGTCCAATGATTGGGTAGGGAGCGGGGACCAGGGTATGGTAGGGAGTATATGGATTGGACGGCTTGGATTGAGGGGATGTGATGGGATTACTTTATGATTGCAACGTAGTGGTAATGATAACCGGAGGATTTGCTCGATTGATTGCTTAGACATTGGGGTGGTGGAAGCAGCCACATTCGGTGGGTAACTGGGGATCAAATTAAAAGCTCCTGAGGCCCTCGCCTATTGATTTGTTTTAAAGATTTTTTTTTTTTTTTTTAATTATACTGGCTCCGCACACCATTCAAAAATGAATACAGCCAATAAAAAAAAAAAAAAAAAACTGATTAGGAACATGCATCTGATTCACCCAGAGAAGAAAAAATTCTCTAGAGATGATGAAATATACTAAAGATCACTCATTCAGTTACTGCTAAATTTATAAGTCCTATGTTGAGGATGTTCTCTGGGTGCGAATTGGAGTCCAAAATCCTTCGTAGTGTGCATAGATTTCATTCATCAAGAGATTGGATGGCTATCGGTAGCTATATAATATATATTGCATTTAAAACTGTTTTGTTTGATAGCCAACAATCTTATATACTGTAGTTTGCATACTACAAAATATCGACCAATACAATATCTCATTTTAGGGATTGTCAGATGACCGTACGAGGTCGAGTCATCCATGTCCTATATCATATTGAATTACTCGCTATTACGTGATACCAAGGGAGAGGAGAGTGAATTCGTCCAAGACCTCTTCCAGTTCCAAAGCAGATAGAAGAGAATCCAAAGTTACCACAAAGACTTAATTAAACGCAGGGATATCACTATTGCTCAGTGGGAACTCCCTGCCGGTGAGTTTGTCATTTGATTCAATCAAAATTTGAATGATCTATTAGAAAGAGGGGGACAAACAGAAAGGAAAATGTAATTTTTTTTTCCTTGAGAATGCAATGGGATCGAATAGTAGTGCCATGGGCCCCATCCCCTGTATGAAAAATTTTCTCCTCACAACTGTAATGCTACTTAGCCCAATGGTAATGCAGTAACTCAGGGATTGACTGCATATAAAATGCCGATTCCCACATATCATGTGGTGTGCCACTTGTGAAGGCAAAGTTTCGGCACTTCAGCATCTTTGGTGGGAGTGCAACTTTTTGACCCAGTTTGGAAAAGGAATAGGAATTCTCGGCACAAAAAGACTTCATCCTCAGTAACAAAAAGTTTAGGTCTTCAATAGTCAAGGATCTTCAGAAAAGGTTCAACCTGTTAAAGGAAATAGAAAGAACTTTCTCTGCGTTGGATGAGTAAACAACTTGTTAATACGTAGATTCATTTGAGGACTGATAAATTACGTATAAAACTATTTCCCTAGTTGGGTTGTTTTCTCTTTGCCATGAGAGTAAACTCACAAAAGGATAAATTTAACTGAGATTGGTACGTCCTTAGTTTTTGTTCTGAATCGCAGCTTTTATTTTATGTAACTGGATGCATTTTGAGAATAAGAAAATCAGATTTGGATGAAAATTTGACAAAAACTAGAAAATGTGAATCTCATCTTAGTCAAATTTGTCTCTGCAACACCATAACTATTCTCTATATATTTGCAATGTAAATTGTTTTTGAAAACAATTAAAATATTATTACGATAATAAAGGATACTAAATACTAAAATAATAAATTATATTTGAATCATGGTAAGAAGAAATTATAATAGCTTTATTTATAGTATAATATGCATAAATAATACAGTATAGTTAAACTATTGATATATAATAATGCGATTGCATATGCACATTAACATATTATTTTCAACATATTAAGAAATAAATTATAAACTATAAAATTTTATATTATAGGAAACATCTCCAATAGGGTCATATAGAAGGGAAGGAAGAAGCACCTAAGGGCTTGAGTAAATAGACCTCACAGGGTCATAGAGGAGTAATGGTGGAGTAAAGGCTCAACCGAGTGCAGAATGAAACAAATTGGCCAGATGGATCACAAACCGAGGTGGATGTGGCCAGAATAAAGAGGGTGCAAAGAAGATCAAAGGAGAGGGGATAAATAAGAAATGATTGAGGGTAATAATGGTCATTTTGGAGAAAATACTTTTTTAAACCTCCACATATCTATCTTGAGTAATGGGGTATTCCATGTTCTCAACCCTTGGAGGAAGCTAACTGGCTTGTCCCTATATTGATTGAATTGTCGGCAACGAAAATCTAAACATCCTAAAATTTCTATTTAGGGCTTATTTGGAAAATCAAGTCCTAAATTTTCTATGGGATCATAAATTATATAGTCTATTTAAGTAAGCCCATATCAATCCAACCCCTCTCCAGTCTAAATTCTATGGAAAGAAAAAAAAAAAAAATATATATATATATATACATATATCTTCTTTTCTTTTTTTTTTGTCCTTCAGTCCAACAAGTCCATATATAAAATTTAGGCTGAATTTAGAATAAATCTTTAGATAAGGTTAACAAGCCTAATTTCTATAAAAAAACTCTGTTGGATTTTCCAACCAAGCCCTAGTCATTATCCCATGATTCGCAAGCACGTACCATCAGTAGCTATCACGTATGCATTTTTGGTGAAAGTCATGCAACTCGATCGATGCGTGATCCACTAGCCCTTCAAATGATCCAAGAAACTCTTCCGTGCTGAATCTAAAGATAGTGATTCTTATTAAATTTTTGATGTGCACCGTTGATAACATAATTGACAACTAGATAGGTATTTTCTAGGAAATAGCTATTTTGGTTTTCTATCCTTGCAGTTCGTGAATGTAACTTTTCATTTGATTCAGGATCCTCGTAGTTTTGCTACATGTAGGTGCCATGCTCCTCGCATTAAATTCTACCAATTAAATGACGCCACCTAAGGGAACCTTACTATTTATTATTTAATATCTTGACATCTGCCATGACTTCACCATTTTGTCATTTTATGCCAGATTAAATTGAATGCATGGCCATGGGGTATGCAACTATAACATAAGATTTTCTCCGTATATTTCTTAATTTCTAGGACAGGACATCCATGCTTTTGAAGTGGATGGCTCTGAACTACTCCAAGGGTAAACACTGTCAAATCAAGGCATCAACTTCATCTGCCCGACGACAGAGCTATTTTGGATGGTAGAAAGAGATACATGGCAACCAAGGGGGATGGCATGCAGCACATTGGGTTTAATAGTGGGGATCAAAGATATCACGAGAGGAAAGGCAGGGCTAAAAATTAGCGGCAGTGATGACAAAAAAGAAAAAAAAATAGTGTACCCATGCATCATCATCATCATATATATATATATATATATATATATATATATATATATATATATATATATATATATATATATATATAACTATTGTTAAAAAAATAATTTTGTCTATAAACTACTATACCTTTATTTTATAAAAATATTATAAAAAAATAATCTATTAGAATAAAATCAGAAGATTGAAAAGAGCTTACCTAGATCAAGGCGTGTGATATACGCTGCCCTAAGAACGTGATTCGCCCTCTACATGCTGGTTTGCGGCGATCTTGTCAACAAGGTACAACAACTTGGTATATCTTGATCCCTCTCTAATGAGCACGATCATTGGAGAGGCTTGACTTGACCGACTATTTTAGATGCTCAGAAAAGAAAAAAAAAAAAGATAGAAAGCAAAAAGTTAAGGGGTGGATAAATTCTGTCTGTGAAAGAAACTCTCGAAAAATAGAGTACCGATGAGAAATAGAGAGATTGGATTGGATTGTTTTTTTTATTAATCCCAGCTCTATCTGAAAGACTGAAGAGACGTGATATTTTCGTATCTTTTGAGAAACTAACATTCCTTTTCGAGAAGTCACAACTCTTTTGAGAGAGGCGTCCCACAAAAAAATATTTTTAAAATATTTAAAATAATTAAAATTTAAAAAATAAAAAAATAATTTTTTTAATTAAAACTATATATATATATATATATATATATATATATATATATATATATATATATATATATATATATATATATATATATATATATATATATATATGCATTTGACAGTAGCAGCAATGATCAAAAATCCTGCTAATATGGCCTTCTTCATGCTTTACCTCCCATAATCTCCTTTTCTCTCTCTTCTATCTAATCAACTGCCCAAGCTTGAACCTGGTCACCTTGACATCTTTCGCTCTCTTCGTCTCTGGTTTTATATAGGCTGCCTCTTTGAGAGATGAATGTAAAGGAAAAGAAATAGAGAGAGGGAGATAAATTAGAAACAGAGAGAGAGAGAGAGAGAGAGAGAGAGAGAGGAAAGCTGAGAGACTATTGTGTTTGCAGTCCCTTGTGATGAATGGATTGATGAGCAGATTGTAAGTGATTGCACTCGTACAACCAGTGGAACCAATCACTTTACTCCATTACCCAATATACTCCACCTAATTCAATATCTCAATATCTCAAAGAAAATTGAAACTTTTTTGGGTGAATTAAAACAAATCCCTCATAACAGAAGCTTTTCACTATTTTAAATTGTTTTCTGTATTGCATGAAAAATGTCTTTAAGCTCTTCAAAGATTTTAGATCTATAATGATAAAATAAATGTACAATAACCTTTATAATTAACAATAAAAGATTTCTCCATGCATCGTCCATCCAAATAAGAAAAAAAGAGATATACGAGCGAAGAATATATGATAAATATATTTACGAGTGAATAAATGCATCATCTAGAGAAGCATGTACATGAAAAACATGGACATGTGATTTGTACTTGGCAAGTTTTTGAGTTTTGTAGGAGAACACATGGCATCATATGAGATGGCATGGTAGAAGGTAAGTGCTTGCATGGAGGGTGCTGCATGCGAATGTTTTGTCCACATGAATGTGTTGATAAGCCATGACATCTTCCCTAAACTGCTTAGTCTAAATTTTTTTGAATATTAAAATATTAAAAAAAGACATTGTTTTCTATGTAGCCAATTTGTATTCTTGATCATTGATGTCGAATTATTCAAGAAATACAAAAACAAGCGATCGATATATACTATAACATATGATGATGAAAAGAATGGAAACCATAAACTAATCATAGCACAAGGGAGGGGACAATGGGAACCTAGCTAGTACATGTATTGACATTTTAGTTACAACAACTAATTTTTGAACAAATTGTTTGTTTTGATTACTAGATTGTAATGGTCAGTTGAATACAAAGTGTGTGGAATATTGGTAATACCAAAATTACATTTTGTATTTTCCACTATTAAAAGGATTATACATGCTATTTTATATGATTGATGGCATTCACTAGTATATTTGTATGACGATAAATTAACACTTTGCTTTGTTAGATCACCACTCATGCCCCTTATGAACGAGCGCATGAGCACGTGCTCATGCATGCGCGCACACAAACACACACAAATTTGCTCTACTAGATCTTTACATTAGATATAATACAAATAAATCTCTCTAAATATCCAAATAAATCTTGTGGGACCATGTCCATGCGATGATTTGAATAAATTGATCATATAGTTTGAAGCAGGGATAGTGTAGCAAATTGAAATATAATAGCCTTGTATAATCTTATAATGCCACTTATATGTGCCCAAGGTTCTAGCTTAAGTGACTAGAAGTGATGAGAGGCCATAAATTAAAGAGGGTCCAATATACTTACTGAAAATGGAGTCCAATATAAGCTATAAATCAATAACAGTAAATTAAAACCAAATTTAGAGTGGAGGTGCCATCTCTTTTGAGGTGTAGTAGCAAGAAGAGATTGGATAAAATCGGGGGGGCAGGGGTAGCACTATGAAACTAGGAAGCTTATATGGTGACAACGAATGGATAGGCACTGCCTAAAAGTTGGGGAAAAATTTATTATGATATGTTACAAAATTCTCAAGTTAGGTATGATCTGTTTCCATACTAACTGAACCTAACACGGAAGCTAAGATCCTCTTTGTGCTCCCTTGTCATCACTCATATCCTTCATGTAAGCAAAACGTGGAGTAAAACAATTAATAATCGGATTATTTGGGTCGGGAGTGGTTCAAATAAGTTTATAGTGGTCAAGAGTTTTGGACTAGACAAGATTGAATTAGAAATGAATTGGACACGGCCGGGTTAAGTGGTGCCAAACTTACTTGGAATCTATCCATTGTATTAATTCCAGGTCAATTGCATTAGGTTTTCTTGGATCCAAGCGGGCACATATGGATTGAGAAGTTTTCTTTTAGAATTATTTAATGACCACCAAAAAGTTATACTTTCTGACCCTTGCCTAATTCAATTGGAATTTTCTTGAATCAATATTTGTTTGTGTTTAGCTTCACTTTGGATTTGTGCTTACGTTTCTTTATTTTTGAAGTAGGTAAGCTAAGCTTCAACTAATAGTGTGTGTATATATATATAAAATTCTACGTTCTGAAAATAGGTGATTGCGGAATTAGTTGAGAGAAATTGTAAGCAAGCACTTGGTCATGAGGTAAAATTTGTGGAGCTTAGAAAAGCGCCTATACTTTCTGTTGAGTTATTAATGTTGAGAATCATGCTGTTTTATATAACTGCCAAGTTTGATTCTTTCAAATTCAAAATAATCCCAACCTAAAATGGAGGAAGGGGTCAACTGCCTCAGCTCAGAGCTAATCCGTCAAAGGTTTTGACTTTCAGTCGGACTGCTACCGTCTCAGTATGGAGCAATCAACGAATTCCTGCGAAATAGAAGATCTATGTGACCAAATTTTCCTGCTCAAAAGACTTTCTCTGTTCTTCTTCATTCTAAACAGGAAAGCATCAACAAAACTTTCCTTCCATATAGATCGTCAGATTTTGAGAAGTCCATTCTAGAGCAAATGGGCTTATTGCTTACTCTCGGTTGAAAGAACAACCTCCTTTCAATGAACACATCTGGTTGGGGGAAGGAAGTTGAGTAATCTATATTTAGTAATGGTTGTAGATGACTTATCTAAGTTTTTGTTGATGACGGAATCGCTTTCAATATTACTTAGACTATGCTTGTAAGAGGAATGTGGAGGATTACCCATCGAACACCAAAACCCTATCCCTTCAAAAATGTCTAATATGGATAAGTCGAAAAGCAGGCTCATCCGAATTATTCAATTCCGTCAAAATAATGGAATAGAATTATTTTATAGAATAGAGAGAATTCATCCTTTTAATTACAATTTTATCCCTATTTATTTTAAAATACATCTAAAAGTGAAAAGGCAATTTATCATTGTCATAGAATTCAAAGCATCAAATAACTAAATACTAAAGAAGGCTGATCCCATCAAATAACCTATCCCTTCTTTGGTGGAGCGGACATCCCTCCAAGAATTATCCCTCCGACCAAACTCAGCTTTAATATTTTATTTGGTAGTCCATTAGTATGTTAAGGAGGAAGACTAAAGCGTTCTCAGCGAACCAGTGAACTTGTTACAAATATATTACACTGATGGTTGGTGGGGCCCTGTCTCACATGGGCACCCTACCTAACCGTAGGACCCACGCCCGCAAGTTCCTTGCACTTTCCGGTCAATCAAGGCATGGTGCACTCGTCCAATCAAGTCCCCACGTCAAGGGGAGAAGAGCGGTAGAAGTTGACAAGCTGCCCAACCACCACCTTGCGAATCTTTTTCTTTTCTTTTTTTTTTCTTTTTTTGCTTGGGGAAAAAAAAAAAAAAAAAAAAAAAAAAAGAAGGGAAGGGGGAGGAATGGACAAACTCACTCCCGCATAGCAGTCTTCACCGAACTCTCACGCTGCCAAGAGAATATTTGATGTGGGCAGAAATGGCCGTGTGTTGGGCACCCCAGCCAGTTTTACTCATACCTTCCCCATCCGTAGATCCGGCTCGGCTACCCCTCTAGGCTCTGGCTCGAATACCACGTATGAGTACGTCACACCTAGTACCACCAGGGCTACCAGCAGAGCGATATGTCCTTCCAGTCTACATGTCCGAGCAGGGAGCATCCGATCTCCATAATTTAATCGACATCCGCATGTTTTGAACTTGGAACCACGAGAATAGAAGTGAGGCCATGCTTCCACTGCGCTACCACCTTGGTGGCACTTTGTGAATCTTTTAGTATCCTTTTGTTTGTATAAATAAAAAGAGGAAAAAAAATCTTATATTTAGATAAAGTTATATATATATATATAAGTTTTATATTGTATAAGAAAAAAATTTATTTTAAAAATAATCTTAAATTTTTAGATATAATGGAGTAAGATATTTTTCTTTATTCAAAGTATAGCAGGTATTTTACATAAATTTTTTAGAAAATAGATGCTTTTCTGAAATATGTTATTTTTTCATAATCAACCAAACACGTAAAAATTATTTTTTTAGGTATCATGTACCTAGGTATCAGTTTCTAAAAAAGAAAAAATACTACGAACGAATTAACATATAGGACAATGCATAAAATGAAATTATCCAGACATGAACAAGTGGTGTTAACTCACCAGAATGCGAGTTAGGCAAATTGGAGGAGGAAGTGTGTTTGGTGAGCAAAATTCAACTTTATTTCCTACGCATAAAATCCATTAGAATATTAAAATTTATATAATGATTACTTATCTTTTAGATAAAGTTGATTATCCCATACTTAAGTAGCCACGAACTAGACTAGCATAAAGGTGAAGAAAAAGGAGGATTGCTAGAATTATTAAAAAAAGAAGAAGAAAGGAACAAATCCTAGTGCGACTGGTGGGTGAATTCCAACAAAGAAAACGAGTCATTAGGATATTGGTTCAATTCATAATGATGTGTCTTCTTTTTAAAGGGAGGATTTTTTTTTTTTTAATTAGCTTGTTTAGCTTGTTGTTGGTCCATGCGTACGAGGACAAGCAAAAAAAGCCAATGCCATGCGGAGACAATCGTACTCGGTATCTTTTGATACAATATTTTTGATGAGTTAGCAAGAGATTTCGGTCAATGACGTTGTGGATAGCCCTTCTTTTAACATTAAAAAAAAATAATGGGGCTAGGTTGATCACTCATCATCACCCTCCCAATTGTCATATTCAATGGAGCTAAATACTTTGAAAGCATTGATTCTTTCCAATTAGTCTTCGAGTATAAAAGATAAGCATTGGTTGTTAAATTTAAAGATCTACTTCATGAATCAGTAAAGTTTCGTTGGTATCACTTTTTTTATTGTATATTCAGATAAAAAAATGGTCCTATGCACAAGGCTTTCGCTGTTGCAGGATTCGAAAAGGATTACATGAATGCTACCTTATTCCCGTATGGAGAGATTATTTATATATTTTGTACTTGTCACACTCATTTTACAACTCTCTTCCCTTTTTTTTTTTGTATTTTTGTTTGTAAACATTCAAGATAAAAATTAAGCTAGACTGTGCAAATTTGTACCATGAATCTTTTTTTTTAAAAAAAATTCCCTTAAAATTTTTAGAGTCTTCAACAACAAATATTTGTCACTTTTAGAAAAGATGAAAAAAACAGCAGTACCAACAAACCCTAACTTATTTATTTCTTAGTCTTGAAAAATGAATGTCTAGATCTTTTTACCTCATTCAAGATTTTTAAAATTAGAGCATCCAAATCAACTGGATGAGATAAATCTTTTGTTGACAAATCAACAAGAATTCTCATGCCTCAGCAAGAATTTGGCTAAAGATATGTATTTTAAAGTCATGACTATTATACTAGGCACCACCCTAAACATCAATCCAGTTACTGCATGACGACGGAGGGTCATAATCTTGTATATCTAAAATTTTAGTTTTATTGAATATAAGATATCATTAATCTTGCAATGTCATTAAATTTATTTCTAAGGTCCATTGCATTTGATGCCGTTGCCATGATGTTGTGTCACGTCACCATGCCATATAATCGCATCCCTTGTCATCGCATCATAACTTTGCTCTTTAATTTTATACTTTCTCCACTTAGACAAAACAACAACAGCCCAATGATATCATTAACCTTTTTCTTTTTTCTTTTTTTATAAATAGTGTGACCTTTCTTTCAAATAAGAAAAAAAAATATTTTATATAGCCAATCACATAGAATCGATATTATAGAATTCTAGAACTCATCTTCATATTCTATTATTAAATATTTTATTTGCTAATTCTCACAGATATATTTATACTCGTTTGGTCTAAAATATTCATTTTATCAAAAAGAGAAGAAAAGAAATTGAAAATTTTACTCCTAAAACCTGTTTTCACTTGAGCAATTTAAAGTTTAAACTAATGAATAAACCAGAAAAGCAGAATTATCCCACCTCAAAATTCAGAACATTTAGCTGGCCCATGACATGATTACTTTGGTGCAAAATTTGTTTCTTTAGGATTGTTGGCGGGATTTGTTAATTATTTGAGAGCTTTTGTGGATCTTTATGATCATTACTTGACGTTACGTGTTTCCTTTATGGTGCAACGTTCACATGCCCCAGTCTCACCCGCGGAAATGATTAGAATTGAAATCCGAACAATAAAAGCCTCTGTATGATGATAGACAACTCTCACAAAAAGCCCATTTTTGTTTGCCCTTCCAGAAAAATTACATTTCACAAGAAGGGGCAAGATGACAAGTTGTGTTTTAAAAAGAAGGAAAAAGTTGTGGGAGGGTTTTCTTCATGGCACCATTTTGATGAGAGTGAGTGAGAGAGAGAGAGAGAGAGAGAAGAAAACAAATGAAAGGATGAAATCACTTGGAGGATGACCCTCTAATTGCTATTCTAACTAGCATCATTGATGTCAGCAAAAAAAAAAAAAAAGTAGCATTAATTGTCGGTTTGTAAAAAAAAAAAATCATGAGCTCAACCTAGTGAAGGTTTGCCAAAACTTAGCCCAACTCCCTATGTAATTTGGGTTATATTGGGTTTATATATGTCATTTAGCAAGGGTGGCTTTAGGTTGAAGGCTTGGACAACCCAACCTGAACTTGATTATGACCACTTTCTTTCCAACTGAACCCAACCTGCACTAGGCCCTTTCATTGATTCAACCAACCCTTGACAAATGCAAGCTGAAGTAGCCTCATGTGAGGACACGTGCAAGTGTTTGCATTTAATTCTATAATAATTGCGTACTAGGAAAATCTTGAGTATTTATATGAGAACAATGAACTCAAATACTAACTTCACTCTAAACTTTATTAGAGAGGTCTGGGGTTATTAAAAATATGAGGACCTATATCGGTATGTGTTTACTCTTATATTAGTAGGAAAATCTTGGATATTTATATAGGGGTAATGAATTCCGAAAATAATTTTTGCTAGCCTTTTTGGATAAGGTCTTGTATCGTTATAAATAGGATCAAAGTAGGCTCAGCTTATAGCTCATGTATGACTAAAGAGCATTGCAGCTCGAGCTCTTTTAGAGTTGACCATTAGCCAATGATATAGTCAGGGGTCTCCATATCTATCAGTTATTTGAACTAATGATCCTGATAATCTGAAAGAGGCCTCATCAAGGCAGCTAAAATGGAGGACCGCCAAATCTCAAAAAGAAATCATGACTAAATCAAAAGCCATGTTTGAATGAGCTTGAAGATCGATCCTTGGGGATTCACACTAAGCTATGATTGTAGGATAGAGTAAACTTTGGAAGCCCACCAAATTGATATGTACTCCAATGCACACCAATTCAGAAGAAAGTTTTACCAATATTAGTATAATTTAAATTTTCATATAAAACCACTTTCATGATATCTGACATCGAGTTAACTTTTCAGCACATCTTGAATCATCCAAAATATAAGTCAAATGAGAATGTAATAGACGATTGACTGGGGATGTATTATGATTGATGAACTTTTGGAAAATTACATTCCATGATCCATAATTTAAAAAAGATTTGTCTTTTTTGTCCAAACTTTTTATATTAGTTTAATAAGTTTAACTTCTAGCTATTAATTTGATTTTCATCTAGTTTATTTTTCTACTTCTAGTTTAAGTTTATGCTATGCTATTTCAATCTCGTATAGAATAATGAACCATATAGGATTTCTTAATTGCATCAACCAATCATGATGTTTATAATTGGATTTAATTAAATTTTGATCCTTGGTCTAATGAGGATATCAAGGTTTAAATGAGATGAGCATATAAAGACATGTTCGGGCACGTGTTTAGTCTCATGTTATTATGTGCTAAGGAGATCTTGAATGTTTATACAAGACCAACTAACCTAATTAATAGCTTTCAACTAACTTTTCTGAGCGAAGTTCTCAATCGTTATAATCAACAACATCCAAATCAACTCTGTTGAGCCCCCACCTCTTCCAAAATGATCTAAAGTAACTCAACTCATCATCAATTATGTTTAGTCTAGGAATAACAAAGTCAAGTTTAAATTTGGTTAGCTAGGTCAAGTTTGTAATAGGTACAGATTGGGATATAAATGAGCTATTCTCATTCTAAATTGCTCGAGTTGTAGCCCTTACAATAATAAAGCTTGGAACTACTGTGATTTTACATCGAGGTATGCATGCATGCAAGTATGAACACATGTAGATACATGCAAGCATCTACTCACAAATCAAGTTTAAGAATAGAAGCTCATATCTAGTCCTTGCTTATGAATCAAACTCTGCTATGTCTTATAGATAGATACAAGTCATGAATGTGTGAGAGCTGCAAGAGCACCTTTTCCCTGTTGGATATCCTACTGCCATTCTCACCGAGGCTACGACATGGCAGTGCATGCGATGTCATGGCCATCCCATACCACCTTTTCACATCCCATACCACCGGGACATCCAAGCCTATCCATGTGGCATGTCATGGCCATACAAGCAAATGACCTTTGCCTTCAGCATTGCCTTGCAACCTTTCTGATCAGCTGGAAAAATCAAATAACATCTCTTACCTTGACCTAATTCCAAGCGTTTCTATTCATTCTCTCTCTCTTGAAGTTGCCTCTGTTATTCTCTACCTATATTCTGGGCCATAGCTGGGCTGGTCTTGGCCAACCCATTGTTTGGGTCAGTAGGTTCTTTATATGGCTTGGGGGTTGGGTTTGGGATATCAACATGTTGAGTATAGAATATAGGGATGTGCAAATTAATCCAACCAAATCTGAGCCAAGGCTAGCAAAGACTCTCCTCTCGACTTGATCCAACCTACATTTTGCTCATATTTGTTTCAGTCTGATCCAACTTTTCCCTAATGCAAGCCCTATTGGATCCAATGACCTAAATTATGAATTGGGTCGTGTGCAGGTTGGGTTAGCTCAGACTAAGATTAGGTATTTTAGAAATCATGTTGGATTTTGATGAGCCTTAAGTCATGTCTCTTCGGAAAAAAAAAGGTCCAGCTCTTCACAGACAAACTTCTTCCAATCTCGTTACTTCACTGAACAAGCAAGATGAAAAGAATATGAAATCGCCCTACCATTCTATGATCTACCAGCTAGGTCTTAACCTAGTTCGGCATAAGGGTAGCAATGCTTAACTGTTTAATCTGTTTAAGTTATTTCAACTCATTATGAATCAAGCTAGATTACCTATTAAATGAAATGGTCTAGTTTGGAATTAGATTTTTTGACTCGCTCGATAAACAGGTCGGGTTCGAGTCAATAAATTTTTGATCTACCATATATTCAACCTAATCTGTATCTTATTCGATCCGACCCGATTGCCACCCCTAGCTCGGAGTAAACTTCGACAAAGGAAATCCACTTTCATACCATAGTATGGTCTAGATGCAACAGAGTGAGAAATAGAGATGGGTAAAGATTACCGATCATTTTATCTCCAATTCAACTTTGCAGTTGCACTGCTACTCATATTACAATTCTGACTATTTAACCACACATAGCAGCAACAAAATGATTTGATTGCAGAGACTAATACCAAGACAGCTTTTTGCCTCCTCTCTTACTCCTCTTCGTCCACGTCGGTAACAAACTTACCATTTCCTGGATTCAATGCTGCAATGAAGAAGAAAATAACATTGAACAACACAAGCGGCTCGATTTCATTGATAGGCACGCCTGTCTCAATGTTTAACTGCGCTAGAGCTCCTTTTCCTGTGACAATTTCTCCAATTATAGAGAATGCAATCCCCAGCTGTGCTAATCTTCCAACAAAGAGCTCATTGGACTTTGTAAACCCAAACAAGGGACCTTCAAAACAGAACGTGAACAGCATTTAAGGAAGCTGGGAACAGAAGAATGCTCAACTTCATTTATTTCTAAGTAACATGAACACATAATTTGGAGCCAAGAAATTGTGGTTACCTCCTTCCTTTAGTCCTAAAGCAGACCGAATGCCCTTTCCAGGAGGGATGACTGCCTTGTCAAGCCCTGTGGGTGGATCATCTACAAACCTACCACGGTCGCCGAGAGCTCCAATTGCTCCAAGGAGAGTGAAAAGGATGAAGAACAGGAGAAGTGGCTCTGCTTCGTATATTGGTATTCCAGTTTCCAGATTCAATTGTGCTAGGATTCCTTTGCCTGTGATTGCTTCTCCTAGCAGTGATGCCTGCAAATATCGACCACTTTCGAAACTTCGAATACACAACGTAAAGAACCAGAATGATATAGCATAAGCTTCAATGAATTCTCTCTCTCTAGATATATATATTTTTCATTAAAAGGGAGAGATTAGGCTTTAAGATCCTAGTCACATAACCTTCGATGGATTCTCATGCATAACGTTAACCGAATAGCCATATAGATTGGATGGTTACGAGCAATGTGATTGTTAGTTGTTACAATTTTAAGGTGAAATGGCCACAGTGATAAGAATCAAATACTAGGAGCCAATTGCTTGTGTTCTGTTTATTGATTAAAGTTGTTTCCCAGTATTAGCCTAATTGTTGATCGTATAAATCTTCAAAAAATCTCCAAGATTATGCAGCCAAATATCTAAAAGATCATCAAAGAATATTTAAAAATTTGGCTGCATGATCTTGGAGATTTCTTGAAGATTTAATACTCAGAAAAAAAAAAACGAGACTACTGCCTGCATATTCTTCAGTTAGATGATCTAAAGATTGAGGTTAGATACTTACAAGGGCTGCACCGAGAAGGCTTACATTTCATTTTACTATTTGTATTTCTAGTAATTAACTCCCAATAGTTCACTACTCTTATTTTCTATATGAAAAATATACTGACTGGATAGGTTAAGAAAGTAAAGAGAAATAGCTGCATGTCCAATTAGAAGTAGAACTGAATTCACTCACTGCAAATCCAATCATGGCGACACGGCCAACAAAGAGCTCGTTCTGCTTGGTGAAACCAATGCCCCCAGAGGTACCGAAGATACCATCTTCAACTTTTGGCTTGGCCTTCTCTACCTATAGAAACAAGCACAAACAAGAGTTAGCCATGGAATACAAGATCCAGATATAAAAACTTGGTTAGTATCATGAGGTGAAATAAAAACAGACTTCAACCTTCTTTGGTGGAGCCTTGGTTTTAGACTTGAATAGAGCAAGAACTGGGGTATAGGAAGAATAAGAAGGTGACGGTAGTTGCTTGTGAGAAGGCTGAGACAGGAGGAGATGGGAGAATGGTGTCGGCCGGAGACGGCGAAGCTGCGATTGGAGCAACGGCTCTCTCTTGGAATCCGGCAAATGGGCACCAAGTCCAGACGTGAACACGGCGTGAACCATAGCTATGTGCTGGCCTCGGTATCGGACTATCTGAATTCCTTGCCAATTTTTTATGTGAAGGAGAGGATCTTGTGCTTAAATGAGAGGGTGGGATTTGCTTCAGAGATTCAAGCTTGTCGCAGGGATGCGGATAGGGTCTGTGGGCTGTGATGGGCAGTAAGGAGACCACGTTTCCAAAGTCATTTACATGGAGCTAATCTTATAACATACTGCCATTGTTATTCTGTGGTTCAGGAGGAATGACTCCCTTCTCTTGTCTTTAGAATTTGTGACCTTGAGTGAACCACGCCTTACACCTTGTATGCAATAATTTGTTGGGAAGTACCCCTTGGCATGAGAGACAGGTTTTCTTTTTCTTTTTTTTTTGTTCAAATAAATTCTTTTTTGATGAGTTTTTTCAGATAAATTAAATGAGAATGGATGGTTGGTTTTGAGCCGGTCATGTCTCTTATCAGATCTGTGGTCCTCCAAGTATTTGTCCATGTAGTTCTTGGGATATTCCTAGCTATGACATACAAAGTTCTCATATCAAAAAATTCATATGCTTCTAGATGATTGATTTCTGATTCTTTCAAGGGCTAATTGTTTAAATAATCAAGCAAAATGATGAATAAAATGTTGAAATCATTTCGAAATTTTCACCTATAAATTATATATATATAGGGTGGAATGGTACTATTATGTTAATTGATAGTGTAATATTTATGATGAACTTTAGATTAATCCTTGTATTTGGTTAAATTATTATGAGAGAAGTCCTGAGGAGGCTTCGAGGATCCTAACTAGTTTAGCCTCCATATTCTAAGAGGAAGTCCTCAAACATGAGAAGATCAAAGGAAATAATGTTAGTCTCTTCCCAAACTTTTCTTTGTATAATAAGGATGATGTAGTTTCATAGTAGATGCAATGATATGATGGTGGTCGGATTTGGGTGGCAGGTTTAGAACTTTGATTATATAGAAGCTTCAAATGGAGTTTTAAGAAACTCATGTCCACCTTGCATGAGATTACTTCTGATAAAAAGAATAAAATGCGATACGAGCATGGCATCTTCTCATCGAGAAGCTTCTACCAATTCATCAACAATGATGATCTTATTTCTTTTGTTTGATGAGTTCAGAGCCCAAAAAAGATCAGAATTTCTCTTGATTTTTTTTAGAAAAAAGATCTAATCTGCCAAAAGTATTAGGAAAAAGAAAATGGGTTGTCTCTTGCATGTGTCTTGCAATCTTTTCAAGAGGAAGCTGTGAACCACATTCTGCTTATGTCCAGATATTTGAGAAGCATTTTGTCATGGCTTAAAAATTAAATCACTCTCTAGTTCTCCCTGACACTTGGACCAATTCGAGGAGTCCTAAAGTGAAGACAAGATGAAAGAAAGAGGTTGGAACTTATAGTCGCCATCATCTGCTGGGGTATATGGTTGGAGAGAAATGCTAGAATGTTCAAGTGAACCACCAACAAGTCAATTTTACAAGTCATCAGATGTACTTGTTTGCTATCTGCTAACTGTTGGAAAGCATCTACTCACAAGAACATCCTATATAGTTCCTTCGCTTATTAGATGATATTAATTAGTTTTGTCAATTTATAGTTCAAGCTTCTAGCCATAATTTGGGTGGCTTTTTCTTCGTCTTATGTTTGTTCTTCCCTACAGCTTGAGCAGTGGTGGTTGCTTGTTATTTTATTATCTAAAAATATTAGATTAAACTAACTTATGTCTAATTTTTTTTCTTTGAAAAAAGAAAAAAAATCTTCCTCTACTAAAACCTGCGAGCAAAGTGCACACTAAAACAATTTAAGAAAGTTCAAGTAGTAAAAGAATGAAAATAAATGCAGAAGATGATAACAAATGCTATGTGAAACCTATCATACAAGAATTTTTCTCAGCAGATATGCTACCAAACGACCTTAAGTTTTAGTGTGTGTTTGTTTAGGATATACATGGGTTTTTCAACTAAATAGCCTTTTCTCTATTCTCTCCATAAACAGAAGCCAATTGCATCTTTTCAAAGAATCGGGCTTAAGGAGTAAGCGAAATACTTGATTGGAAAATTTGCCAATCTATTGTTCAAAATAGATGTTAGCCTCTCTCCTTAACTGAAAAATTCGCCACATATGTTAACGTTTATTTTTCATCTAGATATAGTTTCAAATAGATAAAAAATAACTTTCAAATTTGCTGCTTTCTCTTCATCCACTTTCACAAAAGATAATTGTATCATTAGCAAAATGCAACTGATCAATCTGAGATAAACCTAGATTCAAAACAAGTCCATTTAAAATTAGTGTGGATATATGGTACCAAATAGCCTTAATACCAGCATTATCTTTAAAAAAACAAAAAAGGAAAGGAAGAACCACGAATTACTAGATATTTCAAATGCATTTTAAGAAGATATAACCTGGTTACCTATATCAAAATTTCTGTTTACTTATACGAAATCCATTATCCTCTTGTAGGGTTAATACCACTTATTTCAATGAGCAGGAAAAAGGGCAAGGAGTAAAAATGAAATAAAGAATTACTAGATTTCTTAGATGCTTGTTAGGAAGAGAAAAAAAAAATTCCATTGCCGGGATTTGAACCCGGGTCGCCTGGGTGAAAGCCAGGTATCCTAACCGGACTAGACGACAATGGAAATAATCTTCCGTTGCCGGGACTCGAACCCGGGTCTCTCGGGTGAGAGCCGAGTATCCTAACCAACTAGACTACAACGGAACTATTGAAATTCGTAAGAGGATATTGCTCAAATACTAGTACCAACCTTTCACAACTCTGCCCCTAATATCTAACTGAAGTACTATTTTCCATCTAGATGGAATCTGCTTTACCATTCTAAGGCATGATGAACGCACAACTAAAAAAAATCAGCTATCAAGTTCTTTTTTTTTTTTGTGTGTGTGTGTGTGTGTGTGTGTAATTCTTAATGGAGCTTCTCAGGATTCTTATGCTTTGATTGGATAATAGGTAGTTCGGAATTTCAGAATTTATTGAGAATAGCTAATGAATTGAACCATAATAATGAGGACAATTCTTTATTTGCCTCTTTATCATTTGTCGGTGCAGTTGTAAATCTGAACAATTCTCTCTCCACCTATGCTTTCCTGATGCAATAGAAGGATCTTCCCCTATCTGGGCCCTTAGACACACTACTATGGTAGCAGCATGAATTTTTGCGATATATGGAAGAAAAAATGAGGAAAAGAATGTGTTTCTTTGGAATGCCACAATATATTATAAATTACAGAGGCACCATTTGTAGCCTCATTTCATTGATTCAGATTATCTGATTCCATTACAGGTTTGATGCTTGCTCCTTCTTGAAGGGCTGCAAGAAGGTCAACTATAATGGATCCCTTTTCTGGGCTTGTGCTGGACCTGCTTAAATTTTTCATGGCAGGGAATCCGGCCTGGCCTGGCCACTCAAATTGTGGCCGAGCCTGGTTGTTATTGAAGAAAGGCCATTTCCAGACTGTATGTGGGCAGGGCATGAGGTATTAAGGTCTATGATGATGCTACTTCCCTTAGATATAGTTCATCTTGGACTCAAGTTATTGCAACTACATGCCTAAATTCTGGGCTTTTCCAAAGAATTACAGCAGCTTTCCCACCCCCTTTATTCAAAGAAATAAGTTGACTACTTCCCTACAAAATCTCTCTGTATTCTGGCATATAAAAAAGGGATCGAAGAGATTATGGCAGATTATGTTTACCAAGAAATGACCCGAAAATGGATCTTGGTTGATCTTGACCGAAGAGATTATGACAGATGCAAGAAATCACGAGCAAGAATGCCGAGGAAATCTTATCTATACATACACACTAGTGTTTGCAAAATCTTTTGGCAAACTATATTGATTTCTTACATGATTGCAGACAACTTCCTACATTCTTCGTATGCTTTACGAAAGTGGATCTTCATAATTCTCTTCTCTGCCTTTGCGGTGTTCATCAATTATCAAAGCTGGGATTTTACATCTATTCTGGTGAATGTAGATGATTAGTACTCCATCAAAGACTTGGTTAGAAGTCTTTCTTTTCATATACCAGCAGTGATTTCTATATTTCATTGCAAGTTATGAAGTAGTATCCTTTTTCCTCATGTGAATGCGTCAGTATTATGCCATTCATTTCATACCATATGGTAATTAAGCTTATTTGCATCAGTTACAATGTCCTTGTAGTATTATAATAATCGAATCGATAACAAGCTAAAACTGTTTTCTAAAATTTAGATGTAGTAGTCAGTGATATTTGAGCATGGATACTTTCTTAAAAACTAAAAAAGAACATCCGAGGATCGATGCAAATGAGAAAGAGCAGAGAGTTAGCATTATGCAAGATAGAGAATATCAATATATTAGGAAGAAAGCAATTGGAGGAGGAGGAGAATGAGAGCTATCACAAATTACCAGAACAGTTGTGGAGGGATAGAAATTGGACCACTAAAGCTGGACACCAACTTGAGCTCAAGATATTCCCTCTTTCCCTCTTCAAAATCCATTCACAACAGGCAGGATTTAGACAGCAATGTTGTTGGGACTTCCAAGTAACGAAAGGGACAAGACGATAAAATCCTGCAGAGCCACTCAGGCTCGACATTAATACAGTTCAGATTTCTCAATGAATGAGCATGTCAGCTACGCTGAAGTCGCTGATGGAATCAAACTGGACAGCTCTTCCTGTACTTGTGCTCAATAAATGAGCTGCTTGTTAAGTTCTGAGCTATGACGGAAAAGAAGGATGGAAATAAAATTTGTCATTTTAATGTTTAAAGGAGGTAGAGTTTCAGAGCAAATTCAATGTTTCCGTGACAACATTTTTGTTTTTGATTCGAGTAAAAGATGAATTGAATCCCAACCAACTTCCATTGAAATAATGAGAAAAATAACACCATTTCATCACTGTGGAAAACCAATATATACCGGAGCAATTGAAACATTGGTCATTTTTCGCCTCATCCAACTTACTTGATATTTGTGTCTACTTGATGAGTAGATTAGACACCATCAAAATTGGAAAAACATGTGAGATGCTTTTAATTGTATAGATTATGATCAACAATATGGTTCTTCGATTTCGGTGCTCAAATCTTAATTTTGAACCCAAGAGGAGTATATACACTTTCGTCTTGAGAGGAGCAAAGTTATCTCTTTTGGAAACATGGGATTAGTTTAGGCAGCATTGATAATATAGGGGAGTTAATAAGAATAGATGTCCTAATGATCCTAGCCAAGAATGATGGATACTTGGTGTTGCACATATTGGCTTATGTGGTGTCGTAACTAATAGGTAACTTGTCTAGGGGTATATCTTCAAGAATGTCACTCAAAAGAATTAATGGAGCTACAAGTTTAAAGATTTAGTTGCTCAAGACTTAAACCTAACCCTTGCGCATCCGAATTGAATTATTATTTTCCAACCAATTAAGTCAGACATGAGTTAGTTCCCAATATGGCCTAACTTGACCGAGAATATAGACTGGGTCCTGCTGAGATCATGATGACTGGACCAAGTGGCTCTAATTGTGATAGAGGTAGGGTTCCCTTTCATTAGCTGCTCAGGTTCAAGCTCATGCAAATTAGGTAAAATAGTATCCCCCCTTTAGGCCATTCAACTTTCCCCAAAAAAATGAATAATATTTGTAATGCAATATCTTTTGGACTACTATTCCGTACAATTATTGATGCACCTTGATCTTTCGGTCTTTTTATCATGGATGCACCCTTGATATCTTTTTTAAGAAAACACCGACATTAGAAAACCCTCTTGCATTCGAGAAATAGGATTGTTGCTTTGTAATCTGATATATTTATCTTCTTGGTTGCTCGGTCTTTTGACTCATTAGTAAACTTTTTTTTTGAATTCATAATTCCTAGAAAATTACAAAGGATGCTAGAATTATGAAAAAGTTAGGATAAGAATAATTTGCAAAGAGTAGACGACTTAAGTAATTGATGTAGCATGTATGCAAGCACATCAATGTTAAGCAAGATGATGGTTATAACAGTTGGGGTCCATTAATTCATATTCTAGAGCAGATTTATTAATAACTTTTGATTTCCTTACAAAATCTAAAGGATATCGAACAAATATTAACGTATATTAAAATACTTTAACATAATGGCATGGTATAACAATCGCTTGCTGTTGTAGTTTAATTTTATAATTATACAAAAAAATAATAATTCATCATCTATAGATTGCTCTTTTTTTGGGGTTGGGAAAGAGAGAATCTATTTGCCTCTTGATGATGCAAGTTGGAATCAAATGACTTTAACAAGAAATATTTATCAATGGCAGTACATATGAAAATTGAAAAAAAGTATAGAATATAAACAAATAGTGAAAGTGTATAGAAGATATCCCCAATAGAAATAGAAGGAATAACTAGAAGACTTTGCATCTTCTTTTCCAACTGAATCTTTAATACCATACTACTAAAATATAGAAGATTTCGATAGAAGATTCATGGTCTCACACCAATATCTCTTTCAAATCATAGCATCAAAATAGAGGTTCTTGTACAATGAACCAAAAATTTTAAAAAGATCTCGAAAAGAGAAGATATTATTCATAGATGTGTAAAAGCTTAAGGTTACATAAATAATTGTATGTCTAGAAATCCATAAACCATTTAGAATAATATGCCTTATGTATTTAAATTGAAGTAGGAATAAATGCAAAAAAGAAAAACCAAATTGCAATGAATTCACGAAGACAACCTTTGACAATTTAAAGAATTGGATGGTAAAATTTCTATCATCAAAAGAAATCAGATGGACAGGTTCTGGTTATCATATCACGACCTTAACAAGATTCGATTTACTTGTATCAAGATCCAAATGATGGTCTTCCTACCATCAAAAGGGTTAGACGGTGACTGTCCTACCATTAAAAAGATGCAAATGTGAAACCTTGCGGTTAGCATCTCAACTTTGAGTTCAACTCAAGGCTAATGTGGGCTGATATCAACATCTAGAAGGTGAAAGGTGGAACTTGCCAAAAGATTCAGATCCATCTCGACCGACAGCCATAATGGATCTTTACTTTTGTTTTTTGGCCTTAATTTCTTCATCCAAGCTGAGATCATAGTGGTTCAAAATATGCTGGAAAGTTGAAACCATGAAGATTTACTGGAGATGGGGGAGCCCAAGTTCTTTATATAATGATCCTGAAGGATTAATCTGTCTCTTGTACATAAAATTTTTTAGTAAAGATCTATCCTAACTTTGTGCCTACAACCTGCATCGTTCGAGAAGCTATATTCATGAGAATCAACAAAACAGTCTATTTCAAAGAGGGAGGGTAGAGTTCAAGTCACTTTTCTATTAACCTTTGAAATCCTTTTTCTCTTGTTCATTAGGTGATGCTGTTTATGTTTCAAGTTACTAAAACTGAGGTCAATAATTGGACATAACAAATAGTTAGTCATATCAAATGCAATTATTTGAAGGATATCGCATGAGATCACTACCAATCATTATATAAGATCAATGAAAGAATTACGTATGCCAAACACTTGGTGAAACACTTTACAAGGTTCCAAGGAACATCCTTTCAACTGTTGCACTATAAGAAGCTTAGCAATGTAAGGTGCATGTTGCCTCTACAAAATATCATTCAGACAGTACTACTGAAAAGAAACATCCATGTCATTCCAAAAGGCAGTTAAGAATGTGAATCGAATATGAGGGCATAAATATAGCAAGGATTTATGGTCCACAAGACATGCATGTTGCAAAGGGCCTGGTTTTGCTTAGACCTTAACCTTTTATGGGGAGCAATGGTTGCGATAGAGAAAGAGATGTACAAACTACCACAAAAATCCATTTCAATCGATGTTATAGAAGAAAGTGAAGAATAGCGATGCCGAAGCAACAGTGAAATCGCTTATCTCTGAACTGGAAGACAACAGGGAATGAATGGCAATGCACAGTAGGATTGGCCCTTTATTGTGACTTGCGAGTCATGGAAGGCCAATGGATGCAGCAACCTTGCAAGGATTTGCTGATGACTACCATACCATGTCCACGGCTATGGCCTACAATTGGTAGAGAAAGCAATCATTTATGAGATCAACTTGGCCTTGGTTGGCCCATGCTTTCTCCATGCTCATATGTAATGAATAACGTAAATATATTGTCAAATATTCCATCAAATTGAAAATAAATAGATATAGATGATGTGGTTCCCTCTGCCATTCCTCTCACCGACATGCAGCTTGTTCTCAGGCCAAGCTCGAGCAGCATGCATGCACACGTGCACGCACGCGCAGACACATACATACACACAAAATATTGGTTCAATATGAGCTTGCACTCCTACAATCTATATAATGCGAAATCTTTGTTTGCTCCATGGCTTCCGAACATTGAAAGGATTTTTGCATTGGCGATTCTGGCGAACACCATCTGCTGATTTCATCTTATAATGAAACTGTATAAGTTGCTATTGCACAAAATGATCTTCATGCCATGCCTTCAAGATGTACAGGTTGTAGGTGGTTCTGACAATGCAAAGGTTTAAAACTACTCATCCTAATTGCACTTTCGATTAGTAATTAGGCATTAGGTTTCAGATCGTCGCATATTGATTATAAAGCTAAGATCAACAATTACAAGATATTTCCAATGAAGGCTAAGTGTTCTTGTGACAGGATCTGATTTTAAAGACCGTGCCCAGTACTCAAGTACAAAATTATTGGTTGTAGTAAATGTGTTAATTCTTTTAGCATATTTTCTATAGCTATTGATATACCTGCCATACTTGCTAGTTTTCAAGGAAAATGTAAATAATGTGATTTTTATAATGTGAATTTCATGATTTTTGAGAGACGATTACTATTATGGTTCCTTTGGTCATGTCAAATGCACATCTAATGTTGACAATCTCACATTATTGTGGGAGAAAAGCATCAACAACTAGCCTGAGCAAGATAAGTTGATGCTGTAGAAATGCCGCAAATCTAGCGTGGGAACGAACTCGCAAGTAAGAATGGTGAAGGTATTTTCTTTTCTTACAAAGATGTTAAGCATGAACAGATGGATCATGCCCCCTTTTGGCTCCCATATTGGAATTACCTTCTTTTTTAGCCAGCCAAATAAGATTAGGTAGATGCCGATGCAATCTATTACATATATAATGAGAAAGGCTTCGAAGGCCATGGGAAAAGCCTGAAGCCTTGTCTCGCAAAAAGTCTTTCCTTCTTTGATTAGAATTCTTGCATATTCAAAATTCTTTTCAATTAAAACTAATCTTTTATAATTAGAGAAAGATTCATGAATAAATATAACGTTACAAATACATGTTATTTTTAAAGTAAAATATACTTTGTCATACTTTTTCTTAAAATGTTACAATGTCCTCAAAAAACACCGCTACGAAAATATATATCAAACCTCACCTCTTCCCTAAGGTGCCTTAATTTATAAATATCTTCTAACATATAGTCACAACCAATCATAGCTTTTCAAACTCGCGCGTGCACTACATGTGTTCTGTTCAAGTCTAGTATGTATACCCTAACTCTAAACATGACGCGTATTCGAATAAATATCATGATCAAGAAAACTGTCTTGAAGATGACCAAAATCACATAACCATTATAACAATCTCTTACCAAATTGGTATTCACCATTACAATGCTTACAATTGGTATTACCTTCATCAACCATACCATAACACATTATGAGCATTTAATAAAGTAATGAGCATCATGAGGGCCATTATTTGCCAAATGGTCAGAAAATAATGGCATTACAATGCACGTTGCTGTTTGTGCAATAAAAAAATACTTTGCTGATGATATAAATATTTCAATTTAAAAATGTTACTTGAATTTGATAAACAATGTCACCGTGATAAATGGAACAGCAACGAGAAAACGATTATAAAATCATTATGAAACTGCTTTATCGGCCATTTAATGTTATATAAAAGCCATTACTTTGAATCCTGACAAAACTTTATTTATTTATATATTTTCCAAGTT
Source organism: Phoenix dactylifera (assembly GCF_051530095.1). Lineage (NCBI taxonomy): Eukaryota > Viridiplantae > Streptophyta > Magnoliopsida > Arecales > Arecaceae > Phoenix > Phoenix dactylifera. Next base: position 4,851,780 of record NC_143191.1, read on the forward strand.
GCAGAGAAGTTTTCTGGCACGCAAACCAAGCTTCCGGTGTTCGCGGCTACGACGGACGGCCTAGGAATTGTCACCTGTCTGTCAAAATCCTAGTAGAAGCTCCCAGGAATAAAATAAGCTGATTCAATATCTAAAGAAGCGTATGGTTTTGTTTTGTTGTTACTTGTTAGTACCAACAGCTTGCCTTAGACTCCTTTTAGATGTACGACCATGCCTTAAGAAGTTGTCATTATGGTGTTAATATTAGATGGAGATGTGCTGGCCACCATTTGAATACAAACAATGCAGGTTTGTTTGATGTTTCTGGGGCCTGCAATAGATTTGGACCAGGGGTTAGAACCAAGGATTAGCGTTGGAGTTAAGATTAAGTGTTAGGTTTAGATTTTGGGCTGTTGGAGTGATCTAAGTTGAGGGGGGTTGTGAGGTTGGTAGTCATAGTCATTTGGGAAAACAATAGAGATTGGAGAACTCTATGCACCAAACTGTGATCAACAAGAAATGAAGATAATGAAATTTTACTTCATTTGTTCCACTCCAGTGAAGGGGAATATTGCTGTTTGAGATACAAGCACAGAGAATGCTCTCTAAGAGAAGGACTAGCTATGATCAAAATATAATGTTGTTACATGCGACCGCAGCTATGGGACAAGGAGAGCGATACGTCGATGCGGTTACAAATAAATGGCAAAAGATAAATAGCAATGTTGTTGAGGAAAAAAAAATGAGGAGATGGAGTGGAAGCCATACATTTCATTTGAAATGCAATTGGCAGACTCATCCATCTTAAACTGATTTACTAAAAAAAAAGAAGAATAAAGAGCATGTTTAAAAGTTTTCACACTTGCAACATCTTCATCTAGAGATCACATTTTGGCTCTTGAAGATAAAATGTGCATGACTGGCTCATTTAAGCTAAATGCATATCTAGTTAGATTAATATGAGAACTTAAACACAAAAAAGTTTTAGTATCATGTTTTCGTCCTTCACATTTCTTTTTAATTGTATGTATGCTAATAAAAAACCCAGGTTTACTTTGGACTCGAGATAGAAAATTATTGAAGGAATTATGTAGTTAGAGAGTTTATAGAAGATGGTTGATTTCCCTCCACATATGATTATTCATAGGAGATAGACGAGTTATTTTATTTTTATGAATTAATTAATGGAATAGACCAAAAAAATGAACAAATGATGTTTATCTATGAACAATGCTAGAAGCTATCGAAACTTATATCCTCGATCTTCTACCAAAATAATAACAAATGCAAAACAGGAGCCTTAATGAATCAAATTGAGTTGCATCTAAAACCTACCACATGGATCGCGGAAGTGCTATTAATGGTGCAAGTAAAAAATATAAATTTATTATTTTTAAAAATAGTATTTTTTTACTTTTTTAGAAATAATAAATATAATTTTAATATAACACGAAACATTTTTTTACTTTGATTTTTAAATCTTATTTTTTTTGAAAAATAAAAAATAAAAATGATGCGAAACATGCAAGAGTTTCCTGATATCAAGATTAAATAATTAATAAATATTAATACTAAGCTTAGAGACCGGGAGGGAGGAAAGTAGGCGGTAAATAATTCAGCGTGTGCTATGGGCGGGAATAAGGTTATGCCGGTTTTAAAAACCGAAGCAGGGTCGCTCAGGCCGAGAAAAAGGCTGAAAAGCACGACCTTTTCCTTCGCTTCCCTTTCACTCGTCGTCTCTTCTCTCAACAGGTAGTGATTTTTTTTTTTCTTTTGTCTTTTTTTTTTTTCCTTTTCCAAAACAGTAAATAAACAATAATTTCATTTGTCTATTTGATGAATAACATGTTGAAAAAACAGGTAAAAGAATCCATCTTGGATTCCAAAATCCCTCTTCCACCACTCTGCTTCTCTTGTGAGATTCCATTATCCCTCCCTCTTACCTCTCTTTACTGTTTCAACGCCTCTTTCTGGACTCTTTTCTCTTTGTTACTCCCTTGAATTTTTCAGTGTGGATTTGAGCCCTTTCTCTTTTTTTTTTTATTAGGTTTTTTGTTAAATTTCGTCTCTGATATTTGTGTTCCTTTTTTCTGTTTTCTGAATGAGTTTATGATTTTGGATGCATGTTCGTAGTCATAATAAAAGAACATTTGTTTTTGATTTTAAGATTTCATGGTTTTTTGGATTTTTTTTTTGTTTTTTGTGAAGAGGTGATTATCTGAGGAAGAGTTAGGTGCTGAGAGGCGTTGGATGGTTGGGATCTGGGGATGGACCGCCGGAGTTGGCTGTGGAGGCGGAGGTCGTCGGAGAAGAGCCCAGGCGAGACCGAGAGCTCGGGGTCGGTATCTTCGCATTCCGAGCGCTACTCCGATGATCAGGTTTGAGTCTGCCGATTCCTTTGTTTCCTCTGTGTAATTCTGTTTACTGTTTTCCAGTCTATTGCTTTTGTAATATTTTCTTTCCATATGAAAAATCTCTGTGCATACCTGAAGATGAGCTTCCAATATTATTCTTTCAATTTGAAAGAAATTACCTTACTATATGTCCTTGCTTGCCCAATGCTGCAAGGGAATTTGAAGAAAGCTTGAGGTTTTGGTAACTTCTATCTTCTTTAATTTTGTATGGATCCTATTCGCTTTGTTCGAATCGGTCCATTGTTGACTGAATCACTAGCATCAGCTGGTTGGCATTCTCTCCTCTTGAAGAGAGGTCCAGGCTTCGATTCGTGGTGGACGAAGTGTGTTACCACCATATTTCTAAAAAAATTGATATTGTAAACTGGTAATCGCCGAGCAATACCTCTCCAACTCTTGGAGAGAGATGGCGTTTTATTTGTAAGGTCATTCCTTCATGGGTTGCTATGGAGCCCAAGCCAAGGAATGAATAGGGATTATACATTTAGTAGGCCAAGATTGGCGAATCGCATCCTTCAAGCATGAAGTAGAAATTTTTCATGGCATCCAAGGAATTGGAGATAAGAAGGAAAATTTATGCGTTTTCTCAAATTATTTACAAAAGCTAGACTCTTAGAATAATTTGCATGTTATATATAAAGTGCATGTGATATTCTCTACTCGAATATCTTATCTCCAAGAAATTACTTCAGTCTATTGAATCAAAAACTACTGCACGAAGTAAACAACTGACTTGACAAGCTGATTTCTATGTTATTAAATATACACTATAAATGAAAAAATGTGACATTTTTAGATATGCCAATTCCAAAATTAGGCCCTCTTCGGTTGAAGAATAACTTAGAAAAACCCGAATGAAATCAACTTATTCAGCTTTATTTTGCCAAACAACTGTTTTGCCACTGCAATAAAGAAGGGAAGAAAACATACTTAATGAGTTTCAGAAAAGTTGAAAAAGCGCCGTTTAGGTACTTTTCCCTCTTTAAACTGGATAAAGCTCAACAAAAATGGCAGAACGAAAACCGGGCCTTTAGTAGCATAATGATGCGAAAGTTGTGCAGAAACTAAGTTCAATATAACATTAGAAACAAAACTGAATGAAATTAAAAAAAATTTACAAACTGCTCAAGAGAGTTATTGTTACCCTTTCTCAGCATAAAGTTTACTCTCATATGCCCTAATCTGTCAACTAGCCGACCATGACTTTCAAATATTGCTATGCAACCTTTCCTTGGATGTTGACTCCCTCTACCTATATCTTATATTGCCAGAATATATTGCAGACTAGGAATAAACAGACTTTTAGTTTTAGAAGAAAAAAAAACATGGAATGATATTTTGTTTAAATAATCATAATCATAGACGTTTAGATTTTTCCCAACTATTTGTGGTTGGCTTTTTTTTTTCAATAAGAAAGCCAAAATAGACAGCATGAGAGAAAATAGTGTATCGAGTTCCATGTTGTGGTATGTGATAGGCAAGAGTTGTCAGATGAAATTGGTGATGCGTGACAGTTTTGTAACTCAGTTACCTGAAGCAAGGCCAGGTGCTGGATCTAGGTACCAGCAACCAGATCTCTCAAAAGGAGTCGGCGCAAGGAAATGGTCAGGAAGTTGATTTAGGCATGAGATTGTAAAGAGATTCCTAATAGAAGCTTCATGCTACCAAGTCTTAGAGAGTCGTGGCTGTCATGAGCAGGGGTTTCTTATAAGAAATATTTTACTAATATAAGTACTATTAACTTCCAATACAGAACCTATAATTAGAAACCTAATTAATAAAAAAAGAAAAAAAGCCATGAGAAAGATGATTTGGTATGCATTGTCAAAGAGGGTTGTTCAGCAGTGCTCACTGGTTAGTCATGGTTCCTTTTTCTGTGGGGAAAAAAGGATGGAGCTGTGGTTGCCCCCTAAAAGAGGTTATCTTTTTTTATGGTAGTATTTGGTTGCAAGCAGCATAGTCGCTTGCAATTAAAGTTGAAGTGTAATGCATCTTCAAAAAAAGTAGCATTGTGATTAGAAATGTAGCATTTTAAGTTGGTTCACCTAGAGTTCAAGCTATAGTTTCATGATGAGGTTTGACGAACAAAAAGATCACCTTGCCTTTCAAAAAATGGTAGTATTGTATCAGAGGTAGTGGAAGTGATGGAGTTGCCCAAATAAGGTGGGATATAAGTTACTTTAGTTGTGGGTGGGAATTTGCTTGCATCATCCAATCAATTGATCACCTTCATCCCCCTTGATCTTTGATACCATCTTGTTGCTAGTTGAGTTGCAGTAAATGAGCCAACTTGTGGTTCCAAATGCCATGAGTTGGGAGACTGCTATGCAGAAGGTGCATCTACAAGCCATGCAAAAATCTGTCTGGCGAGAGGATCTTTTGCAGGCTACTGAATAACCCCTAAGAGAAAGTTGCAAGAAGGAATTTGGAAGGAAGTTTAGAAAAGATAACTATTCTCACATCAAGGTAGGGGCCATAAGAAAACTAGAGAATTACTTTATTTTCTAATTCTGTTCTTGTCAATACAACTGTGGTCGTGTAAACCTCTTTTTCTTTTGTATTTTCCATGCAGTGAGGGGGGGGGGGGGGGGTGCAGTGGAGGTTCTAACCCTTGGTCTCACTTTGACATTGCTTGCCTCATTGGAGAAAACTGATTTTAAAATTTGCTTCAGTTATAGCAAATATATTAAACTTTGAGGTTTGTGAATTGCCTCATAAGTAGAAAGCATGTCTGTGAGGTGGATGGTAAGAATGTTCTGCCATTGATTAGTATGAACTATGAACATAATGGATATCCTAGCAGCATTGGTACAGAAGCCTAATTCTGTCTTTGCATATTCACTATAATAAACTTATGATGATTTGGCTTGAGAAGGATGATTTGTCATCTGCTCTACAAGGATGTGGGCAGCTATGTAGAGCAAGAGGATGGTGATAAGGAGAAAGTGCTGGTGGCATGATATGTTATATTGCAGTTCATTCAAAGTAACACCCTTTATATTAACAGGTAATAGCATGAAGGGAGAATAATATAGCTTTCTTCACTAATTATGGAACTAAAAGATACCCTAAGCACTTCCAGCCCAAGCCAATTTTGATTGGGTTGGCAATACTGCCCTCTTTTTCTTTCTCTTTTCTCTTGTGGGGTGGGGAGAGGTGATTGCTTGGATGGATGGAGATGATAACTCAATGCTCTCCACTCATGCGCAAGATTTTAGATGTTGATGTATATAACCATTTGAAGGAAAGAGCCAGGGAGACTAAAGAGAATGTATGGAAATGTGAAGGAGGTAGAGTACTAGGTGCAAGTTGTGCACATCAATTTCCATGCGGGTTACCCACCAACTAGTAATTGTTTTGCTTTGATATTCTTGTGCAGGACTTGCACTTTTGTTATGATTGTGAATAACGAATGGGATGTGCAACCAACACTTCTTGTAACAAATTGAATGACACTGTAGAAGATCATCATGTTTATTTGTATATTTGTGCTGCACAACTTGAAATAACTTAATTGTGGAAGGTTTTCTTGGATGTTCTTTATGGTCACAATTATTCAAAATTCCACCAATTATATTAAAAATGCCATCAGTTGCAATTTTCTCCCATGTTATGCTATCTTCTCCCCATCTCTGGTCTAATCCAAGATTTGTCACTAATTTCTTCATTCTAGCTAAGATGAATATTCATATATGTATATCTATGGGCAGGCATGAGGGCATGCTTGTGTTAGAGGCCTGCTCCTCATTTACATATTCAGGAATATACTGCTGGAAGTTGAAAAAGTGTTGCTTCTTAGATGCTTTCTTTTATATATTCATGCTTTCTTTCTGGACTTGAGATTAAGGAAATGAATATGGATTGACTTGTATGGTAAGAACTGAGTGTATTGTTGAACAGGATGCATTTAAGGCTTCTCCAATAAATGCTTCTCCAAGTCATGCTCAATCACCTGAGATTTCATCAAAAAATGCTGGAACTGAAATCAATGAAACTGTAAAGAGTTTGACTGAGAAACTATCAGCTGCTCTTTTGGACATTAGTGCGAAAGAGGATTTGGTGCAGCAGCATGCTAAAGTCGCAGAAGAAGCTGTTTTAGGTAAGCTACCTCTTTCATATTCATTCATCTATTGCTGCAAATACATGGAAATAGTCCATATGGTTGAAACCTTGTAACATGGTCCCACCCTTTAGTATCCAAATCTTTCCTAGGAGGCTAATCTGCATTCAGGGAATGATTTTACCGGGAACATTTCTCGATTGCAGAACTCATTCGCTTCTTCATTTGGATCCCGCTCTAGGATCATGTTCTTGCTTGTTACTGCAAAATTGTCAATGCATGCTCATACTCTTTAAAATTGGATTCAAGTACCAAAAATATGTTATTTAGGTGGAACTAGCTATCTGTACTAATACAACCTGCCAATATTTGCTTTTCTGTAGTAATTCCTGGTATGGATTACTTGGGGCTCATGTGGTTTTGTGATGGATGCTACTCAAGCTGTCTATAGTCACATCATCATCAAATTTTCTATTCATATGCACTGAATTTTCAGTATCTCTTGGTGTTATTTCAATGAGTTAAATGTTAACGTGCTATAATAATCACCATTGCAGCATTGTTGTAGCTTATTTGTTTCTTGGATCTTGATTATATTAAGCTTTTATTATTAATTGTCAGATAATTATAGTTTTTCACTTAATCCGCAAAATTTCATCAAAATTCCAATCAATTGACTTGCAAGTTTATCAGACTGCTTCATTTTGTACTTGCATTTTGAATGTAAGAAAATGCTAAAATATCAAACAACTCTTACAGATTACCCATAAGAAATAGGCCTAGTGCCTAAGCAACCACATTTAAGCGTAAAAGACCACATGCGTGCGTGCTAGGCCCCCCTCTAGGCAAGCATTCTAGGCAAGCTATCCCTGTTTCTTCAGGGGTTGTTCTTGAATGTATTTTGTTGATTTGGTGGTGAATTCGAGCAAATACAATATTTTGAATTTACTTTTTCCTTAAACTGAAGGACATTGCTGGGTTGGCATAGACGTGCGAATCAGATTTTGATTATTGTTCAAGAGTTTGATTTGGCAAGATCAAGGAACCAAGATCAGAAGACACACTCTACAAGATATATTCCACCAATAAAATGAGAAAATGTTTGTCAAAAAAGTATAATCTTAAGTTCGAAGACAAGGAAATACTTAAACCATTTTCTTCTCTGCACCATTACATCCATATATTTTAGCATGCCTTAAAACTTCTGCATCCCTTAAATTTTGTAAGTTTGAAAAATCATTAGATTCTAATCTCTGAATTACCAATTGTTGGCCATGACAAAATGTCCTGGGCAACACATGATAGACTTAGCATTTTTCTTTTTATAATTATCTTCCAGTGGATGCAAGAGTCCAAGTCACATTGATAAGAAAAAGCATATGGCTATAAATATAAGCTGAACTTGTACGCAGAACGTCAATAATTGTTTCATTAGAGTGCTTGCTCAGGGTGAAATACATAAGCTAGCTCAGATCTGGTAATGACTATGCAATTTGTTATGAATTGCTAGATAAGTTATTCATTCACTTGCTTCTTGGACAATGATCATGCATTAATCATTTTATGCTCTTGTCATGTATATGGTCAAACACTATTTTTCTTGCTAGGTTGGGAAAAGGCAGAAAAGGAAGTTGCCACTCTGAAGCAGCAGCTTGAGGCTGCAACACGGAAGAACTCTGCCCTCGAAGATAAAGTTGGACACATTGATGGTGCCCTCAAGGAATGTGTTAGGCAATTCCGGCAATCCAAAAAGGAGCAAGAGCAAGGAATCCATGATGCCCTCATCAAGAAAACCCTTGAATGGGAGTCTGACAAGTTTAAGCTTGAGAGCCAGCTTGTTGAGCTCCAAGCCCAGCTAGAAGCTAAAGCTGAAGCTACTGCGCCTATTTACCATGACCATCGTGCAAAAGTTGAAGCTCTTGAGAAAGAAAACATGGCTCTCAAAGATGAACTACTTGCTCATTCTGAGCATCTTAAATTTCTGACACTAGAGAGGGAGCTAAGTACTAGTGCAGCAGAAACAGCCAGTAAACAACACTTGGAGAGCATAAAGAAGGTGGCTAGGCTTGAAGCTGAGTGTCGTAGGCTGAGGGCTGTAGCATGTAAATCCTCACTAAGTAATGACCACAAACCTATTTCTAGCTCCAATTATGTGGAGTCTCTTACAGACAGCCAATCAGATAGTGGGGAAAGGTTTCCTGGTCCGGATAATGAGCCAAGCTGCTCAGATTCATGGGCCTCGGCTCTAATTGCTGAGCACAATCAGTTCAGGAATGAGAAATCCAGTGCAAGAAACCTTTCCACTTCTGCAGCAATTGATTTGATGGATGATTTCCTTGAGATGGAAAGACTTGCTGCATTGCCTGAGGCTGACCATGGAAGCTCTAGCTTTGATCTTGAAGCTGAATCTGACCGTGCTGTAAGAGATAGCTCATCAAAGAGTGAAGCCGAAGCTGTGTGTCAGCAGATGGCTGGGTTAGAGGAAAAGGTTGCAACAATGGCAACTGAGAAAGTGGAAGTCGAGATGTCTTTGAATGAAACCAGAAATCAGCTTAAGATTTCTCGCAATCAGCTGGCAGTAGCTGAGGATAAGTTGATAGAATTGCAAAGGCAGCTAAATTTGGTTAATGGGGAAAAATATGTTCTTGAGATAGAAGTAGAAGCTATGGAGGCAAAGAGAAATGAATTGGAACGTCAACTTGAATCAGCACATACGAAAATGGGGAATTTAAGTGAGAGAGTGATTTCATTGGAAGCAAAGGTTGAGAAAGAGAAGACAATGTCTGGAGAATTAGCAGCCAGGTATCAGAATATGGAGTTACTGGAGGAGAAGAGAAAGGAACTGGAATTTCAACTTGATTCAGCTCATAAAGAAAATGTAAAGTTACGGGAGAAGGGGAGTCTATTAGAAAGAAAAGTTGAGGAAGAGAAGGCATCATCTTCAGAACTTGCATCTAGGTGCCAGAATATGGAGGCTTTGGAAGCAAAAAGAAAGGAACTGGAGTCACGGCTTGAGTCAGCTTATTTGGAAAAGGGGAAGATACATGACAAAGTTGATTTATTGCAAAGGAAAATTGAGGAGGAGAGGGCATTTTCTGCAGAAATATCAGGTAAGCTCCAGAGTTTGGAAGCTGCGAACACAAAGAAAACGGAATTGGAGTCTCAACTAAATTCAGCACATTTGGAAATCAGAAAGCTATATGAGAAGGTTAGTTTATTAGAAGGGAGACTTGAAAAGGAGAGGACACTGTCTGCCGAATTTGCTGCTAATGAAGAGGCTGTAGAGGCAAAGAGAAAGGAATTGGTGGCACAGCTTGAGGCGGCACATCTGGAAATTGAGGGACTACTTAAGAAGTTGACTCTACTAGAAAAGCAATTTGAGGAGGAGAGAGTATTGTCTAAAGAATTTGCAGCTAAGTGCCTGGAATTGGAAAATGAGCTATCTTGGAAGAAGGGGGAAGCCGAGCTCCACCAATGTGCACATTCAAATGGAGAATTGAAGATCAAACAGGTAAAGTTCAGTTGCATTTATTTTTTTTGCAGATTTCAAGGCCTGCTTGCTTGGGATCTTCATGTTCACATTACTTGAAAAGCTTTAGAATCTCGAGTTTTTTTAGTTCTTGTCTAGTTTAAAGAGTTGAAGAGGGAAAATTGATATTAACATTGCAAATAGGCAGATGTAGATCAATAATGTTCTGAAGTCACAATTAACACATATTTCAGTCTTACTCTGTTGATATTGTTGACAAATTCATGCATTACCATTTCATGATTGTCTGTTTGATAAAATTGTTTCCCTTAACAGGAGAAAGAGCGAACTCTGGCTGCTGGGAAATTGGCAGAGTGTCAGAAGACAATAGCCTCTCTTAACCGGCAATTGAAATCTTTAGCATCATTAGATGATTTCTTGCTTGAAGCAGAGAAGCAAGATTTAAATGGAGATTCACAGAATCTTAGAGGCCAAAATTTACGAACAGTTTATTCGAGCAGTTCTTCAGAAAATCTTGGCAGTTCAACTCTGCTGAATGGTAAAGAGAGTGGATCCCAGGAATCCACTTCATCCTCTGCTCTGTTTGATTTCGCTGAGCTTTCAAACAAAAGCAGCAACAATAGCCTTACAGAAAACCAATAGACATGTAAAAGGAGTTTCTGTGCTCGGTGTATAACTGGTATGTGTAAAAGAGACGTGTTATGCTGGAAACTTTACAAATCGGCAGTTTACAGGTGATTTTTCTGTTATCAAACCCCAAGCAAGAAAGTGGGAAAATTTGAAAATTAAATCAAAGAGCGGCAACTTTGTGTATAACTTGTGCATCTGTCTTTTGACCTACTTGCTGGTGGGATGAATTTGTGACTAGAGTAACCTAGGATGGCCAGGCGTCTTTACTGCTTGTAAGCCATGGTGTTTCTGCTTAACCAGTGAGTATTGAGTACTGACTAATTAATTTTACAATAGCTCATTGACCAAATAATTCCCCACATGGGTTCTCTATTTATCAAATCAATTGAGAATTATTTGATGGTTTAAGAATTATTCACAGATTATGTACATCATCGATGGCAATGGCTGTATCGCCTCCTGCTGATGACACCTGTGGCAAGCCTGCACCCACTGGCCACTGTGTTACATGCCTGAAGCCAAGGCATTTAGAATAAAGCCTACAAGCTTTAATCTCGTGGTCTCTTCTTTTTTTTTTTTTTTTGGTAGAATTTGATGTCATGGGCTTATTATTTCAATATATGCTCTTAGAAATCTATACCTTGCAATGAACTTGAGGCAAAAAAAAAGAAAGAACATGTGATTTTCCTATCTTTATTATTGACTCTATATTTTAACAGCTTTGACAATCCTATTCTTGAGGCCTCCAGCTTCCAGTCGCTACCTCCGCTGAAGGCTATAGGCAGCATCGAGTAGCACAGACGAGAACGAGACTTTCTTCATCAGTGACATCATCTGCCTTTTACCCTTGAGTCACCAAATACTCGTTTCTTGCCCTTCAATAGGAGCCTGAACTTTCCTTTCACCATAGTCTGCCGTTTGTTTGAGATCTCCCTTGGAAAAAGTCATGAAACGATTGCAAAATATGTAATTTACAGAGTAAGACTCAGAGCAATTTGAATAAAAGAGAATAATATGGAGCATCCATCAACCAAGGGGAAAGAAAAGAATTATCAGTAATAAGAATACTATTACTAGATTCACCATTCGTTTAAAGAAACTAACTTATGAAATGGCTATCAAAAATCTTAATCATCTCTTGCAAGACATCCCTGTAAAATTGGAACAGTATAATAATGATTGGTGTATCGATGAATAAGGGCAATAAACAAATCAGTGAAGAGCATTCTGTGTGAGAGAGAGAGGGAACCTTCTCGATCACTGTAATTGTACCATCGCTACTAGATGTCCTAGGCACCACTGGTAAAAGAATAGGAGATAGTGCTCGCCATGCACACACACTAGGGCAAGAAATGAGATACAGAAGACTGGGCATCCATGTAATTTGAATAAGAATTTAGCATCGGCAATAGGGATAGATCTTTCGGCATTCTAATAGCTTGATCAAACTCCAATGCTTCATATCTTTTCTAAATCTTGACCACCATTAATCATGACCACATCATTAATCATGACCACCATCTCAACAAGCTGACAGAAAATAATAGCTCTGGAATCAAACAATTGTAACTACTTGTGCATCATTCTCGGAAACAGAGTGCAACAAGGCATCCAAAAGTAATATGATAACAAGCCGATTTATGCATCCATTGTATACATTTACAGGGCCTCACCTTGCTCTCGAGCCACAGAAGTCGAGAGGATGGCAAGACTACGATTCAAAAACGTCAGAGCTGATTCACAATCCATGATTATTTTTGTGACAGAAGAAGGCTCATCTGTTGTTGACACCGATCCAACAGCCATGGCTGCATAAGAATCTCGCAGACTTCGCAAATTTCCCAAAAACTGCCATCCACCATTCAGTCATTCAAAATGCAGGCTGTCAATCTCAAGCAAGACTTAAATAGTTGCTATTATAGTAGATCATTTTCTTATCAATTATATAGGCCAGATGTAAAACAAAACATAGTCTTGCAAATTGCAACAGCTGCGCCAAATTTGAAATGTTGACCATGTTCAAATGCAGCATCTCCATACCAGCAGACTATATGATAGCTCTGCAGTTGTAAACACTTACTTTAAAGCCTAACTTTATAACATGAGAACTGTAGCCCGACAAAATCCGAGTTGCTAAACAAAGAATACTTGAGTTTGGAAATCGGTAAAAGTAGAAACATATGGTGAGGCAATATTATTTCCAAAATGATGGATGTTTATTAAAAGTTAAATGTTGGGCATATGACTTCTATTACATGTTACAGTCCAGGGAATTGGTTGAAGATAACAAGTTGCTATAAGCATGCATTTGTTCCCAAGAAAACAAACCTAAATACTCTTATCTCCAGTGCTCTTCTAGATCAGAAGTCATAATCTTCCTTTTCTTTGGCAACGACATTGATGCTCCTAGTGACTTAATAGCATCTTATTGATGCTCCTAGTGACTTGATAGCATCTTACTATTTAATTTACCTGTTTGTTTCATATTTCAGTCTCTCGTTCCCTAAGCATATAGCTTTTGCAACTATTAAATAAAATATCAATTTATATAGAATATAAAGATGTTCCGAATAGGTGCAAAATCTGTTCATCTTTCGATGTATACTCATTTTGTGAGGCTATTTTCATTGATTACAGACTATGGATTTTGAGATTGCAATCAATCAGCAAATTAGCATATTATGAAATTATATATGGTTCAATCATGGAAGTAAAACAATTGGTTGATAGAAGGTGGATAATCTGAACTAACCTTTAAAAGTGTGTTATAAGCCTCCAGTAAGCGATTAGCAGCTGGCCCGAACCCATGCAACTGTGGAACCTCCATCATGTGTGTCCAAGGGCGAATTTCCTACAAAATGGGACATTTTCAACCAAAATCTTTCCAGAGCAACAAGATAATAGAATGATTTCAGGTTAATAAAATTTAAAGAAAAATATAACAATCTGAAGTATGTGTTCAAAGTGCGCCTCAGCAGAAGTCAGCCATTCCAAGAGTTCCTTACTGGAACTGTCACAAGTCGATAACACTAACAATATCTGGACTTCAAACCACTTCCTTACAATTGGAAGAGCATAATTACACAAACAACTAGTTATTTTAACAGCTGTCGCAACAATCATCATTATGGCAGTAACACAGGCCTTCTTATACAACAAATTAATCAACATAGGACTGCTTATACAAAAATGAAAGAAAAATTTTCAAACAAGAGCCTGAGATCACCTTTGTGTAAATCAAATTGAAGGACCTCACAGTTTCCAGAAAAGACTCCAAGTGTTCCCTCAACTTCAACTCTGTTTCCGCATACTCCTCATTAGGATTGTAATCGTACTGCACAAACGGTAGCAGGAAGAATTCCAGTATGGAGTCAAAAACATGTCAAAAGATAGGCAGAAAAACCCAAACAACATATTTATATTTCCAGTAGAAAAGTACAACTTGCAGAAACTTGGTCCTGTCAACCAATCAGTTGCTACTACAAAGTTGTCATGTTTGATTCAAGATTGAAGCCCTGTATTGAGTTGTATATTTTTGTAGTCTTCATTTGTTTAAGAAGGTTATTTTTTGTTGCAATATTTGGACAACGTCTGGAGCAGGATTGTGCTTCTCTCTCTCTCTTCTTTTTTGGTAAATGAAAATATTTTAAAAGCCTTAAACATTAAAACCCCATTTGGATTACTTTTAAGGAAAAGCTAAAATTTGGAGCTTTTGGGCAAAAGCTTTACTTAACATATGTCCCAAAGCTGTTTTTTAAAAGCTTAACTAAGAGACCCGAATTTGAGTCCCTGCGACCAATTTTTTAAAAATTTAATTTAAAATACTTTTATTGTCATCATCATATAAATTTGTGTCATTTTTATTTCTATAGTCATGCAATTAAGGATTATGAGTTTCAACCTTGTAATATTCTTTAAAATATGATTTAAAATAATTATATTATTTATTATACTATTTAGATTTTAGATTAACCTATAAAAAATAATGTTTAAATTAATAAATACTTTATAAGATCAATTTTGATGTTATCATAATATAATATAATATAATATAATATAATAATATTATATTATACAATAATAATATTTATTATGATCATGATTATTATATAATAGTAATTTAATAATATAATACCGTTATATTACTATAATACAATAATAATATCATGTTATTATATTGTAATATTATTATAATATAATATTTTTGTATTTTCATAATAAATATAAAAATTTATTACTTATTATACAATTTATATTAAAATATCAAAATAAATAATTTATAAATCAAAAATACTTTATAATAATATTTTTTGATGGTACGAAAGTGCTGCAGCCATTTCTTGATCTTACAAGTACTTTCTTGATATTACAAATATTAAAGTTTTGCGGCATCTCAGAAATATAATTATCAAACGGCAAATAACTTTTTTTATTAAAAACTCTACCAGTGAAAGTTCTACTTTCCAAAGCTCTATAGAAAAAACTCTACTACCTGCAGCAATGCTAAACGGGGCCTAAGAGGGTTTAGGACTAAATATAAATCATGTTAACAAGCATGACAATCAAGTAATAATCCAGTAAGTAGTAAATGTGTAAGTTTTAATTTTAAAAGATGGTTGGAATCAGTTCCAGCTGAGCCTTGTCTGAAAATGATGCCAGTTTCAAAATCTGGCTGGTTTTATTAGACTTCATAAGGGTAATACTCATTCTTCAGCAAGCAAATGTTTCCAGGTATAATTTATGCGAACTGTAATTCAGTTATGTGCATCAAGTAAACCTTAGACGCCAACTCCTGGACCATCTGCTGCAAATTTGCCAATTTCTTTGTATGTTCGGCAAGCTTCAACTCCAGTTCAGATATATCTGGTCTGCAAGAAGAATATATTCTCTATGAATTGGAATAACTTTTTAACCATATAACTTCAGATCATAAACAGCATGTTCAAATGTCTTCACAGTATAAAAACAAAGTGGACAACAGTACAGCCACAGAAACTAGGGATGAAAATAACTATGTAACATGAGGAACATGTGGAGCTGGCAACACTTTTTAAATAAAGGCAGGCAAGAGTCACTATCATTTATTAATTTTTTTGCTAAATTTACAATATAAGAGCTTTCCAGGCACTTGGTGATAACTAGAAGGCAATATTTATAGTTTTGGATGACAGTCTTTTTAGTAAAACGCAGAGAGATGATGATGAATTGAAGGAATGAGAAAGAAACAAAGATGTGCACAACAGAAAGCACGGAGTTCCTCATATTAATGAAACAGGCATAACAATGAACACTGAGTAAAATGCACCTTAAAATAAATGCCATCCCGAACGAGCCATGGACCCACAGAAGTAAAGCATGATTCACTGTCTTTGAGCATGGGACCACAGGAATCTATAGAAATGTGGAGAAAACAAATACAAAGTCTAAAACAAGATAAAATCAGAAAACCAGACTTGGATAACATCCAAACATTCCTATCAGTTCTCCACTCTCCCCAAACTACAAATATTGACAATATCATAATTTTTATGGGGCTATTTGGTTATCTCTGAATTTTAGTAAAATAGATAATCATAAAACATGATTTTATATAAGTGTAATGGACAACAGGGTCAGACCTGGTTTTCATACAACTCGTTTTGAAGTTTTGCGACTTGTCACCATTTTTCCCCTAAATGAGTCATATGAAAAAGAAACTTGCACTTTTCATAAAACTCATTTATTCCAGTTTTTATATAAAACCATATTAATAGAACTTGACAACCAAACAGCCACCAAATAACTCACCCACTTCATTTAGCACCCCGCACCCAACCCATGCGCCAAATTATGGCGGATCTACAGCTGACACCCTGCACTTATTTAAGAAAGAAATCCTTATATGGCTGGCGTGCAATGCTGTAAGAAAACAACATCAAATATCACCAGGTGTTCAAATAATCTGAGCCTTTCATGAAAAGCTCAGGTTTGGCTCGGTAATAGGTTCATTTATAAACAAAACTAGTCAAGACCAAAGAAAAACTAGGGCTTGTTTAGTGTACAAGCCAAGCCTGAGCAATAGGGTGCATGTTCAGTGAGGCTTCCGAACAACGGAGGACAAATTAAAGCCAGTAACTTTCTTAGGTCACTCATCCCAACCACTCAAATCTTACACCCAAAACCCTCACCCTTGACCTCTTGCCTCACCGCAACTCTCATGATTTTCTAGCCTCAGTTGGTGGGAGCCCAAGACCTGGAAAACAGAAATCCATCACTTGCCTTGTCATCGGAGGTTGAGATGGCGAGATATGATAGGTAAGCCTGGTTACCTGAAGCCCACTGCAGAAGCCTTCTATATATTGCATATGCTAGAATCCATGCTCCCAAGGTACTGTCTTCCTCATCTCTCCCAAATCCCATTCTGCATTGCCCTTCATGAACCTATTTTGAGCCTGGCCCATAAACTCAAACGAGTCAAAGACAACCCAATCCTGAGGCTGTTAATTTCCGCAGAGCCTAGTTGAACGTATGTGCTAGATCTTTGCTCAAGCTTGAGCCAGCCCATTTCAAAGAAAGATGAACATTAATTATAGAATTAGTTAAATGTCTTCTTATGTAGAAAGCATTAAAATTTTATATTTTTTATATCTAGAAAGTCTCAGGTAAAGATATTAAAAACCTAAAAACTGTCGTTGAATTCCTGTACATACCAAATTCTTAACTAAATAATTGTACAAGATTTTCCTTTTCTGAATTTTAGTTTTGATGAAAGAAACTTAAAAGCTGTGTTGCATGAATTTGTGCAACATATGCTAGTTGATCATTGCAAAATGCATTTGATCCCGTGTCAGGCTTTCATAATGGGCAGAGAACACAAATTGCTTACAAGGGGTAAATCGACTGAATCTGGACATCTGCTGGAAAAAGTTTGCATTCTTCTGAGAAAACTTGAGCCTGCTTCTCAGCAATGGAATCTACCAACTGTACATCCTTTGCCAACTGCTCATCAACACTGCAGACAAACCATATATCTACAATAAACCGCAAATTGAAACAAAACAGATTGAGATTGCATCAGATATAAAGAATTTTACATGTAAACCAAGAAAACTCTTCTGACCTCCATTCTGGATTGTCAGCATAACAGCTTGCTTCCACAAGATCTACAATAAGACGAAGCATTTCCACACGTTCTTCATAATTGCCTCTTCCCTGTCATTAGCAAATATTAACATCTCTGAAGCTCATGAAGAAATCATCGATGAAAGCCAAATCATGTGAAGCATCCAATATTCATGGATTGACCTAACAGTCTGTTTATATCTGTATGGAGGTCACCTCATGTCAATTTTATTCTCTTAGGTCAAAAAGTTAGACGTGTGGCACACCTTAACACTGTCACCTGTGTCAAGAGTCAGAGTTGTGGGAAAAGATTTCCAGAGAATCAAAACTACTCTAGTAATGAGTGATGAATCAAGAGAACAATCCTTTTTCACTCAGAAATTCAGTGACATCAGCTCTTTGAACGTTTCAAGGAAATTCTACAGGAAAAGAATTAAGTCATCAAAATTAGCTAATTGCAAATGACCATTATATCGACATTCAAAAACACTCATTATGAGTAGACGTTGGCAACTAACCATTACAAGAATTTTGAATCAGAAAATATGGAAGAATAGGAAACGCCCAGGTCTTTTTCCCCCTGGAGCATTCCTTTTCTACATAATGAGTGAATTTATGTCTGGCTTGGAAAATTGAACTCGAAAAATATGTTAACAACACATGCAACATTTAAGCAATTCTTCAGTCTAAGGTCACTATGATAGTGTTGGTAAGTGCTCATCAAGGTGAAGGTAGATTTATCTTGTGAGTTGCTTTCTCTCATGAAATGAAGAGGAGACACTCATAATCAAGGAACGACAGCATAGGATCAACATCAAGAGGAGTAATTGCAATCAACCATAACCACGCATCTCTGAAGTAGTCTCACCAATTCCAATGGCTTTCATAAATTATGCAACATGTCTCATCTCAGGATCATGTCCATAAACTAATCATGAGATAGAACTATGACAGAATAGTTATAACCATTTCTTCATCCAATAAACATACTATCTAAATTATACTAACCATTACGCAAATGAGACTTCACTATTCGGACATCAACTATTTCATGATTTAAAGTGAGAATTAAATATAAATTACTCTTAAGTTTCTTTCATAAACATAGGCAAGCAAATGGCTAACACATCTCTATGAGAAGGAAAAGAAAAATTCCTACAAGAATCTGAACTCTGAGATATTGTAACATGCTTATTCAGAAATGTCTATTTAATCAAAATGGGGAGAGTGGTTATTAGTTTATATTTGATAAAAATTTGATCACTCCATACATAAAACCAAATGCATTTCTAATAACATAACAACTTCTATGATGGTGATTACCATCTAATTATGTTAAAGGGAATGCTTTTGTCGGAAGCAATTATGATGCAACATTTACCAGCCTGGTGGCATGGCAGCAGTAATAGTGTTGAGGTGGCAGCAATGTTGGTGGTCCTGGTAGGTGGATAGTGGTGCTGGTGGTGGAAGAGGCATCAGAGTTCGTGACGATGATATGGTGGTTAGGTGGTGGAGGAGGAGGAAAAGGTGATGGAGGTAGTGGTAAAAAGGTGATGAAGGTAGAGCTGATAATGGGCTGGTTGTGGTGGGCATGGCCTTCATGGTGCTAGGCAGGTGATTAAGACCTATGTCAAACATACCTCTAACACCTAGGTATTTTTGGTGTATTGGTTATTGTCATAACAGATGTGGAGAGATGGATTGGGTTTTGGGCAGGAGAGAGCGTTCAGGCAAGGCAGATTAGGGGGCTGGCCTAGGATATGAAAAGTAGGGGGTAAGGGTTGAGCTGGATGGGAGACATAGTGGTCGGGATCAGATTTTCTTTTTTTTTCTTTTAAGGGCAGGGGAGGACAAAGCCCACTCAATATTACTAGAAAAATAAAGTTATAGGAAGGATAAGAGGTGGAGAAGGAGACAGAGCAATTACAAAGTTAAAGGCAAAACAGGAGAGACGAGATACCAAAAGAAAGAGAAATCTGTAAAATGCTTAGAGCTATTGAGCAGAGCCTATTCATTGAGCAGATAAAGGCCAGCATTGACAATAGATTAGGCAAGTTGGATTTATGAAGGACGAGATTTATGATGGAAGATCTTGTTATGGAGCTTCCTCCTTCAACTCCAACAAAGAGCTAGAACCAACTGATCCCAAGCAAGTCAAAGGCGCTTCTTGATTCTTTTAGATATCCAAATAGTCCACATGGATGGAAGTGAAGGTGGATAATTTCTGAATTTTATCACTCACTTTAGTTTAAGCATATGCCCTAAGAAGAAGGGGAAGGTAGGAAAATATGGTTAATAAATTCAACAGCTTGATTGCAGAAGGATGGGAAGGAGATGTGAAGTGAGCAATCAGGGAGTGTAAATGAGAGTAAGAGAGAGCTCAACAACTTATGAAAGAAATTCTAGATGTTAAAGCAAACATTAAAAATCTCAAACATTGGCCCTTAAGTATATCCTTACCAAGCATAAAAACAACTACATAAATTCTAATGGTGAAGCTTCAAAATACTCTGGTTTCTCCAATACTCCAGTATTTTGAGTATTCTCCCCATCACGGTAATATGGATCCTCATTCTATATATATATATATATATCTTGAAGCAAACACAATCATAGGTAATCCAGCTCCACATTGATACACATCTAAACTGTGCCTTCATGAAAATATTAATTTTCTTGTTATTAAATTTCCTACCAAACCCACTTACTAGATGATGTTTCATAGTCTTTATCCTCTTGTTTAAATATTAATGAAGGTCCCAAGCTAACTATGTATCGCCATAATGCGAAAGGGACAAAAGAAAAACCATCAAAAGTTGCATTCAACTTACTAGATGAGACCAAGGGGATATTCATGCTTTCTGTTCTTCATAAGCAAGAGAAAGCACCCTTTCTGTTCCTTGAATTCTTGGGAGGTTTGTGGGTGGTGTGAGGACTTTTTTTTAGCAGAAGGTTACAAAAGGATATTTTGAATTGTATTACAAAAAGGCCTTGATTTTATACATTATCAGATGATTAGCAATCTTTTTCCAGCTGTAGAACATCCTTTTCCGATAACACAAAACATAAAAGGACTTCACAAGGAAGCAACCTTTTGCTGCCCATCACCAAAATTTAGTATTTCTTTGTTCCCTTCCTCAATCAATCAAAGTCATCACAGGATGACCGCTTGTTTGCTAATATAAACTTCCTCGTCAAGCAGAACTCCATTGAAAATAATAGGCTCTACACTTCATTAATAACTCCTCATAATAATGTTTCACTATCCAAGCTCTAGGTTTGACATGATAGAGAGCAAATTGAATCCAGAAAACCAACCTAATTATCAAAGGTCCGCATATCCCTCCTTGTTGTGAACCCAACCCAATAACCCTTTTTCACAATCCAGTCTCCTCTTTGCACGTGCATCTGACTGAAGATTAATGTTATCCATGTCACTTAAAGGACCTGCTAACAATCATACCATGTTTATTATAGTTCAGTCCCTTGCAATTGATATAACATGTTAATTGACCACTAGCATCCAGCAGAAATAAGAAGAATAATCTTACAGTTAGTAACAAGCTTGAAAACTCATTCTATGGACCACTAATGTCAAATTCAATATTTACTTCACAATTTCTGCACAACAGCACCACACTGTGTAAAGGACGAGTATTAGAGGGAAACAAGAGATTTGATTTCTTACTATATCTATTCAATGTTGCCTCAAAAACAAAAGCAACACTGCATTCTAGAATTTGAATTTAATTATGATTATTTTATGTAGACAGCAACATGGTTAAAGCAATTACATTCTACGTAGTTTATAAAGATTATTCATTTATGAATCAATAGACTCGGTGTAACAAGAAAACTAGTGAAGTGTTAATGTGCTGAAAGTCATAAATCAATTGACTTCTTGTAGTATTCGATTTTCAAATCAATTGACTTTCCTGTAGTTTTTGCAATACAACAGTAAATAATTGAAAAACTATTTATACTATATGTGTACTCTTCTGTAGTTTACTTATGATGGTTTTAGGAACATTAAAAGTTTAGTTAGAAGTGTATTCAAGTGATAGTGTTGCAAGAAGATTTACATGTGATACGTCAATGTTTATGAAAATTCAAAAATTATATGGAAAAGGAAACTAACAAGAGTACACCTCAACCCTCACGTGGCAATAATAACTGAGAAAGATCTTATTTTCCTAATAAATCATTTAACTCACTTGGATTGCTTCTGTATCAACTGACGATGTAATACCCAAGAAGCTTGCTATCTCAGCCAAGTCTGTGAACATCGAAGTATTTGGTTATTCACAACAATATCCTGAAAGAGAAAATAGGATGATAGAAAAATATAGAACATGTATGCATATTGATTGTTGAAAACTTGGAGAAAGCATGTTTTTCACCAGCATATATATGTATGACGATTTGCCTCACTCAGCCTACTCTAAAATTTCCCACTCCTTTCACATCATAACCCCTCCCTAACTGAGTCGATTATCTCAAAATTAATGTGCTACCATAAGCTCTACCTTAGAGTTCTTCCATGAAGATATCTCCACCAATCCCCTTTTCTTACTTAGTCATGCCCTAACTCTCAAACAATAATAAGAAGAGGTGGGTTAAATTCTGCAAATTTTTGCCAAAATGCATATAGGGTGTGCAGAAATGCATGCAGGATCTGTTGAATGAACCAGCGGAACCAGCAAACCTCTAAAGATGGCCTTGCCCTTCAAACAAATTGCCAAAATTGCCAACATTCTCATGATTTTTTTGAGGGTGTTTTTGCCCATTAAACCACAATATTTTTAACTTATCAAATAAATCCAAGATCCCAAATTTTGTAATCATAGACATACCTGGTCCGAACCCAATAGAGTCAATGATATGCTCAACTAAACTTATGGCCGTGTACTGGCCTACCTAACTCCAGCTTGACTTGAAGAGACATACTAGGCTAGGCACAAGTTCACTCACATTATAATACAAAGTATTAACACTCTCCATACATTTCCTCTCTCCAGGGAAAAACTTAATAATCATAAAATGGATTGCAATGTATGATTTTAATAACAAAAAAATCATAGGGTTTACAAAATTTTTCTTGGATGGCAAAAGAAATGGCATTCCATGGCCTATGATAAGGAACAGACGTTCTCAGTGGTGATAGCAAAATCAGCTCAAAAGTAACAGAGAAATTGTGAATAGCAGGAATTTACCAGCTTGTATTGAAAAAAGAAAAAGGGACTTACGTTGGATTCGAGTATTCTCCTCATCACGATCCATGCTATCCCCTTGCCAATTCTGTTGAGTGAAGGGTGATCTGTCACCTAGGAGCCTGCAACGAGCCAAAGCGTTACCATCACGGTGTTCAAGTTGCTAGGCTTTGTACTTGGCATCCAATATCGCAATTTCAGTAATGTTGGGATAAAAGAAAAAAGAAAAAAATATATATTTTAATGCCATAAAAATGACAAACAAAAATCCTATGAAGTGACTGAAAATTAGATCAAAATCCTAGAAATGGCTCGGAGAAAGATGTAAAGAATAGAACAAAGTTCGAATTGGCAAACATTTCAAGAACAATGGCCGCAGAAAACTAGGGTTCCAGACGAACCCAATTGGGACTGGATCGGAAATGGGTCGAAGTAAAGGATCGCGAAGTACAGGCAAAAACGAATTTTGAGATAATTTTCCATAGTCGAGGAAGACGCACTACAAAACGGCGCGAAATCAGATCGAATTCCCTAAAAATTTAAACTTTTGTCCTCTATTGCTCGGAAAGACTGGGTTACCGAGCAGATCGACGTAAAATTGGGACAGCATTTCAAGTAAAAGGGCCATAGAAACATCCGCAAGCTAGGGTTTTGAGGAGCCCAAGTCGGGTCAGAAGAAAGGAATGAAGTGAAAGAGAAGGGAACATTCGAAAGGAGGCCACCGGGGGTACCGGAAGAAGAGCCATTCGAGGAGGGCGTATCTCTCGACGCCGGCGAAGAGGAGAGATTGGGCGGGGGCGTTGGCGCGGGGGTAGTTGAGGACTGCCAGCTTCCTCTGGATCTCCTCCATTTGCTTCGACGCCATCTCGGAGATTACAATAACAACGACGACGTCTTCCGCTGCCGCTGCTCCGCAGTTGGTGGCGCTGCAGATCGTAAGCAGAAGAAGCCACTATATCCTCCGTGGCCGTTGAGGCCGTCCTTCATTAGTTTTTCTATTTTTCCTGGTCGCCGGACCTCCTGAGGCGAATGGACCTAATTTTTGAAACCTATGTGGCCGGGTCACACAGTGAGGCCTAAGTTGCAACTTCGCAAGTTTTTAGACGTCATCCCTGGATCCAGCTTGCCGGACGGTTCTGATCATGCCTATGGATTTTCGTGACGAGGTTCAGCCCCTGCTGGTTGCTATTAGGTTGTATGTACTGGATGCAGATCGTATTTTGCTTGAGAAAAATTTGACCATGGAGATAGAGTGGATCTAGGTCGGAACTCGATGCAGGTTCTAGCCCACTGTTACATAATGTTCGCAGACTCTTAGACGATGATGGTCTATTATGGGCCACATATATCTACAGAAAAATGAACAGCACGGCTGACTAGGTGACCTCATTCGCGGCCCGCCACTATAAAAGCTTCATTTGGGGTGTTGGGGTGACTACACGTCGGTGCCTCATCATCTGTATTATTTTTTATGTTTCTGATTTCTGATCCAAATTATTGAAAAATTTCGTCGGTAAGCTAGCTCAATTGTAGTGAAGTATTATAAACCATTTGGGACAAACCCTTGATAATCTATACTTAATAAGTTGGTGTGATCATATTGGACCACCTCCTAATCCGTCAACTGTAAGTTACATAAAGAAGGAAACCTCTTGGGTGCTAGGCCATGCTTGGTTAATCTGATGCTTTCATGAAATCATAATAATAAGAAAATATTTTGAGTGCATATTCATGCATGGCTAATCTTGTCGACAAATGGACAGAAATTGAAATTTTAGAGTATCAAGTTTAAATTTGTTACTTGGTTGTTGAATTTATTTACATAATCTATTAGAGTATAAAGAGAAGGAAAGTTAATAGTCAAACCCTCTCCAGTGCTCCTTGCTAACCAAATCTACTCCATCTCCCTCCACCTCCTAAGTTCATCCATCACTCATCACCAACCAAATTTGCTCCATCTCGCACCACCTCTTCAGTTTCCTCCACCATTCACAACCAAGGACTTTCATCCCAAGAAATCAGTAACATCTAACCTAATCTAGCTTTCAATAGAATATGTAAAAGGTTTATTGCCCTTCTCTTTCACCATATATGTGACACATGCACAAGTCATTATTGATGTTGGAGGATCAACAATTTTGGAGTATATGTTGATGATGATGGATAGTGTGAGTATTGTGGACTCACTTCCTCCTCTGTTTTTTTCCCTAATTAGAAGTGGAGGTGCCTGATACCTGATGATGATAAGTGCAAAAAAGTGAATTGGTGGTATTGATGTGACTTCAGGCCATTGTGAAAAGAAAAAGAAAAACTTCCTGGCACCACTTCACTTTCCACTCTTTGCAAGAGACCCACTTTGTCATCGATGTGACTTCTCTATACTTCACTAATCCTAACTACTATGAGAATTAGTACTTGGAGAATGAAGTGGTGCTATGAAGCATCATTCTCATGAAAAACTCCACTCCATGAAGCAAATTTTGTTGTCACTCTCATGAAAAACTCCACTCCATGAAGCAAATTTTGTTGCTAGTTATGGTAGATGGGAAACTAGTTGCGATAGAGACTAGGGAGGGGTCTAGTACCATGGTGTTGCTCATTAAGGAGGATGCTTTGGCCACTGCTATGGTCCTTATGGGTGAGAGGTAAAGAGAGACGGGGGGATTAATGGTGATGGTTGGGGAGGAGAGTCTAGTCACTATAGGAGAGCTTGTTGTGGAGGGCAGATTAGACATCATGCTAGAAAGGAGTAGGAGGTGAAGAGATTAGGGGAAATTTGAGAGATGGGGGGTGATGTGAGAATATGAGGGTTTTTAAGATTTAGGTTAGCTTTTATGATAAGGATGGGTTGGGTTAGGTTCAAAGAAAGACGGGGATTAATGGTGATGGTTGGGGAGGAGAGTCTGGTCGCTATAGTAGAGCTTGTTGTGGAGGGCAGATTGAAGAGATTAAGAAAAATTTGAGAGATGAGGGGTAATGTGAGAATATGAGGGTTTTTAAGATTTAGGTTAGCTTTTATGATAAGGTTGGGTAGGGTTAGGTTAGGTTTTCGCAAAAAAAAATAAAAATAAATAAAGACAACAAATGTGAATTACTTTAAAGGAAATCATTTCTTAATAAAATATTTTTTTCTTTTTTCTTTTGGATTACTACAAAATTTCAAATTCAAATGCAATTTTCATATTAAATGTCTTATGATTTTCAATATCAAATTTAAATTATTTTACAATCATTTTAATTTAGATGGGAGAGTTTGGATTGCTCACTTTCCATTTATTTCATAATAAATCAGATGATGAAACTCTTAGTTTACATAGCATGGAGAATTTTTTATAATTTTTTAATATTATTTTTAATGTTGGAGGGGTAAGAGCTTTCTCTCTCTAATTCATTTAATTGATATAGAGATGAGATTATAAAGCTAGTAAAGTCTTCGATAGTACATCAAATGTTTTAAAACTTTTGTTAAGGAAAAGAAATCCAAAACCATAAAAAAAAAATGTCTGAACGGAACACGTGTACCGTAAAGCTACGATCCGGTGAGCAGATCCCAGAAGCATAGCGGTGCATCAAAATCTGGAGATGCTCAAACGAAGGCCCAGAGAGGGAGCGAGAAGCGAGAGCCATGGCGAGGGGCAGCAGCGCCGACTCCGCGGTCTTCTTCGTGGCGACGCTAGTCCTGTGGGCCGTCTCGGTGGTGTTCGAGATGGCCTTCAACGGCCGCACGGAGCTCATGGCCGTCGTCGGTGGCTTCTGGTTCTTCCAGGCGGCCAACTGGATCATCCGCCTCTCCCTCTCCCGCGACCCCTTCTTCGTCAACACCGCCGTCTCCTTGCTCCACTCCACTATCACTTCCGGCTCCGGTAACAACTAAGAACTAAGTGCCATCTTTTCGCTTCACCACCGCCCAATTGCTCCATCTTTTACTGACTAGATTTATTTGGGTTTTCGTAGGTGTTTGATTATTGGATGGATGGGATTTTGGTTTCATCGTTTGTGCATTTTGGGTTTCCTTTGATTGGTTCCCTGTGAGATTATTTTTGATATTACTCGGTTAGTGGAAGGAGAGATTTTTATCAAATAGGTTATGCGAAAGCTTGTGAAAGAATAGGATTTTTATGGTGCGGCTTTTTAAAAAGAGGGACTTTATCAAACGGGTTTAGTGAAAAATTAAGGGCCTGATTGGTATCATTTTTGTTTCGTTTTTTTATTTGTCTATGAATAAGTGAAATAACTCACGAAGATTGATGTTGAAGATAGCATTTGCACAAAACTTCTGCTGTTCATGGTTCTATTTGCACTTTTTTTTTCTGAAAGCGACAAACTCTTTGCTACAATAAGCTGTAAAGATTTTACAAACAATTCAGAAAAACGGAATGGTTCCACACCACAAGTTACTCATTCTAGTTCATCATTATTCTTCGTTGGTTTTTGAAAACAAGAGCAAAGAACAGAAGCAATACCAAACGGGCCCTTCAAAACATTACCAAAAACAAGCCCTTGAACATAAGATGTTGCAGTTGAAATTCGACTGTTCAGGCTAAAACGTTCTGTTGCTTCTTAAGAGACAGTCTTTTGGTATTTCTCGATTAAATTTTACACTCAAAGATTTTCATCTAGTTGCCTTTATGATTCCTCTTGGGACCTTGCTTGGGATCAATTAGTCATTAGAGAGTCTTAATTTTATGTTTCTTAGTGGTACTGTAATGTTGGTTCAGTTTTATTAGCATTTTCTTAAGTTTTTAGAGTCAGGAATATTTTTTGTATTTTCCAGATCTGGATATGGGCTGTCATATGGTTCCTGGGTCGTATGTTAGGTTTATTTATGTTTTGGAGCTTTATTTATAGTCTGTAGTTGGGTTTCATTAGTCAAAATTATAGATTTGTTATGTGGAATCCAGGTTTTAGTTAGAATAGAAGGATTAGAACTCTATAAATAGGGCTGTATTCCCTCATTATTGAAAGACAGTCAAAATTTTAGAGATTTTTTCTTAGCAATTATGCTTTCTGTTAGAGTTGTGAGATGCAATTCTAACCCAAGGTGTGATGCCTATGGGATTCTAGGTGCGATGCCCGGAAAATATCTCCTTTTTTTCTTCTATTTCTTTAATTACAACCTCCTACAAAACCTTAAATTCGGATCTGATTTCATCCCCACTAAACCCTAGCAACCACAAGCAACAATACACAGTCACCCATCCATCAATTAGCCTGCAAATTTACAAAACAAATAATTTTTTTATTTCGTTTTTTATACTTCCAGCTCATATATAACCCCCAAAACTTCATCTTTTTGCCTCTATTTTGCGCTCAAATCACTCCCCATCCATATACTGGCACAAACCCTAGCTTCTTACACAATTTCCCTACCCTTTTAGCCCAAAACAACCCATTAAGCATCCTTGAATTTTCTCTAATCAAGGCTGTCCTACATCATTGAGTCGTCAGTTTTCTTGAACTCTAGAGTGTCAAAAGTTTATCCTCTCTAATCACTTTAATGACCATTTACCAATTGCCAACAAAAAGTAGAGAAACAACAAAACTATGAGAGTAAAGGATAAATGTGCATTTTAGACTTCTGTTACATTGGTGAAGTATATCTCTGGGAGGAGGCCTTTCCTAATTTAGGTTGATGGAAATAAGAGGTGAAGACCAAGAAGGTTCTGATGAAGCAACTCAAATCATTTCAACATGACCACTTTCAAATGAGGTGGCCTTAGATGAAAAGTTAGGTGATGTCTATGTAACATTGCATGTATGATAGATAAAATACTTCTAAAAGATTGTGTCATACAGATTTTCCATTATGTTATCCATAGTTATGTTATCAACTTTTGGTGATAGTTTACTCCTTTCGTTATTACTGAAGATCCACATCCTGATTGCTAATGTTTATAGACACTGTCTGAAAGTTTAACACATACCATCAGGACGATATGGTCCTAAGAGAGACATGTGATGAAACAAATGAAATCTCCAATATACATTAACTTTTAGAGAAAGCATGTGTTAAAATGGAGGAGATAAATAGAAGGTCCTTGCTTTATAATTGTTCTGGATATGTAGTTTGTTGCGGTTCATGTTAGTCTATGTTACTGTATTGGCTGTGATAATAAGCAAGATTTGGTTCCCCTGACACACATGCTAAGTTTCTGAAGTAAGCATATTTGATAAAATTAACTGCCACAGTAACTACTGATTTAAAGTGTTACATCATAATTTGTAATGACATGTAAACTCTCCTTGAACTTGTGCTCCAATTAAAATTTTATCATGATAGTATAAAGCTTTGTCCATCTCGCTTCTTACTGAAATTGTTTTGTAATATGCAGTTCTTTTTATCGTGGTTAATCAGTGGATCACAAAAGGTCTCAGCAACATATTTGATCATGCACAGTTATTTGGCGGGACATGGCTAGGTGCATACTCAGCATTGTGCTTTTCTTGTGGTTACTTTGCATATGACCAATTGGATATGCTTCGCTATCGGCTATATAGTGGCTGGATTCCCTCTATCCTTGTGCACCATCTGGTATTGCTGGTTTGCTTTACATTGGCTCTGTACCGGAATGTCACCATCAACTATCTTATACTCACCCTTGTTTGTGAGGTATCTTAGAGCTTTCTTCTTCTCCATGCCCTAATTGTTTTTGCATGAATTTTCAAAGCAATGAAGTAATTGACTAATTTCCTGCCTCAGCATTTTTTTTTGTTGAAAGATATGCCTTGATATTTTTTACCTCTTGAAAAGAGGAGGATGTGTATAGAAAACAGTAGAAATTTTCATTCATGACTATCATTTTCACACATGGAGAAGGAGAATTAGACTCTTCTTGGTAATCAAATCAATAAAGTTAGAATCTTAGTTTTGAATTTTGGGTAATGGTAGCACTGAAAGTTTTTCTGAGATATTATCATGACAGTCCAGAACTCTCAACAGTGACAATCCTTGATTTCTTATCATGGTCCATGTACCCACATAGAAACATGTTATATGGCGACAATTCTGATCAAAAGTGCTGGCAATATGCCTTATTCATGAAAAACATATCATTCCTTTTCTTTTTCCCTGAAGCGGAATTTTTTTTTATTGTTGTTTTTGATGTTCAATTGCTTGTTATAAACAGGAACAGTAGGCAAAGCAGTCAAGAGTTGTGTAAAAGGCAAATTTGGGTTTTCATCATAATTTCTTGAATCCATGTTCTGTGCCTCAATATTGTTCTTAATGTGAATATTTTGGTTTGGATGCATGCCTTTTAATTTTGATGATTATGCTCAGTGTTGTTAAAGGAGGGACAAACGGTGCCTAGATTTCTGGGTTACTAACCCACCCATGGTTGGGAATTGGTGTTTAGACTAGTCATATGTTGATGCATGTGTTGATTTCTGCTGCCAAAAAGTCATGGCATACATATAATCTGATTCTTAATGCTTTGCAGCTCCATTCCATTTTTCTGCATGTGAGAAAAATACGACGGATGGCTGGGTTTCGTGATGTCAGGAGCAGAATTGTGAGGGTTGAGTGGATGCTTAACTGGGCTATGTTCTTCACTGCAAGGCTTGTAGGCCACCTCCTCATCACATACAAGCTTGTCATAGATGCACCCAAGTTTGGAAGAGGGATTGAGCTCCCACTGGCTCTTTTTGGCATGTTTGGGATGAATTTGTTGAATTTCTTTCTAGGATTTGATCTCTTCAGAGCATATAAGCGAGAGAGAAATCAGCAAAGGCATCGGGACTGAAGGTTTTATTCTTATGATTATGTTTGTCTGAGAGCATCCAGCCAGACAGTTTACATGTTGATTGAACCTGTGCTGATAGACTTACATCTTAGATCTCCTTGCAATACATGTACACAAGCCCTGCCTGGTGGGCCTACGGAGATGTTAGTCCCCCTTCTACAGTTCATTCTTTGATTGGGTCTTGTTATACGTACCCAACAAATTCTTCCCTGTTTGTACATTAAGCCTGTGATTGAAGAAAAATATTTGTTGTTATTGCTGCTGCTGTTATTGATATTATACAGAAACTTGATGGTGTTTCCAAGCATTTTATCAATAGAAGGGACCATTTGCACAAAAAGGAAATCTTATATAGCTCTTTCTATCCAGCAGGTCAAATATTTGTGCATCCGGCTTCAATTGGGAAGCGAATTTGCTTCAATATCCTTGGAACTTGGTAGGCCATAAATTTATTCCTGATTTTTTTGAAACTTCGCTGTGCTATTCTTATAATTATATGTTTGTGCGAAACCATACAGCCATTTGTTGATTGAGCGTGTGCTGAAAGGCTTACATCTTAGATCTCCCTGCAATACATGTACGTAAACCTGGCTGGTGGCCATACAGAGATGTAGAACCCCTGCTACAATTAATTCATTCTTTGGTTCGGTTTTGTCATACGTAAACAATAAATTTCTTCCTATTTTGTACATTAAGCCTGTGATTGAAGAAAAAATATTTATTGTTACTACTGCTGTTGCTGCTTCTGTTATTGATGTTCTACAGAAATTGGGTGGGATTACCAAGCATTTTATCAATTGAAAGAACTATTTGCACAAAAAGAGAATATGATACAGCTCTTTCTATCCAGCAGGTTGAATATCTGTGTATCCGGCTTCAATTAGCAAGCCAATATGCTTCAGTATCCCTGGAACTTCGCTATAAATTTCTTCCAGAATTTGTGGAAACTCTGATACTAGGCTTGTGATGGGAAAAAAATATTTGTTTTTCTTGCTGCTGCTGTTGATGTCCTGCAGAAATTTGAATGTTGATTTCGGAAATAATGGTTTCTAAATGAAAGGTCTTTAAGAAGCAAAATTTACTCGACATTATTGATAATCTTGCATAAAAGTATTTGTTTAGTCAAATCCGGGTGGGGAAAATTTGTGTAAGGTGTTTAACTCTGCACTGTTTCAGATTTCCTTAAAAACATTATGAATTGTCCGAAGAATACCAAATGTTTCTACAAGAAAAATAAAAAAAAGGTCCCACCGGGATTCGAACCCAGGTCGCCAGATTCAAAGTCTGGAGTGCTAACCACTACACCATGGAACCGTATGTACAAAAACAAATCGAAAACTTTTTTTATGGGAAATATATCGCATACATTGTCCACGAAGTCTCACGTCGCTAAAGCCTGGGTCCTAATTTCTCCCTATAGTATTCCCCTCTGAAATCCTACTCCCCCACTTGATTGATTCATTCCCATAGGAGATTATTGAAGATTAGTCACTTCGAGTTGAGAGTGAAACCCTCGTCTTCTCTCAACGGTTGACACACTCGCGGTGGTGGAGATCGCCGCGGCGGCAGAGGCCTTTGGAGGCCATCTAAAAGTATAATCGGTAGAAGAGAAATTCCAATGCTTTTGTTTTTTTACCTACGGTTATTGAGTTGACTCGGATGGATCGAGTTGGTTAATAGTGCAGGTTAGTGCGTCACCTCGTATTTTTGATAATCTGGGTTTACATTTGACTAGACCTATATAAGCTTACAGGTCCCATGTCGAGCGGCTCAACCCATTCAACACAATCAGGTCTTAAAGTATTGCTCCCCGCCTTCCATCAACCATATAGTTCTCTATAACAACACAAGTTTTATTGAAGCTTAATTAATCTTACAGTTCCTTCTAGGTTTAATCCCAAAAAGAATTCTAAACTATTAGAAAATTTTCAATTTTTGTCTCAATTTTAATTTAATATAATGGAATCATTCAACTTTCAAATTCCGTCACGATAGCCAGATAGAATCACATTGAAATCCAATTTTAATGAATTTGAAATTTAGATGATTAAGAAGAAAATTGAAAAATTTCAAATTGTACTAAATTTTTTGCATGATTATTTCTTTCTTATTTATAGTGAAGCTCAAAATTCTTATAAAAGCAATTACAAAAACAACGAGGGTAAGCTATAAAGTTATAGCAACCATTGTAGTTTAGAAAATATGCTACATAGTAACATAAAAAATTTTATGCGTCTAAATATTTAGATAAATGCTTTGAATTAAATAAAAAATCAAATGATTCTTTAAAATAATTTATTTTATTTTTTTGAAGAAAGAGGAAAAAGAGGCCCTTTCTGCCAGGAGAATCCGCAAGGGACATGAACCAGTCATCGTCTTTAACAATAGCAAAAATCCAAATAATTCTGATTGCAGATAAAAAACTATATCGGCTCCGACAGAGCTGGCAAGGTCTTTGGCCCGATAGAGCGAGATATCCTCGGGCCCCGGTGTAGGGCCCACGTGAACAACTGGCGGGGATCCCGCCACGTCAGCCAACCAGCCGCCCACATACGCCCACGTGTCCTTTTGTGGGAGGCTTGAGGAGATCGCGTGCAAGGCCCGCCTCTTATCAACAAGCGATCCGAGACCAAGAAAATTAAGAGAAGGCTCTCCATTTAAAAATTCCATTTGGTTTCCCCTTTTTTTCTTACTCTCTCTCCTCTGATAGAAGACTAGATTCTCGAACCGCCATGACCGCAGCAGCAGCTCTGTCGTTGCTCCCCATTCGGATTTGCCGGCCTTCCAAATCCAACGCCAAGAAGGTATCTTACTGATGTCTCCGTTATTTGAGAAGATTCTTTGTTTTTTTTTTTTGAGGTAAATTTGTGAAGATATAGTTGTTTTATGAGAAGAAAAATGATGTTTTGATCAAGTTCTAGAGTCCTATTTACCAGGATTACGTGGGAAAGTTGGATGAGATGCTAGATGCTATTTTTTTGTAAAAGGAAGTGGTTTTTAATCATTATAGAATCTAAAGTTGGAAAAAGAAGCTTGCCAACTGACTTTTGCTTGAATTGATTTCAAAATATTGCTGATCTCGATGAGAAAGGTAATCTTTTTGATGAAAATCCAGAGATCCCTGTGTCAGATCACTTTGGAAGTTAGATACGATGCTTGGTTTAATCTAATCTGATATATAAATGAAACTGAAGTCAACTTTGCTTGAATTGCTTGAAAAAGATATATTTGGCTTCACAATTTCACTTAGACAAATGTGATATTTTAATCACTAGGGGAGCTTAGATAAATTCTAGTTTTGTTCAAGGACGTGGTTCGATCATAATGTAATTATTTTAAAGTTTAGATGGTTTCCTCCAACAAAAATAATTCCAAAACATAATTTGGATACTCATTTTCCTAAATTATCAGAAAAGTTTGCTGATGAGCTACCGTCGACCGGCTAGGTGGAGGGAGATTGAAAATCAGAACATCTAAGATGTAAAATTAGTTTGATATGAACAGAAAATGTTAGTTTTGAGAATAAAAGCTAAAGAAATAGTAGCATAAATGTTCAAATATGCATACTAATAAAGATAGATTCTGTCTAGAAAATGGGTCTTAGATCATCATCTAATAATATAAAATGATCTAGTTCTGAACATAGACACTCAAACATACACACACACAAAAAAAAAAAAAAACACTTATATAACAAGTTCCAAAACCTAGTTTCCTTGATCATTATTTGCTGACAAGCTACTTTAATCTGAAGAGGAATACTTTAGATCATAATCTGATGGTCTTGAATAAGTTTAGTTAGGTAAATGCAATAAATATAAAATTTAGACCAGAATCTGTCAACCTGTTTGCCTAATTCACTGGAGAAGTGGCTAACAAGCTAGTTTTGCTGAAGTAGTTTAAGATCCAATTTAATTTATCTGTATAAAGTTGGTTCGTTCTGCAATGAAAAGATATTATTCAGACCAGATTTAGAGGTCCAATTGCCTCAATCATTAAAAAAACAACAGCTAACGATATAGTTTGTCCACAAATATGAATAACACTCTTGTTCTAATGATGTCAAATTCTGGTAACATAACTTTACAGCAGAATCCAGAGACCTGTTTGCCTATATATCTTGGAAAACTTTGCAAGCTAGTTTTATCCAAGAATATGGGATTTACGTTATAGTCAAGTGATCTAATATGAGAAGACCTATTTGGGAAGTTCAGTAGATGAAATTGAATGAGGTAATTGTTATTACCAGGTTAAGAAATTTCACAGTTGCTACAATATTTGTCATATATTAGTTTTCTGATCTAAATCAAAAGAACCATTTTATTTTACAAATCATTTTGTGGTTTTCAAATATATTCTGGAAATTTGCAGGGTGGTGGTTGGAGAGGT
This sequence comes from Phoenix dactylifera, assembly GCF_051530095.1. Taxonomy (NCBI): domain Eukaryota; kingdom Viridiplantae; phylum Streptophyta; class Magnoliopsida; order Arecales; family Arecaceae; genus Phoenix; species Phoenix dactylifera. Next base: position 4,886,795 of record NC_143191.1, read on the forward strand.
GGATTCAGGGTTCTCGCTGTTTTTGGTGAAGAAGAGGAAGGTAGCCTGGAGAAGAAGAGCACTTGGGGAGCAATATTTAATGTTGAAGATCCAAGGCCTAGAGTGCCACTATCCAAGGGAAAGTTCTTGGATGTGAACCAAGCTCTAGAGGTGGCCAGGTTTGATATACAGTATTGTGACTGGAGGGCTCGTCAAGACCTGCTGAGCATTATGCTCCTTCATGAGAAGGTACTAATAACCTTCATATTGCCATGATCTATGCATTAAAGGACATCTGTGTGTTTGCTATTTGTTATTGTAGATTAACATTTTAATTCTATTGGAGATTAAGTGGTCTTGATGAAAAATCTTTTTATGGTCCATGAGATCTTACGGAGGATATGCGTGAATAATTTCTTATTATGTGATTGTCCTCACTTCTGAAAACTTTCCAAGGAAGATCTCATGATGACTGGTCCAAGCCAGCTACCTTCTCTGAATGAAAATTTATCAATTGGCAACTAAGTTACATAGCCTACAGTTTAACTGGATTTTTGAATACTAAAGAATGGTAAATACTATGAAAATGTCATCAAAGAATTAATGAGATAGCTCCACTTATTTCTAATTAAATCCAAAATATAATTACGGAACTAGTCAATTGTTTGCTAATATAGGTCATGAATTGCTATGAGCAAGGTTGGTTTTAATTGAAAGAAGTTGTGCTGATTCAAGAAGTGTTGAGAAATAGTTGAATATTTTCTCAGCATAACTATAAGAGGAAATAAACACATGTTCTTTGTAATGTACATGACTTCTTTATCTGTGTTAGAGATCTTCCATTAAATGGGACCACGCATTAAGGATTAAGTTCAGAAGCTAGGTTTGTGAAATTTAAGTCTGAAAATACTTAACATTGACTATTTCCAGTTCGCTAGCTTATCAAAGTTATTTATTCAGGTGGTAGAGGTCCTCAACCCTTTAGCTCGTGAGTACAAGTCAGTAGGGACCATGAAGAAAGAGCTTGCAGAGCTGCAGGAGGAACTTGCACAGGCTCACAGACAGGTTTATAAATATTGCAACTGACATAAGCCATCTCAAATATTTTAATCATGGATTACTCTCTGCTTTAATGCACATTTGCATAACCCTGCTATAAAAAATTTATCAGGTTCATTTATCAGAAGCCAGGGTAGCTGCAGCACTAGATAAGCTAGCATACATGGAAACATTGGTGAATGATAGACTACTACAGGAAAGAAACTCAACTGAATCCAGTTCCGACTGCACAGCACTTACTCCAAGCACTTCCTCAGCATCTACAGAAGCCTTAAAAGCTTCAAAAGCTAAGCCACATCGAAGAGGTTTAAATGTTTCAGGTCCTGTTCAATCCTACCACCCCAACCTAAAGAACTTTTGGTATCCAGTGGCATTCTCTAGTGATCTGAGGAACGATAGCATGGTAAGCCAGCCCTGTACCTCCTTAAAGAGGGAAAGTTCATTAAAGATTGTTTTTGCTGTTCGTTCTGTGACCTGTTCCCATTTTTTTCCAGATACCAATAGATTGTTTTGAGGAACCATGGGTCTTATTTCGTGGGAAAGATGAAAAACCAGGCTGTGTCCAGAATACATGTGCTCATAGAGCCTGCCCACTTCACCTTGGATCTGTGACTGAAGGCCGCATCCAATGCCCTTACCATGGTAATTTATCTGCAAAATTTAACTTATTTGCAGGAACGAATAAACTTGGTTGTTGTTTTTTGAAAGTAGTTATTCCAAAAGTGAGAGCCTTAAAATAGTTAAAACTTAAGGCATAATAACAGCCTGTGCATTTAGGATATCATGCATTGTAAATTGACCCTGTACTGGACTTTCTTGGATATAGTTTCTTGTACTGAAGTTTACATTATTATGTATATATTTACTTTGATAACAAGAGAATATATTGTTAAAACAAAGTGATTGCAAGAACTGTAGAAGATCTAGATTGGAGATTTGATGTTGTCATCCATTTGAATACAATACAACAGTGCAAACTGGCAAAGCACTGTTATTGATGTCATACATACAGTCATCTGCCCAAAAGAGAGAACAGAAAAAGATTCATGCAAGTAATTTTCTTGGTGGTCATATATTTCAGGTTGGGAGTACTCAACTGATGGAAAATGTGAAAAGATGCCATCTACTAGAATGCTGAATGTGCGGATACGATCATTGCCCTGTTTTGAACAAGAAGGAATGGTCTGGATTTGGCCAGGTGATGCACCCCCTATGGCTACTATTCCTTCCTTGCAACATCCTCCTGGATTTAAAGTTCATGCAGAGGTAAAATTGTGCAGACTGATATCATATGATAATAAAATACTGAATATAAAATAACCGGAAATTTCTACCACAATTTTCACTTAAAAACATCATAAATATCATAATAATTGAACCTGTTTAGAGTTATTTTCTTGTATCAATCATGCAGCATTCACCAAGTGGGTTGTATCGTATGCAGTTCTCACCATGTTTTCATATCTAACAGATTGTGATGGAGCTCCCAATTGAGCATGGGCTTCTTTTGGATAATCTTCTAGACCTTGCTCATGCTCCATTTACTCACACCTCCACTTTTGCCAAGGGATGGAGTGTTCCCAGGTACTTCCCTCTCACCCAAAGACCATACTATGAAAAGGACAATATCAGTTTTTCTTCATAAACACCTTACAAAATATTGAAATATGCAAAAGAAATCCTCCATGAAAGTGGCAATGAAAAATGACAAAAGAGGATTTGAGACTTTTTCACCACAATTAATTATAATTTCCTTTTCGGACTAAAAACTATATTGCTATTATGATTTTCGACTGCTAGTTCATTTGCAGTTATACATCTAGCTGAACATTCTCACTTGTAAACTGATGTTTTTTTGGAACAGAATTTCTACACAAAGAAATAAGGCCTAGTGCGCCTAGTGCGAATAAAATTGCTTCAATGTTATATTTTGATGAAATTTTTTTTTTGTTGATAGATGCCTCCAGTTTTCATACACCCCATATGTCAAAGGAAATTTTTCTTGCCCCTCCTTTTTTTTGAGAAAAACAATTGTTCTTATCTCTTTGATGCTTCTTAGAAACATAAGGAAATAGTACCTCCTTTTGTGCTGATCTTGGGTTAACACATTGCATCTGAAAAATTACAGCTTGGTGAAGTTCCTAACACCTGCATCAGGTCTCCAAGGATACTGGGATCCTTACCCTATTGACATGGAGTTCCGACCCCCATGCATGGTCCTCTCTACAATTGGGATATCAAAGCCTGGAAAACTGGAGGGGCAGAATACTAGGGAATGCTCCACACATTTACATCAGCTTCATGTGTGCTTGCCCTCCTCTAGACAGAAAACAAGGTTACTGTACAGAATGTCTCTGGATTTTGCCCCATTTCTTCAGCACATCCCCTTCGTGCATATATTGTGGAGGCACTTTGCAGAGAAGGTGAGCAGCATAGTGTAGTGAAAGTTTTCTTTCCTTAATTAGAGTTCAGCATGTCATATATCCATTAGCCTACACATAATTGAGTGTGAAGAAGCATCAGAACACAAAATAAATTTTGGACTGAAGCATGCCTCTTATTTGATAATATGATCACAACATAACCTTGGTGTCTCCGTTTCTATCACTGGATCATATCACCATGAAAGATGTTACCATATGGTGCACTCACTTTTGTTTTCACACCATATCTAGCAACCACTTCAAGCCCGAAAACCAAATTAGGGCAAATTCTTGTACTTTGTTGCCTCCATGTTGATAAAGCTTCATAACGTATGAGTATTTTTAGTAACAAAAACATATAGATTAAAAAGGAGAGGAAAACACCCATTTTGTTCAGATCTGAGAAAGTATATCCATACGAAGCTAGTGCACAATTCTGTAATTGTCAAAACTATACAAAGTGGCTCATGCAAACCAATCTTTGTGAGCAACTGAAGCTTTATTCAAATAAATAACCGATGAATCACATGTACAAAAGGCATTTATATAGGATTAGAGTTTCGATAACCTAGAGCTGCGGTATATTACGATGTTTAGCGAGAAGACTATCTTTCATCATGCTTAGGAAGTAACATGTGTATAACCCAATCTGTTATAAGACAATTTTGGAGTGCTGGAGTGAGATTTGGGAATATAAGATAATTCATAGCAAAAACATATCTTCTCTCCTAGAAAAGTCAAAAAATCATACCAAGCATATCCTCGGTTGCCAGAGATCATATGGTGACTGTGAGCCTTCTTTGTGATCATGCTTGTTGCTATTAGTGCTTTCAAACTTACATTCTCCTTGTGTGGTGTTAACTCTCGTACCCAGGTGCTGAATGAGGACCTGCGGCTTGTCATCGGCCAGCAGGACCGGATGATCAACGGGGCCAATGTATGGAACCTGCCAGTATCATATGACAAACTTGGGGTACGGTACAGATTGTGGAGAGATGCAGTTGAGAGCGGAGCCAAGAGATTGCCATTCAGCAAACAAGATAAATAGCCCATGAATATAGCAAGCTCCTTAACATACTACTTCGGGTTCTTCCATCATCATTCTTTGCAATACAAATGTAATAAACCATCTACCATATATGATGGAAGGTACAATGGCCTCAGAACCAATCACTGATTCACAGATGATCCATTGAGGAGGTCTACAAGCAGTAGCTCCGGGAGCAGACAGAAGATAACCGGTCCATTCCCTGTAAAAATAAACTGTACACTAGTCTGAATATGGAGGCATGCTTGTATGCCTTGATTGTTTTTGGTGTACAGAGAGGATCCTAATTTTGGACTTCAATTGCTCCTCATTTTTCTTTGTTTTTGCACATTCTTTACTGCTTTATGTTATCTTAGTTCCTGACCTTTTGTTTTGTGTTTATTACCCCTCTGGAAAATAGGAGAAGTCTTCTTTTTTCCATTGATCTCGGCAAAACCAACACACAGAGAAGTTACTCGGTATGATAGCTTTTTTGCATTCTATGTTTCAGCTTTTCTTTTTTAACCTCTCCCAATTATCCCTTTCCCTTCTTTCCTAATCATCCACCTGTCTGGCCTTCATATTTTCTTAATTTCAACAGAAAGATCCAAAATTGGTGAAGCAGACTTATTAATCTCTGTTTTAACTGTTTTTCACAAAATGGTGGATGGGATAAGTACTACAACTGCACTATCAACTTAGTCAGCATTTTACAAACTTTCCAAGCTTTAATCACTTTCATCCCATGTAAATAGTTTCTCGGATTGCAATGGTATAGGTTAAAGTTCGAAATTTTTACCCACAGTAGATCAGCAGCACTTCCAGTGACACAACTCTACTTATTTATTTATTTATGTATAACCAGCTTTTGAGTGCCACTGTACCAAAACATTCTTCATCATCGCTTAGTTGTTTACAATAAAAAACTTGCCCAAATTTGAGCGTAATTTTTTTTCTTTGAAATATAGGGAGGAAAAACTACCCCAAGATTCATTGAGTCAGGGAAAGGAAAACTGGAGGAATTTTATTTTCTTTACAAAAAACTGTAGCTTAAATTGTATTACAAAAAAAAAAAAAGATTTTTTTTATTAACACCGTCGACCTCTGTATATACTGCAACTTCATTTGACATATGAAGCAGCCACATCAAAGAAAACGAAACGAAAAGAAAAGGGAGTAGGAACCCTAACCCTAGCAAGCCATAGCTCTTGCAAAGCTAGCCAAAAGTTCCACCTTTCCTCCACCCTCAGACCCAAAACCCCAGCCGGAGACGCCTCCCTCAGAGGGCGGCCCCACAGAAGGGGCAGAAGCGGAAGTGCGGCTCGACGACGCGATCGCAGGAGTAGCACCGGAGAGCATCGGCGACGGACGGCCGCCGCGCGCCCTCATCGAGGAAGCCCCCTCGGCCATCATCGGCGGCGGAGGAGGGACCGGGAGGGACGGATCTGGGGAAGAGGAAGGAGCAATCGCGGCAGTAGAAGGCGGGCTCCTTACCAGGCCAGCGCCAGACGGGGACGAAGAAGACGTTGAGCACCTTCTCGTACTCCACCAAGTCGGCGTAGGAGCCGCACCGGATGCAGCGGCCAGCTCTCTCCTTGAGCACCCGCCCCGCCTCCTGCTCCAACCCTCCCACGAAGAAGAAGAACATCTTTTTCTCTATCACTGCGGCCGACGATCGGTCGTTTGGTCGCTTTCGTTGGGACGGAGATCCATTAAAAGAGAAGGTAGGAGTTCGGGGTCAGAGGAATGGTATGGAGCTTTCTAGAGGCCTCTCTTGGATGTAGGCTTGGAATCGGGCCGGGCCCAGACTCTTTTGGGATTTGGGCCAGGATTAGGCCTGAAAATTGTCTCAAAACTTACGGCTCAAGTCTGATCCGATCCTGGCCCAGACTCGGCTTGAATGTCTATTTGGGCCACAATACTGGGCCAACCCAACTTAGCTTAATCGAGTTGGTATTTAGCTCGAGGAAAGGAAAGGGTGACGAGGAGTCGGTGTCCATAGATCCACCCTCCTCTCCTCCATTAAAAGGTCAAGATGAGAGAGAGCGACAGAAAGGGAGGCCTGCCACGTCCACCCTTTGCTGCTGCCACGATGGTCCTCCTCTCGCCCTCCTCTCCTTCCTCGTCCCATCCCTCCTCAACTCCACCTCCCACTCTTACAGCTACAGCCCCGCCCCAACCGCCATCATAGCTCCTCTTACGGTATCCATGGGCGAAGTCTTGGACCCACTATTGCACTGACGGCAATGCACTGAGACAACCATTGATCCGACGAAGCGTCAACCACCAATAACGTAGCAAACACCATTCTTCAACCAAGGGTTATGGCAAATAGAAACCCAAACCCGAATTAAAAAGAAATTCCACACACAACATATCTAATATTAAAAAGGAAAATCCTATATTAAGGGGAAATGGAAACGTAGGTACCATGACACCAACCTTGATCTCCTTAAGTTTTCTCTTGCAGCACTCCAACCGGTAAAAAGAATGGCCAATCAAATACTTCCAAGTAATTGCTAAGGGGAAAAAAAAGGTTGGATGAGTACAAAGGGAGGTGAAGATAGAGGGCTTTACTTTCTCACTTAGGTTGAAGCTTTGATGTGAACTCTCAACTGCAAGCTGCAGCCGTATAGTTCTCAGAGGCGGAGGATGAGGAGCATAATATGGCAGTATCCATCATTTCTCCCAATTAATGCGGGGATAAGAGGACGACTGAAAACACGATTATACCCGAGTTTAAAGTTAAACCAAGGTCCCCCGGTTCCAAACGGATACCGGCTTAATGGATTTAGGCTGCGTCGTTTGGATAAAAGGTTAACTTATTCCGGCCAATAGCTCAAGTTGTTTGTCTGGGATAAATGGGGATAAACCCCACATATCACCGATCCAAATGCTATATAACGGTTGTTCCTTCGGGACTGCAACCAGAGACCGTTACTAGGCACCAACTTTTTCACCGAGAAAAAAAAGAGAAGAGAATTACCATGATATTGATGAACATACATGGAGCCCTAAAAAATAGTAGAGGAAAGTAATAATATCATAGAATTAAAATTAGAAAAGAGAGAGGATCCAAGACTGAAAGATGATGGGGACATCAGAGCTGACCACCCTGCCGTTTAGTCCCCAATTTTATTTGCATTTTATTTTCTTTTATTTCTGGGTTTGCTTGCAATTTTATTATTGTTGGACTTTATTTATGTAGTTTGGGCTTATTGGGAATTATTTTGTGTAAGGGGGTTTTATTTTAATTGTTCTTATTAGGCCCTATTTATAGGAAACTTTTATGTTGATTAGGGTTAATGAAGAATTGAGAATTTCTTTCCCCCACGTTTCCTCTCCTTTCTTCCTCCTCCCTTCTCCTTCTTCTCTTCTTCTTCTTCCTTCTCTTGCCCCTCTTCTTCTGCTTCCATTTTAAAGTTACAACTCACAGCAATAATTTCAAGAGTGCATCATCGCTGCTGCAGCTGTTGTTCCCGGATTTGGTTCGGCATCAACTTGGTATAAGAGCATATCGATTTTGCTTCTATTGCCAAAGCCCCGATCCAACAACAGTCTTCCTTTCCCTCGGTTCCCACCAACAACAAGAACAGAGCCCCTCCCTCTGTCAGTTCCGCTCACCCCAAAAAAAAAAAAAAAGATCCCTCGCTCTCTCGGTTCCCACAAGAAGGGACAGAGGGGAACAACCCCTCGGTTTCAAAACAGAAAAAAAAGAAGAAAGGGGAAACCTTGTGGCTGCTCTTCCCCTTCCACCCGTCACCGCGCCCGAGGCCACCACTGCCACCACCAGGTGCCGCCAACAGCGCCGAACCCCCGTCGGTCGCCCACGCCGTCGGTATCAGGCCCCACAAGAGCGCCGCCATCCCGAGTGTATTGTGTCCGCTACCAACCGTCGGCGTCGGGTTCATAGAGGGGACCGCCGCCGATCTTCGCTGCAGGCCACGAAGCCGTGGCCGTGATCTCGCCGCCGCCGCCGCAGGTCGTGGAGCCGCCGTCGTGATCCCTGCCTCGGGCCCGCAGTCGCCGCCGTGAAGATCGGCGTCCTCCCGAACCGTCGGGAGGTTGAAGAAAGCCCTAACGGGTAAGTACCGAGCCCGTTAACCTGCAACCCATTAGCCCGGTTCCACAAAAAAACAAAAAAAAAAAAAAAGAAAAAAAGAAGGGTTCGGCACGTGATTTACACGTGACAACTCCGTAACGAGTATCGGGTCGGGTCAAACCCAATAACCCGAAACCCGGGTCCAAAAGGCCCGTACGTGACCGCACGTGCGTACAAAAAAAAAAAAGAAACATGCTTACCTCTATTCCTGACGAAGGGGAAACCCTAGGGGTTTTCGCCGCCATCGCCACCGACGCCGTCTTCGCCGAGCCGCCGTTCGTCCACGGTGCCTCCCCACCGCCTGAGTCCAACCGCCGTTGCCCGTCGCCGCCCCGTCGCCGAGCGCCGCCACTGCCGAGCGTCCCTCTGGCTCCGCCACCTCGTCCGAGCACCCCGAGCCGTCACCGCTCGACCTCCGGTGACCGAGCTGTCATCGTCTCCGCCGTCCGAGTTCCACCGCCTGAGTGCCTCCCCGCCGTCGAGCCCTCGCCTCTCGCCTCCCGAGCCCTTCTTCTTCATCCCAACATCCTAGATCCTGATCTTAGGATCTGGAACACCGCCTGAGTGCCTCCCGCCGCCCGAGCCCTCGTCCGAGCCTCCTCCGAGCGCCGTCTCCTCCGAGCGGGTCACCTGCAGCGCCCCTTCGCTGAGCTCCATCCGGCCTTCTCTTCTCACCCGAGACCAGGAGACATCCTAGCGGTGCCATCAGGCCACACCCGAGCTCCACCAGCTTGACCCCAGCCCGTGGTCAGCAGGCCGCAAGCCCAGCTCCCCCACCCGGCCCACGCGCCAACCTTCCTTGAGCGCGGCCCAGGTCCAGGCAGTTTCAGAACGGGCTTGGTCCAGGCCCGTGTGCCGTTTGCTGAAGCGCGGCCCAAGGCCACTCGGCCGCAGGCCCTATTTCAGGCCCGATCCAGTGCCTTCTTCGGTCCATTTCAGAAGCCCAGGAGCCCTTGTGCTGAAGATCCAGGTCCATAGCTCCAGCCCGCTCCGCCCGGCGCCAGTTTCGTTGCCGAGATTCTACAACGGACGCTTCTGGTTGACTGCATCCGCCACAGGTAACAGGTTCTTCTTTCTTTTGGGCTTGTTTATCTAATTATGTTCTAGTTCTCTTGCATGATAGTCCTATTTTGAAACTTATTTTTTTTGTCAAACTGCAAAAATCTAGAACATCTACTACCACACTCATCCTACTCACCATTTAAATCTAGATATTAAATTAGCACACCTTAGCGACAGGATAATTCTCAACATCCGTCGATCAGATAACTTTAGGATTAGAACGACCGTATTACGTGTTTGCAACCTAATTTCTTATAGTGACTAATTTTTCTACCTTAATTCTGAAATAATCAAAGTACAAATTAGTAATATTTAATTTTAAGTTATTTTTGTGAAAATTTGCTGATTTCCGAATTCATAGTAGATTGCATTAATAGGTTGTCCTGCATTGCATTTGGTAAGTTAGGGTTCATTAGTAGCATTGCATATCATATCACCAACTAGAGTAGTCCCTGCATGCCAACCCGTAGTGGTAGAGAGTACCTCCTCACTGACTCTCAGACCCCTTTACCCACCATGGACCCCAGAGTTCTACAAGATATTTTGGAACAATTAGCTGCATTACGAGCTGATCAAGACGAATTCAAACGAGAGATCCGTGCTCTAGTGCAACACCCTAGGACTCCTGAACCGTCAACCCCAATCGCAGCTTATTCCAAGCTTGGTTTGACCACACCACCTGTAGCTTTTCCCCATCCCCTAGGAACCAACTTCCTCCTGATCACCAGTGCGATCTTGACGAGCGACTACTTCGTACCGTACGAGTAGATGCTCCCACATTTGCTGATCAATTAGAGCCGAGTGTGTACTTTGATTGAAGAGCAGCCATGGATAACTATTTTGAGTGGTACGAAATGACTGATGATAGAAAAGTACGGTTCGCTAAAATGAAGCTGATTGGGCAAGCTCACTGGTACTGGCATAACGTTGAACATATGCGTGACACCCAGAGGCTTCCTCGTATCACCACCTGGGAGGATATGAAAGAAAAACTGAATGAGAAGTATCTGTCATTCTCTTACCGACAACGCCTTATGGATAGGTGGCAGAAACTAACTTAAGGAACTTCAACCATTGCCGATTACATTACACGATTTGAGGAGTTTCACATGAGGTGCGGTGTAATCAAAGAGGAGACTGCTACTCTTTCTAGGTTTCGAGCAGGACTTCGCGAGGAGATCCAGAAAGAACTAATCCTCCGAGAGATTACTACTCTTGGCCAAGTATACCAGTTGGCTCAAGATATAGATAGTTTCTTACAAGCCCCTGTAGTGATGCGTACCGACCCTCGACCCATGGCCCCAGGAGCCCGACCTAATCAAAACTACCTCCCACAATCCAGGCAGCTTCCCAATCCTTCTAACCAGCCTGGCCCTAGCCAAGCACCGATTCAGACATCCCCGATACCTGTCCAAAACCCTTCAAATGATAAAGAAAAGGGCATACTAGGTCCCAATCCTCATTCTAGAAGCCAAACCCAACGTTTTAGGTGCCAAAAATTTGGCCATATAGCGTCCCAATGTAATGCCAAGACCTATCTCATGACTGAACTAGAAGTTGAAACTCAAGCGAATGAATGTGTCGAAGAAGTCTATGAGCCAAACATTGAGGATTTTGTAGAAGACTTTGGAGACGACAAGACCGGGTTAGAGTTTCTCCAGGCTGAACCCCAAAAGGAGCCCACTGATCCAAATAACCAAAACCCTAGGCTTCATGTGGTTAGGTGCACTCTAACTCAGACTAAGACCGAACAAGATTGGCGTAGGACCTCCCTATTTTACACGCTCATTAAGATCAATGGTAAAACATGCAAAATCCTATTTGATAGCGGAAGTTGTATTAATGCCATTGCTTCCGGAGTTGTCTCCCGCCTCGGTCTGAAAACTATCCCTCATCCCAACCCATATAAAGTAGCTTGGGTAGATAAGACATCTCTTTCGGTGTCGGAAAGATGCCTCGTCCCGATTCAATTCCTATCCTATAAAGACAAAATCTGGTGCGACTGCATTCCGATGGACGTAGGTCAAGTCATCCTAGGGAGGTCTTGGCTATACGATATGGACGTCACACTTCATGGGTGTTCGAATTCGTGTAGCTTTATGTTCCAGGGTCGGAAGATTATACTGAACTCATTGCCTCCTAGAGAGTCCGCCCCTGAAAAGAAGAGTGACACTCTACGAAAAGATGAATCACTTCACATCATTACTTCGAAAGAGGTAATGAAAGATATCGAAAGCCAATCACATGTGTTTGCCCTCGTGGCTAGGGTTATCAATGTGGAGTCGAGCCCTGAGCAACCACCGGCAGTAGTTCCTGTACTGGAGGAGTTTCACTCTGTTTTTCCTAAGGATCTTCCAGATACACGTCCTCCGATGCGTGATATCCAGTACGCAATTGATCTCGTTCCCGGTGCATCCTTACCCAATCTTCCTTATCATAGGCTCAACCCAAATGAGCACACTGAATTGAAACGTCAAGTTGACGAATTTCTCACCCAAGGGTATGTTCGTGAGAGTCTGAGCTCCTGTGCTGTACCCACACTCCTCACCTCTAATAAAATTATGGTTAAGTATCGTTTTTCCATCCCTAGGCTGAACGACCTCTTAGATTTTATGTCTAGTACCACAATCCCATGGCAAGATGTCAGTATGACTAGAGTTGCCAAACTTTATTTCAATGAAGTCATTAGACCCCCTGACCTTCCAAAATCTATTATATCTGATAGAGATGTTAGGCTGAACGACCTCTTAGATTTTATGTCTAGTACCATAATCCCATGGCAAGATGTCAGTATGACTAGAGTTGCCAAACTTTATTTTAATGAAGTCGTTAGACTCCCTGACCTTCCAAAATCTATTTGAGGATGATAGTGTTATTTTGATGATTAACAAGCAATTATCTAGAGCATGCTATAAGTTAAATTGATACTTCATTTATAAGTTCATTACTCTCAGTATATTTGTTTAAATTGAAAATATATATATGTTCTTATTCATTTGAATGGATCTAACCTTGAGAATGCAGCAAAGTGTGGATTGAGTCGACCCAAAGATTGTTTGAGTCGACCCCGGCACATCAAGAAATCATTTGGCACACTCCTGCAAAAATGGCACAGATGAACAGTTGGTTGGGTCGACCCAAGGTAAGCATGAGTCGACCCAAACTTCAAGAACCTCAAAACATGAAGGAAAAATGGTTCTCTGGATTTACTGAGAGGGTCGACCCAAGATGAAGTTGAGTCGACCCAAGCTTGAGTCGACCCAAAGAAAGGTTGAGTCGACCCAAGTGAAGAAAGGCTGAAATTCAAGGCTCTGAATTTTCTGAAGCTGACCTTGGGTCGACCCAAGAAAAATGTTGAGCTGACCCAAGGTTTGAGTCGACCCAAAGAAAGGTTGGGTCGACCCAAGGCAACAGAAGGCTGAATTTCAAGTTTCTGTGTTTTCTGAGAGGGTCGACCCAAGAAATGGTTGAGTCGACCCAAGTGAAGGTTGGGTCGACCCAAGGACAGGTTGAGCCGACCCAAACACGGGCTGAACATAACGGCTAGTTGTGCAGAAATGCTTTTTGGACTCCCAACGGCTATAAACGGCTAGTTTCTTCAATCCAACAGTCAGAAAGGACTATTTGGAGGTTGGAGAAGTATTTAAGAGGGAGTATTCATCAGAGGAAGCAAGCTTTTGGGAAAATACATTAAGTGCATTCAAGAGAGAACCCTAGCAAGGCAAGCTTCATCCAAGGGCTTCATTCAAGAATCAAAGAAAGGGATTGAGCAGATTCAAAGAGTCATCAAGAGCTCCATCCTCCCTTGAAGAGTGAAGCATCCTTGACAAAGAAGAGCAAAGCGACTTCAAAGCGATAAATACCTTCTAACTCTTCTTTGTAGTTTATATTGTTTCATATGCTCATTTAGGAGTTTGAATCTTTTCTTTTCATTTGTTAAACACTTTGTAAAGGTTCGTTGGTAAGCCCGCAAAACCAACAAAGGTTTTTGGTGAACCCGGAAAACCAAAGTACAAAGGTTCGTTGGTGAGCCCGCAAAACCAACAAAGATTTTTGGTGAACCCGGAAAACCAAAGTGTAAAGGTTCGTTGGTGAGCATGCAAAACCAACAAAGGTTTTTGGTGAACCCGGAAAACCAAAGTGTATAGATTCGTTGGTGAGCCCGTAAAACCAACAAAGGTTTTTGGATTGTGAGCCCGGAAAACAATCCAACTGTAATCCGAGAGATTATAGTGAATTCCCAAGGGGACGCTTGGGGAGTGGACGTAGGTGCTAAGGAGAGCACCGAACCACTATATATTGTTGTGTTTGTGTTGTGCTTGTGTTTCCGTTTATTCTTGCATCATCTTCTATCTTTGCACTAGTTTAAATCATTCTAATAGCTTAAGAAAGCATCCACCGCACTTATATTGAGAAAACGTTTAAAGCACCGAAAATTAGAAGAAACCAATTCACCCCCCCTCTTGGCTTGTCACCTTGGGCAACAAGTGGTATCAGAGCGAGGTGCTCTAATAGTACTCATTGATCTCACAATCAAGAGTTAAAGATCATGACAACCCAAGTGGGATGTTCTATGAGTGAGGGACAACTAATTGATAGACCTCCACTATTTGATGGTATAAACTACACATATTGGAAAGCACGCATGCGCATCTTCATTCAAGCACATTCAAGCACATGACTAGTCAATGGACCACACACAAGCACTAATCATGATAAGAAAATGGCTCAGCAAAATGCAAAAGCCATGAATGTGCTAGTTTGTGCATTAAATGATAGTGAATTTAATTACATATCTTCTTGCATAACTGCTAAAGACATATGGAATATGCTAGAGATTAAATATGAAAGCACTAACATTTTTAGCAAATCAAAAATTAGCTTTGAAGAAGATGAGAGGCAAGCAGATATTGAAAATCTATGCCTTGTGGGACACAAGAACGAGGTATGTGTTGAAACACAAAGTGTCTCCTCTTCTGAATATGAAGTATATGATAAAACTGAAGATGATTTTACATTCGATGAACTTCATGATGCTTTTTCTGATTTGTATTTAGAACATAAGAAACTTATTTGTAGGAACAAGAACTTGAAGAATGAAAATCAAATTCTAATAGATGAAAAACTAAAACTAAATAATAAAATTGAAATCTTAATTAAAGAAAATAAAGAACTAAATCAGAGAAATCAACTTCTCACTGAAAGCCATGATAAACTTAAGAAAAACAATGGATTGCTTTCAGAAGATAATGAAAAATTAACTAAAGAAGTTGATAATTTGAAACCTACTGTTGAAAGATTCACTCCCAGCTCTGAAAAACTGAATTTAATGATAGAAAACTCAAGAGCTGTATATGACAAAGCTGGATTGGGATATCAACCTTGGTACACTCAAAAATCTTTCGAGAATATATTTCTTAAATCCTCCACTATTCATCCTAAAACGATTTTTCACAAATCTGGTGAAACTAATAAACAAAAACAGAAAACTGAAAATTCATTATCTATTTTTGCTAAATCTATGTTGTTTAAATTTAGCAAGAGTATGCAGAAGTATATTACTTGTACTCCTAAAACCTGCAAACTAATAGACAAAATGGTAATTAAGAGAATATGGGTTCCAAAAGGAACAATTATAGCTAACCTGCAAGGACCCAAAAGAGCTTGGGTTTCTAAGTTGAAAACATGATCATTGTTAGCAAATGTGTCTAGCTACCCAAGATTCCAATGAAAGATGTTATATGGACAATGGGTTCTCTAGACACGTGTTAAAGAATAGAACTTAAAATATAATTAAGAAGAGTGACCAAAATGGAAGAAATAATGAAATTAGTAATCCTTGCATCCTCTCATATTGAAATTGTAGCTAGTATTAATCATTTCTGTGATATAGGCGATACTCTTGGTATGAAATGAAAATATATCCAAATCACTCCATCTTCCTATATTATGCTTCAGTTATTGATGGATAATTTGCTTAATCAATACTCTTAGAATAACTCTTTGAATTATCTATATGCTTGATTGAGAGTTGTTATCCATGGCATTATCCTTTATTGATCATAAACATAAGAATGTCTACTTGGTATTTTTTTTTAAATATATGTATTAGGAATACCAAGATTAAAGAGTCTAGTTTTGGCATATAAAATCAACTCATACTAGTATGGACTTAATCTCAAAAGACCTTGTCATTGGTTCACTTAGATTAATTTTTGCAAGGTCAAAGTTTGCTATGTATGTCATCTAGAAAAACAAACTAGAATCATTTCTAAATCTGAAAATATTGTTTTCACCTTTTAGCCTTTGAAAACTCTTCATAAGAACTTATTTGGATCTCTAGGATTGTGAACCCAGGAGATAAGCTTTCTGATTTTGTAATTGTGGAAAATTTCTCAAAGCTAATATTGGTTTTGTTCTTGGCACTTAAATTAAAATATTTTCTGCATTGGCACAAACTCACAAAAAGGGTTCAAATGAAAAAGGTTTGCAAACTATGAAATCATGGCATAGTTTTGAAAACCAATTTCTTATTGAGTTGTGCACAGAAAATAATATTGAATACAATTGTTTCTACACCAAGAACACCATAAATAAAATAGAGTTGATAGAATCCTTGAAGAAATGAAAAAGACAATGTTGTATGATAGTCATCTACTTAAATGATTTCTGTTAAAAGCTATCATCATTGCTTGTCATACATATGGTTTCTATTAGAAAACTCCTTTTGATCGTCTGAAAAATAGAAAATGATATATTGTATATCTTTTATATTTTTCAGTCATACATGTCATGCTTGATATATTCTTATGAAAATAATGTCAAATCTGGTAAAACAAATATTCCTTTGGATATTACTCTTCAAGCAATGCATATAGAATATTCAATGAAAAGATACTAGTTGTAGAGATATCAATTCATACTATTCTTATTAAAACTAGATCCTTTATTGAGAATATAGTTTATCATTTTGATTCTATGTAACAATCAGAATTTTGATAGACACAACTATTTAAGATAATTTGATTAAAACTTAACTGGTATATCTTATTAATAATTATCTTAAGCAAATAGAATCTAAGCTAAATTGCTTCTGACAATAAGAAATTGATTTGATCTTGATGAATCTTTCTATTGCCTCACATGCTTGTCCTTGAACCATTTTACTTAATGAAGTTATCTCTTTAGTTTAAGTGACTTGTGCTTGCTTATATTTAGGCAATCTCTTGAGTAAAGTGACTCAAATTCAATTATTGTCATGTCTCATGTTGAGTCATCTAGTTAAGAAATATGTTGTATGAATGTTTTTGTATCCTAGAGAACCTAATGAATTGCCTTCAAGAAAAGAAAAAGATTTTGCTAATCATACAGGATTTGTGAGCAAGAAATTTCAACTTGAAGGACACCTCGATGAAAGATACAATAAACATTCCCTTGGAAACAAAAAAAAAGAAGATTTTCTTCAGCCAAGGGAATAAAGAATCTAAAAGGTATTTGGCTTGAAGAATGCTAAATGCACTGGTAATCTAAACTCTTCTCTTGTGAGTTAGTTGAGCAAAATCAATAGTCTGAAATTATACGGTAGCATGATTAAACATTTAATTGCTAATCTTCTTGATATCATGCTTCATTCTCATGCTAATGATAATTGTTTCATGGTATGATTAAATTGAAGTTCACTTTTGCCTGTATAATGCATAACCATGAAATACACAAGTTTATGCCTCAAGTTTCTAATTCAAAATAACTTGTGATAAGCTATGAATCATTGGGCATAATGAAAATGCTGTTTGCATGATATATATTTATATGCAGCATATTAGATTAATTCTTTATTCTGCTCTTTCATGTAACTACTTGAAAATAACAAAAAGAGAGAGATATAAAGAAAAAGAAAATGAACATTGCTCAGAAGAAGTAAAAGCTAAGTAAATACTCCAATCTTAAGTAAAAGCAGCGCAAGCATAATATATTCAGCATATTTGTGAGACTTGTGTGAACATTCTTTTGGAAGGGATAAAATCCGTAATTAATTATATTTAAATAGGGAGAGTTTGGAGTGAATATCTTGTTGCTAAAGAAAACAGTTGAACATTTCTACATTGCTCATTATAGGGATGGTGTCAATGGGGAGGCTAGTGGTAGTACCCGGCACTATTTGACCCAACTATTCGGTGTAGGGCATATTAGGGACGGCACAAGAGGGAGGCTAGTGGTAGTACCTCGTGCCCCTTCCAACTCCACCGGATAGGGAGCAAATAGAGTATAGAGCATAGAAAAGTAATACCAAAAGAAATGAAGATTAGAATGTTCACTAAATGGTTAAAGGAAGAAATTCAAAAATACGGAAATGAATGACAAGATAAATAAAAGTATATATAAAGCTTGTGAAAAGCCAAATGAAGTTTCGATCACTTGAAAACACACCTTAAGGATAAAATCAGTGTAGAATTATATATAAATAGGGAGAGTTTATTTGAAAAGAATAAATTTTGATCTTTGACATGCTTGCTCTTAATGTTTTAATACATGATGTTATGACTTAATGCATATTATGTTTTGCATGTGACATGATATTTTGAATTATGTGTCTTCAATATTCAAATACCAAAGATCTTTCCTGAATATAACTTGTAATGCTTCATGCCTATAAAATTTGATTGAAACATATTACTACTAACAACAACATCATTCTGTTTTAATGAATATATTTTGAAAAATAAAAGAAAAGCATAATTTGAATTTGCAAATTAGGCAAAATGAATTGATTCTGATTTATCTTTTATCTTGCCTAACATTAGAACATCATGTCCTCCAATTTGTACCAAAATTTAATATGAATTACAAAGATTCTGGATGTGCTCTAATGTTCTTGAAATATGTATTTTCAATCGTAATAATTTAAGATGAGCTACAATGAGAAGATACATATCTCAAATTACAACTTTGAAAGCCTCCTTGAGAATCTTTATGAAATTCAGAATCTGATTTTATATAAAAGCTTAAACTCAACATGAATTTCTAGATAAAATTACAGCTTAAGAAAAATAGAATAATTCTGATGCCTTGATTGCTTGCCCCGATACGCATCTGAAACATATCATTTCTTATCTTCAAAGTGTACTAATATTGGTCTGAATGATGTGTCTTTTGATGATCTTGATTGCAAACAAATATTTTTAATATATGATTTTATTTTGATATTGAAAAGATTTATTGTGCTTCATATATTATATTGCTGAAAAACCTTGATTAAGAAATTGAGTTCTATAAATACATATACTTCAATGATCATCTATATATTTTTTCCTCTCCTACATTGTTAAAGACTTTCATCAAAATATATATGTATATATATTATTAAAAGAGTGAATGATCTCAAGTCTAGAAATATTTCAGCTCACTCAAATGATTCTTAAAAGAAAGAAAATGTAAATGCTTTTGAAAGAATTTGAGCTTCAAATGAATCATTTTCTGATTAATATTTCAGTACATTTTCTCAAAGATTAAGAGGAAGCATAACTTGTTCTTAAAAGATTAAAAAGAGTAATTGCTATAAATTTTGAATAATTCTAGATCACTCTACATTCTTGATATCATAAAGGTTCAGTTTTATTCACGTTTATCATTAAAATCTGAAATTCAACTAAAGATAAGAGAAAGAATACTAAATGTGAAGTGGTATTAAACTTTGTGCTTCGTTGAATATCTTTTGAAAGTTGGATTTTTATCTGTACTTAATTGGTAAATCACTTGTTTTGAAAACTAAGTGAAAAGGATTCCATTTGTCTTAGTATTGGAAATTTACTTTGGAATCTACTAATGAGTTCTTATTGGCTTGCACTTTAGTGTTTCAATCATGAGCCAATTTATTTTAATTGATTTTGATGCTATGATCTTTAAAGGAGTAAAAGAAAGTCTTTAAGAGAGGTTTAAAAGAACTTTCAAAGCCCTGAATTTTATATATCCTACATTGCATAAATTCATGTCTTGGTGTCTATGCCCCAATACTTTTATATCATGAAAGAACTTTAAAGTCATTAAGAATTAAGGATTCAACATAATCTTATGTTTTTCAAGTATATAAGGTTTGATCTTTATTTGATCTTATACTATACTCTGAAAATTAATTAGATTGCTCTCATTTTGCTATATACTTAATATATTAAAAAAAAAAATGTTGGATTTTCATCCGTGCCTTTCTTTGAATATTATTCTTGATACTCCCTAAAATAACTTGAAAAAGATTCCATCTACACTTGATTTCAAAACTATCCTTGGAATCTACATTTAGAGATCACTTCCGGCTTACATCGTAAATATCTCATTCCTAAAGCCAAACAAAGAGAAATAAGATGTCACTTTATTAGGGATCATGTGCAAAATGGAAACATATGTGTTGAGCATATATGCACTGAAAAATAATTAGCCGACATACTCACAAAATCCTTGAGTGAAGATAGATTCTGCACGCTAAGGAGAGAATTAGGTATATGTGATCCTTTTTATTGAAGAAATATAAAAGGGAGCAAGTAGTCTCATGATACATTCCTCCAATTTCTAAAAATCTATGAAACATGAGTCAAACTTGTTATCTATAGATTCCTTACTCATGTATCATTGTCCCAGAAAGAATTTATAAGGATCGGAAGCAAGGAAAATTTTTAGAAGCAAAAAGGAAGAGAAAAGAAAAATTCTGCACTTGGGTCAACCCAACCCAGAATAGGGTCGACCCAACGTTGAGTCGACCCAAGAAGTTTCTTGAGTCGACCCAACGTCGGGATCCCACTGTTAAAAGGGGGACCCGTGAGCTATCTAGGGCACTGTTTACCCTTTGTCTTCTTCCGAAAACCCTATTTCCCACTCTCAAATCTTCTCCAATCATCTCCAAACAGTAGATTACTTCAATATCTTGGAGAAATGGGACCCGAGAGAGCCGTAGCCAAGCAATCCGAGAGAGTCTCACGATCTATGTTTAGAGCCTAGGCTAGATATCTACTTCTCATATGTATCTTGCTTTTTCCCATATGTATCTTGTTTTTTCCCTTATATCTTTAAATCTTGATTGAGGAACATTGTACTTATCTTTATTTTGGGCATTAATGTATGAAAATGTTCCTATTTTGATCAATGAAGTCTGAAGTTTGTTCCTTATTGCATCCTTTCCCATATATATGTTTTTGATGATAACAAAAAGGGGGAGAAGAGAAGGAAAGAGTATATAAAGGGGGAGAAGAAAAGAGTATATAAAGGGGGAGAAGAAAAGATAGAGTATTCAATTTAAGAAAAGAAAGAGCACTTCATTTGAGAAGTAAAGAAAGAGTATTAATTTTGGGAGAAGTAAAGATATGTATAACAAAAAGGGGAGAAGTAAAAATAGTGTTTAGAGTATGTTAAGAAAAGAGGAATAAATGGGCAAACAAATTGGAAATCATATAAGAAAGCTTATACATTTAAGGGGGAGCAATTTGTAATAATGAAAATCATCAAATCAAAAATTTCTATCACAATTCAGAATTTGGCAAATAAAAATTCAGAATTTGGCACGCACCTCTAGCACCCCGATACATAAGCTGAAACTCATATTTTATCTCAAATTTTTGAAGTTTCATTGCTAATGAATTATAAATGAAAGGGGGAGCAATTCAAAAAGTCAAATTGGCAATATTTGAATGATATAGGGGGAGATTTCACAAGAATATATGAAAAGCTGAAATTCAGCAACTTAATCCCTTTTATAAACTGATTTTAAAGACAAGTATCAATAGGCTTATACTCTTTATTTTGTAATCATCAAAAAGGGGGAGATTGAGGATGATAGTGTTATTTTGATGATTAACAAGCAATTATCTAGAGCATGCTATAAGTTAAATTGATACTTCATTTATAAGTTCATTACTCTCAGTATATTTGTTTAAATTGAAAATATATATATGTTCTTGTTCATTTGAATGGATCTAACCTTGAGAATGCAGCAAAGTGTGGATTGAGTCGACCCAAAGATTGTTTGAGTCGACCCCGGCACATCAAGAAATCATTTGGCACACTCCTGCAAAAATGGCACAGATGAACAGTTGGTTGGGTCGACCCAAGGTAAGCATGAGTCGACCCAAACTTCAAGAACCTCAAAACATGAAGGAAAAATGGTTCTCTGGATTTACTGAGAGGGTCGACCCAAGATGAAGTTGAGTCGACCCAAGCTTGAGTCGACCCAAAGAAAGGTTGAGTCGACCCAAGTGAAGAAAGGCTGAAATTCAAGGCTCTGAATTTTCTGAAGCTGACCTTGGGTCGACCCAAGAAAAATGTTGAGCTGACCCAAGGTTTGAGTCGACCCAAAGAAAGGTTGGGTCGACCCAAGGCAACAGAAGGCTGAATTTCAAGTTTCTGTGTTTTCTGAGAGGGTCGACCCAAGAAATGGTTGAGTCGACCCAAGTGAAGGTTGGGTCGACCCAAGGACAGGTTGAGCCGACCCAAACACGGGCTGAACATAACGGCTAGTTGTGCAGAAATGCTTTTTGGACTCCCAACGGCTATAAACGGCTAGTTTCTTCAATCCAACGGTCAGAAAGGACTATTTGGAGGTTGGAGAAGTATTTAAGAGGGAGTATTCATCAGAGGAAGCAAGCTTTTGGGAAAATACATTAAGTGCATTCAAGAGAGAACCCTAGCAAGGCAAGCTTCATCCAAGGGCTTCATTCAAGAATCAAAGAAAGGGATTGAGCAGATTCAAAGAGTCATCAAGAGCTCCATCCTCCCTTGAAGAGTGAAGCATCCTTGACAAAGAAGAGCAAAGCGACTTCAAAGCGATAAATACCTTCTAACTCTTCTTTGTAGTTTATATTGTTTCATATGCTCATTTAGGAGTTTGAATCTTTTCTTTTCATTTGTTAAACACTTTGTAAAGGTTCGTTGGTAAGCCCGCAAAACCAACAAAGGTTTTTGGTGAACCCGGAAAATCAAAGTACAAAGGTTCGTTGGTGAGCCCGCAAAACCAACAAAGGTTTTTGGTGAACCCGGAAAACCAAAGTGTAAAGGTTCGTTGGTGAGCCCGCAAAACCAACAAAGGTTTTTGGTGAACCCGGAAAACCAAAGTGTATAGGTTCGTTGGTGAGCCCGTAAAACCAACAAAGGTTTTTGGATTGTGAGCCCGGAAAACAATCCAACTGTAATCCGAGAGATTATAGTGAATTCCCAAGGGGACGCTTGGGGAGTGGACGTAGGTGCTAAGGAGAGCACCGAACCACTATATATTGTTGTGTTTGTGTTGTGCTTGTGTTTCCGTTTATTCTTGCATCATCTTCTATCTTTGCACTAGTTTAAATCATTCTAATAGCTTAAGAAAGCATCCACCGCACTTATATTGAGAAAACGTTTAAAGCACCAAAAATTAGAAGAAACCAATTCACCCCCCCCCTCTTGGCTTGTCACCTTGGGCAACACTATTATATCTGATAGAGATGTTAGATTCGTGAGAGTGAGCTCCTTTAGGAAAATTCTTGGGCACATGATTGGCACTAAATTAAAATTTTCGTCGGCCTATGCTAGGACTTGGGATTTAGTGTTACCGACCACCGAGTTTGCATATAATAGTTCGATCAATAGGTCCTTAGGCATGAGTCCCTTCGAAGTGGTAAATGGATATAGACCTAGGCAGCCCATAGACTTGATTCCTATGTCTCATCAACATAGAGTCTCTGAGTCTACACAATCATTTGCATCACACCTACATTCATTACATCAGGAAATCAGCAAACATATTCACTCTAATAACTTAAAATATAAATCCCTTGCTGATGTGCACAGACGTTATAAAGAGTTAAATGTAGGAGATTCTGTCATGGTGAGAATTAGACCTGAACAACTTTTTTTGGGAACGTTCAAAAAGTTACAATCCCGTAATGCGGGACCGTTCAAAGTCCTAAAGAAAATCAGTTCGAATGCTTATGTTGTAGATCTTCCTGAAGCCTATGGGATTAGTGCGACATTTAATATTGAAGATTTAGTCCCATACAAAAGGTCCACATTCATTCCTTCTGACCCTTTTGTTGATACACCCGCCTCTGTTGAATGAGCCTCCACCTCCAAAGTTTCATGCACGCAGAGAACACATAGAACATATATTAGATGAGCATGTTATATCTACCAGGAGAGGAAGCTACCAACGTTACCTTGTTCGGTGGAAAGATCGACCCGAATCGGATGTGACGTGGATTTCACGAGCCGAGTTGCAGCGCCTTGACCCTGACCTTCCGGAGCAGTACGACAGCCGGCCAGACCTGCACTCGATAGGGTCGAGCTTCTCCCACCCGGGAGGAGTTGATGGGGACATCAGAGCTGACCACCCTGCCGTTTAGTCCCCAATTTTATTTGCATTTTATTTTCTTTTATTTCTGGGTTTGCTTGCAATTTTATTATTGTTGGACTTTATTTGTGTAGTTTGGACTTATTGGAAATTATTTTGTGTAAGGGGGTTTTATTTTAATTGTTCTTATTGGGCCCTATTTATAGGGAACTTTTATGTTGATTAGGGTTAATGAAGAATTAAGAATTTCTTTCCCTCACGTTTCCTCTCCTTTCTTCCTCCTCCCTTCTCCTTCTTCTCTTCTTCTTCTTCCTTCTCTTCCCCCTCTTCTTCTGCTTCCATTTTAAAGTTACAACTCACAGCAATAATTTCAAGAGTGCATCATCGCCGCTGCAGCTGTTGTTCCCGGATTTGGTTTGGCATCAAAAGATCATTAATTAGGCTTGCATTTTAGTAAAATCACTATCTAGAAAACAAGTCAGTTTAAGTTTATCATTCATTAATGAGTGCATCGGATAGTTGGGCTCTTCCAATATCGCCATCGAAAATACAGGAAGAATTTAGCGATAACATTCCAAGACGTGTCAATCAAACACTATAGCTAGGAAACCTGCCTTATTATTCCAAGACGTGTCAATCAGATACTATAGCTAGGAAACCTCCATAGAAGGAAAACAACTTGATGATAAGGCATAGCTACTAGCCAACTGCTCTTATTATTCTCCATACTTATCCACCGTCGAGCGAGAGAAATGAGCAGCTACCACCCCAACCTAAAGAACTTTTGGTATCCAGTGGCATTCTCTAGCGATCTGAGGAACGATAGCATGGTAAGCCAGCCCTGTACCTCCTTAAAGAGGGAAAGTTTATTAAAGATTGTTTTTGTTGTTCGTTCTTTGACCTGTTCCCATTTTTTTCCAGATACCAATAGATTGTTTTGAGGAATCCTATTTCGTGGGAAAGATGAAAAACCAGGCTGTGTCCAGAATACATGTGCTCATAGGGCCTGCCCACTTCACCTTGGATCTGTGACTGAAGGCCGCATCCAATGCCCTTACCATGGTAATTTATCTGCAAAATTTAACTTATTTGCAGGAACGAATAAACTTGGTTGTTGTTTTTTGAAAGTAGTTATTCCACTAGTGAGAGCCTTAAAATAGTTAAGGACTTAAGACATAATAACAGCCTATGCAGAATGTGCATTTAGGATATCATGCGTTGTAAATTGACCCTGTACTGGACTTTCTTGGATATAGTTTCTTGTACTGAAGTTTACATTATTATGTATATATTTACTTTGATAACAAGAGAATATATTGTTAAAACAAAGTGATTGCATTAACTGTAGAAGATCTAGATTGGAGATTTGATGTTGTCATCCATTTGAATACAATACAACAGTGCAAACTGGCAAAGCACTGTTATTGATGTCATACATACAGTCATCTGCTCAATGAGAGAACAGAAAAAGATTCATGCAAGTAATTTTCTTAGTGGTCATATATTTCACGTTGGGAGTACTCAACTGATGGAGCATGTGAAAAGATGCACTACAAGAATATTGGGCATTAGCGACATATTTTTTGGCCTTCAGCGACGCTTTTAAGCGTCGCTAAAAACTATCCCGACGCTTTCCTAAGCGTCGGTAAAGCGTCGCCTATGCTACAGTGGAGAAAATATTTTCCGGCGCTTCCAAAAACGTCGAAAATTAGCGACGCTTTACCGACGCTTTTAGCGTCGGCAAAACTTGTTCTAACGACGCTTTAAAGCGTCGTTAGAATTATTTTTTTAAAAAAATAAAAAAAATTGAATTATTATCTGCGGCATAATTCCTCTCCTCCGCCGGCGGTGGCGGAGGCGGCTTCTCTTCCGACTCCCCCGATGCCTCCGTCGCCAGTTCCTTCGAGTTCGAATTCTCCGCCTGATTCCCCTCCGCCGCCGCCTTCGCCACCGGATCCATGACCTCCGCCGACGAGCTCTTCCTTAACGGCCAGATCCGCCCCATGAAGCTCTGCTCCCACCTCCAGCGGCCCTAGGTCCTCGCCCCCCTCCTCGATCTCAACGAAGAAGAAGACGACGACGACGAATCCGAGTGTCACCCGCCGGAAATGGCCGCGAGGGGGCGGGATCTGAAGCTCCGGAGCCGATCGATTCGCCGGAGGGCCAGATCTCATTCCCCGCTTCGGAACACGCCACTCCATTGGCAAATGGAGGTCGAAGAACGAGAGGATAGAGCGAAAGATGTAGAGCCAGTTCCAGATCCGAAGTAGATCGAGGCGGAGGTGGCCACTCTATCCGTCTCGGCTTCGTCCTCCCGGTCCTCCTCCATGTCCTCCTCCTCCTCCTCATTTGGAAGAACCTCCAAGAAGTGGATCTTCCTCAAAGATCTCCTCTGTAGAAGCAAGAGCGAGGGAAGAGAGAGAGGAAACACCAAAGAGAAAATCTGGCACTCGATCTCTTTCTCCCAATCCAAATCTAAGTCCAAACCTCCGCCGCCGATTCCTCCTCCCTCCGCCTCGGCCGCCGCTGCTGCCGACTCCTCTTCTTCCGCCAATCCTCTGCCTGCCGCCGCGATCTCGGGTGCGGAGAAGGCGAAATCGAAGGATCCATCGCCACTGGTCGGCTGGTCTTCAAAGAGAACGGCGGCGAAGCTGGTGAACTGGGTGGGGCGGCGGAGGGCGCCAGCGCCATCTCCGCACGAGCGGCACTACACGGCGAACCGGGCGCAGGCGGAGGAGATGCGGCGGAAGACGTTCTTGCCTTACCGCCAGGGCCTGCTCGGCTGCCTGGGCTTCACTTCCCGCAGCTATGGCGCCATTAACGGCATCGCCCGTACCACAGATTCATGCCGCAGATTGGGGAGAAAGGGTTCTACGGGATTGTTGTTCTCCGCAAAAGAGAGAGAGAGAGAGAGAGAGAGAGAGAGAGAGAGTTGGGACTTGGGATCGGGGAGGAAGAAAAAAATAGAGGGGCGCCTGTTTTACGTGGGAAAAAAAATATTAGGTGACTGGGTTGTAAGGCTTCCGACGACGCTTTTGAGCGTCGTAGTCGTCTAATCTACTTTTTCCCGCCCCTACTGTAACGCGTCGGCAACCTTGCACGGGATGCCCAATTTTCTGACGCTTTTTTTTTGCGTCGGTGGGTAAGAGTCGGCGAAACCCCTTTTTGTTATAGTGATGCCATCTACTAGAATGCTGAATGTGCGGATACGATCATTGCCTTGTTTTGAACAAGAAGGAATGGTCTGGATTTGGCCAGGTGACACACCCCCTATGGCTACTATTCCTTCCTTGCAACATCCTCCTGGATTTAAAGTTCATGCAGAGGTAAAATTGTGCAGACTGATATCACATGATAATAAAATACTGAATATAAAATAACCGGAAATTTCTACCACAATTTTCAACTAAAAACATCATAAATATCATAATAATCAAACCTATTTAGAGTTATTTTCTTGTATCAATCATGCAGCATTCACCTAGTGGGTTGTATCGTATGCAGTTCTGACCATGTTTTCATATCAACAGATTGTGATGGAGCTCCCAATTGAGCATGGGCTTCTTTTGGATAATCTTCTAGACCTTGCTCATGCTCCATTTACTCACATCTCCACTTTTGCCAAGGGATGGAGTGTTCCGAGGTACTTCCCTCTCACCCAAAGACCATACTATGAAAAGGACAATATTAGTTTTTCTTCGTAAACACCTTACAATATATTGAAATATGCAAAAGAAATCCTCCATGAAAGTGGCAATGAAAAATGACAAAAGAGGATTTGAGACTTTTTCACCGCAATTAATTATAATTTTTCTTTTCGGACTAAAAACGATATTGCTATTATGATTTTCAACTGCTAGTTCATTTGCAGTTATACATCTAGCTGAACATTCTCACTTGTAAACTGATGTGGAACAGAATTTCTACACAAAGAAATAAGGCCTAGTGCGAATAAAATTGCTTCAGTGTTATATTTTGATGAAAATTTGTTTTTTGTCGATAGATGCCTCCAGTTTTCATACACCTCATATGTCAAAGGAAATTTTTCTTACCCCTCCTTTTTTTTGAGAAAAACAATTGTTCTTATCTCTTTAATGCTTCTTAGAAACATAAGGAAATAGTACCTCCTTTCGTGCTGATCTTGGCTAACACATTGCATCTGAAAAAGTACAGCTTGGTGAAGTTCCTAACACCTGCATCAGGTCTCCAAGGATACTGGGATCCTTACCCTATTGACATGGAGTTCCGACCCCCATGCATGGTCCTCTCTACAATTGGGATATCAAAGCCTGGAAAACTGGAGGGGCAGAATACTAGGGAATGCTCCACACATTTACATCAGCTTCATGTGTGCTTGCCCTCCTCTAGACAGAAAACAAGGTTACTGTACAGAATGTCTCTGGATTTTGCCCCATTTCTTCAGCACATCCCCTTCGTGCATATATTGTGGAGGCACTTTGCAGAGAAGGTGAGCAGCATAGTGTAGTGAAAGTTTTCTTTCCTTAATTAGAGTTCAGCATGTCATATATCCATTAGCCTACACATAATTGAGTGTGAAGAAGCATCAGAACACAAAATAAATTTTGGACTGAAGCATGCCTCTTATTTGATAATATGATCACAACATAACCTTGGTGTCTCCGTTTCTATCACTGGATCATATCACCATGAAAGATGTTACCATATGGTGCACTCACTTTTGTTTTCACACCATATCTAGCAACCACTTCAAGCCCGAAAACCAACTTAGGGCAAATTCTTGTACTTTGTTGCCTCCATGTTGATAAAGCTTCATAACGATATGAGTATTTAGCAACAAAAACATATAGATTAAAAAGGAGAGGAAAACACCCATTTTGTTCAGATCTGAGAAAGTATATCCATACGAAGCTAGTGCACAATTCTGTAATTGTCAAAACTATACAAAGTGGCTCATGCAAACCAATCTTTGTGAGCAACTGAAGCTTTATTCAAATAAATAACCGATGAATCACATGTACAAAAGGCATTTATATAGGATTAGAGTTTCGATAACCTAGAGCTGCGGTATATTACGATGTTTAGCGAGAAGACTATCTTTCATCATGCTTAGGAAGTAACATGTGTATAACCCAATCTGTTATAAGACAATTTTGGAGTGCTGGAGTGAGATTTGGGAATATAAGATAATTCATAGCAAAAACATATCTTCTCTCCTAGAAAAGTCAAAAAATCATACCAAGCATATCCTCGGTTGCCAGAGATCATATGGTGACTGTGAGCCTTCTTTGTGATCATGCTTGTTGCTATTAGTGCTTTCAAACTTACATTCTCCTTGTGTGGTGTTAACTCTCGTACCCAGGTGCTGAATGAGGACCTGTGGCTTGTCATTGGCCAGCAGGACGGGATGATCAACGGGGCCAATCACTACAAGAAATCTCATCTTTCCCGGTCACCATATGAACGGGGCCAATCAACGGGGCCCCGTTGATTTATGGAACCTGCCAGTATCATATGACAAACTTGGGGTGCGGTACAGATTGTTGAGAGAGGAGCCAAGAGATTGCCATTCACCAAACAAGATAAATAGCCCATGAGTACAGCAAGCTCCCTAACATACTACTTTGGGTTCTTCCATCATCATTCTTTGCAATACGAACCGATCATATATGATGGAAGGTGCAATGGCCTCAGATGCAATCACTGATTCACAGATGATCCATTGAGGAGGACTACAAGCAGTAGCTCCAGAAGCAGACAGAAGATAACCAGTCCATTCCCTGTAAAAATAAACTGTAGACTAGTCTGAATATGGAGGCATGCTAGTATGCCTTGATTGTTTTTGGTGTACAGAGATGATCCTAATTTTGGACTTTCAATTGCTCCACATTTTTCTTTGTTTTTGCACATTCTTTACTGATTTATGTTATCTTAATTCCTGATTTTTATTTTTGTTTATTACCCCTCTAGAAAATAGGAGAAGTCTTCTTTTTTCCATTGATCTCGGCAAAACCAACACACAAAGAAGTTACTCAGTATGATAGCTTTTTTGCATTCTATGTTTCCGCTTTTTTTTTTAACCTCTCCCAATTATCCCTTTCCCTTCAACAGAGAGATCCAAAATTGGTCAAGCAGACTTATTAATCTCTGTTTTAACTGTGTTTCACAAAATGGTGGATGGGATAAGTACTACAGCTGCACTATCAAATTAGTCAGCATTTTACAAACTTTCCATGCTTTAATCACTTTTATCCCATGTAAATAGTTACTCGGATTGCTATGGTATAGGTTAAAGTTCGCAATTTTTACCCACAGTAGATTAGCAGCACTTCCAGTGACACAACTCTACTTATTTATTTATTTATGTATAACCAGCTTTTGAGTGCCATTGTACCATAACATTCTTCATCATCGCCAAGTTGTTTACAACAAAAACTTGCCCAAATTTGAGCGTAATTTTTTTTTCCTTTGAAATATAGGGAGGAAATACTACCTCAATATTCATTGAGTCAAGGAAAGGAAAACTGGAGAAATTTTATTTTCTTTACAAAAAAATGTAGCCTAAATTGTATTACAAGAAAAAAAAAAGGATTTTTTTATTAACACTGTTGACCTCTGTATATACTGCAACTTCGGTTGACATATGGAGCAGCCACATCAAACAAAAAGAAACGAAAAGAAAAGGGAGTAGGAGCCCTAACCCTAGCAAGCCATAACTCTTGCAAAGCTAGCCAAAAGTTCCACCTTTCCTCCACCCTCAGACGCAAAACCACAGCCGGAGACACCTCCCTCAGAGGGCGGCCTCGCAGAAGGGGTAGAAGCGGAAGTGGGGCTCGACGACGCAATCGCAGGAGTAGCACCGGAGAGCGTCGTCGACGGACGGCCGCTGCGCACCCTCATCGAGGAAGCCCCCTCGGCCATCATCGGCGACGGAGGAGGGACCAGGAGGGAGGGATCTAGGGAAGAGGAAGGAGCAGTCGCGGCAGTAGAAGGCGGGCTCCTTGCCAGGCCAGCGCCAGACGGGGACGAAGAGGAGCTTGAGCACCTTCTCATACTCCACCAAGTCGACGTAGGATCCACACCGGATGCAGCGTCCGGCCCTCTCCTTGAGCACCCGCCCCGCCTGCTGCTCCAACCCTCCCACGAAGAAGAAGAACATCTCTAGCTCTATTGCTGCGGGCTGTTAGTAGTAGAGCTTTGGAAAGTAGAGCTGAGCATTTATAAAAGGCTGTTTGCTATTTGATAACTATATTTTTAAAGTGCTATGGCACTTTAACATGTGTTTGGTAAATAAATTGAGAAAGTACTATTGTGCGACAAAATGACTATAAAGGACATTACCAGTATTATATAATAGAGCATAATAAAATCTAATATATATTAATACATAAATATATGATATAGTATAATATTAATATAATATAATATAATATTATTATAATATAGTACTATAACATTATATATTATAGAATAATAATTTAATATAATATTAAATTATTTAACATAACATATCAATGTATTATAATATAATGTAATATAATATTATATTTAGAGTATAATATAATAATAAATATATAAAATATTTTTATTATTAGTGTAAATTAATTTTTTATCCTTCTAATGACCATTTATCTCTCTAACAAATTTTCTAGCTAGGTGATAAAATTGGTTAAATAATTACTAATATTTTTATTTATTTATTTAGATCATATTATTTGCCACTCACTCATAATTTTTTTTTATTTATTTATCATTTTATTTCATTGAAATATAGAGGGGTCGCCGGCCATGGATGGTGGCCGGCATGGTGGCTGCCACCGTGGGCAGCCACGAGTTCCCAAAATAAAAAAAAAAAAAAGAGGAAGAAGGAACAGAGGCGGCGGAATTGAGAGGAAGAAGAAGATAGAGAGGGAGGAGAGGATGGGTGAGAGAGGAAGAGGCGGGATGAGAATTTTGGGAGAAATAAGTGTGATTTAAATGGAGGTATTTTGGTCCAAAAAACAGCTTCCCGACAAAGCTGAAAACAGCGTTTTCGGAAAGCTCCAAATTGGAGCTTCTCCCCAAAAGCTGTTTTCAGCTTCCTGCAAAAGCTGAAACAGCTTTTCAAAAATTTTACCAAATACCATGTTTTATCTAAAAGTATTTTTGGAGGGCCAGAAAGTGTTTTTTGGCCCTCCAAAAGCTCCTCCAAACAGGGCCTAAGTGGCTGCTCACATTGCTCACATATGAGCACAGCCAGCTACATCACTAATGGAGATCTATTAAGAAAGAAGATAACTCGAGGTTGGAGGAATGGTATGGAGCTTTCTAGAGGTTTCTCTAGGCTTTAGGACTGGCATCAGGCCGGGCCCACTTTTTGGAATTTGGGCCAGGCTTAGGCCAGAAGATTTTCTAAAACCTTATGGCTCAAGTCTGATCCGATCCGAAGCCCAGATTTGGCTTGAAACCTAATCAGGCCGACTTGAATATCTATTTTGGGATCCGATCCCAGATGTGAGATGTCGAAGCCCGGTCAGATGTTGGGTCAGGCCTAGGTTTGGGGCTGCTTTCGTACAGTCTTCAGGCTTGATTTTGATTTATGCTTTAGGCTGGGCAGGCCAAGCGCCCACCGAAACTGGCTCAATATTTCTTTGGGATTTCTTTTTAGGCCCAATGTCGACCTAGGTTGCCTCAGGCCGAACCCACGACCAGACCTAATGTCGGGCTAGTCCAAGCCCACTGCCAGCCCTAATTGGATTTCTTGAACTTTGGTGTCTTGGGTAGTAAGGTGAGAATTTAGGGCATGTCATAGGCCTAGTTAATGTGGGTGCCAGCGAAGGCAAAGATCTTGTTGGGGAAAGAAGGGCCCAGAATCGAGGAGAGGGAGGTGTTGAGGGTGAAGCCCTCGAAGTCGAATGGATCCCAGATGTCGAAGCCCGGTCAAATGTTGGGTCAGGCCCAGGTTTGGGGCTGCTTTCGAGCGGTCTTCAGGCTTGATTTTGCTTTACGCGTTGGGCTGGGCCAGGCCAAGGGCCCATTGTAACTTGCTCAACATTCCTTTGGGATGTATTTTTAGGCCCAATGTTGACCCAGGCTGCCTCAGGCCAAACCCACACCTGACCCAATGTCGGGCGTCCAAGCCCACTTCTGGCCTTAATTGGATTCTTGAACTTTGGTGTCTTGGGTAGCAAGGTGAGAATTTAAGGCATGTCATAGGACTAGTTTGAGGTTGGTTGCGCTAGCTTTGAACCTGGGCATCAGACCAAGCTTAAAATAAATCGGGCATGATAAGACCTCAATTTGGATGCTAACATAATTTATATCTATAGCGGGCCTAAAAGCCTAAAGCTATGTTCCACTTTAATTAAAAATATTAAAAGTAAGCCCGCTTCTCTACTTTCACGACATTAGTTTTTCCGATCACTCATATGATGAGATGAGAAAGAAGAATAAAAGAACCGCAAAACCTGCCTTGCAGCAGGCTATTTTGAAATTAAATACATCTAAACGAAGCCTCCATCATTTTGATTAATTCCTGTAAGATAAATTCAAGAACCTGCATTCCTTCTCATGAACATTCAATCCTTGCACTAGGCAAAACATTTCAAAGATTTACAGTCACAGAGCTTGAAAAAGAAAATGTTCGTATGACATAAATCCGTAAATAAGTCAACACTTGTTGCCGAGGAGGTTTTAGGGCCTGGTCTAGGAACACTTGCTGCTTGCTTAATGAACTGCTCCTAATTTCATTCATCATGCTGTGACAACCGTCCAAAACTTGTTCGACACAATTTTTAAAGGAAATGTAAAAAATCAACAATACTACAATTTCCAAAAACCTATGTTTCTAAATATTAGAGGGAGAAATGAGGCAAAATCATAGATGCTGTGCACGATGCCCATTAAACAAATATAGTATCAACAAGTGTTCTTGAGTAAAATGTGTTTAAAATATCAAGATGAAACTTAACTATATGCAGGGTAACCAAGAACAAAATTTAATTTCAATTTCATGCGCTGGAACCTCGACACAACCTATAAGGGCCAGTTTTAAAATGGGCTTGGGCCGGACTGGGAGTGGCATGGGCTGGCCATTTGTGCCACTCAATGTGTGCCCGGCATGTGAGTCAGGGAAGGAAGACTCCCGATGAGAGTCTTCTTCCTCCCCGAGTCCGGCAAGGAAATCGAGACTCGAATGGTGTTGGACTCCGACGAGGACTAGGGGATTTCATCTACAAAAGGGCTTCTTCTCCTCCGTTGAACCATCATAAATCCCTCGAAACAAGCCGTCGATCCCATTTTTTTTTCTTCCGAGTTTTCTCCTTCAATTTTCGCGGGGAAGAGTCATCGGATCTTCGTCAGACTGAGGTAGGACCAAATCCATTCCTCTTCTCTTATTCTCCAGTCTTTTAGTCGTGATTTACTTCGATTTGAGCCGGCAAATCGCCAAAAAATCCTCCAAAATAGGGGTGCCACCGGCCGCCGGGTTTGGCCAGGGCTGCGGCCACCTGTGGCCGCCGTCGAGTGGGGGCTGGGCTACCATGGCCGTCACACCCTTGGATCTACGATAGAAAGGGGGGAAAGGGAAAAGAGAAGGGAAAGATGACTTCCCCATTCATGAAGAGAGAGAAGAGAGAGAGGTTTTAATCTTCTTCTCTCTTCTCTCTCTCTCTCCTCTCTCTATTTCTCTATCTAGTTTCTCTTTCTTTCTTCTTCCTCTTTTTCTCTCTCATGGTGTCTCTCTCTAGTTGACCCGGATAAGTGGTAGTAGGGACTCGGAGGATCTCGTAATGGACTCTTGGTGGACGTCAGCAAACAGTCTGGGTTACTAGTTCCCTGTTTGATTTTTTTTTTTTGATAAATGAGTTTGGATCTGTAAAGAAAAAGTCATTTGCGCTAGAAGATTTTGATCAGCATACTACTATGCACCCCAACTCGTAGATCGTTGTGTTTAGTCAATCAAAGGTAAGAAGTCTTGTACACAATCACCTTTATGAATAATATATATTTTGTAATACGTGTTGATAATTTTAGGGTTTGCATCGTTTTCTGTATGATTGCTTAATGAGTTCTGATATATATATTTCGTTAATATATGGAGATATCAAATAGTGGTGACTATGGCTGCTTAGATTATGGTTTTGATTGTTGGGATATGATACTGATTATTTTGAAAAATTGGCACAAAATATAATATAACATTATATTTTTCTTGGTATGGATGAAATTGAATATTTTGATTGATGAAGAAAAGGATTTGGACTAGACATATTATGGATTGCCTATCAAGGCCCGAATCGTTACGTATTGGTTTGCTATTGCGGGCCCAAGCGCAGATATTCGGGTTTGTCACTGCAAGCAAAGCGCTGTTATTTTAGATTGCTACTGGGCCGAAGCGCGGATGTTTTGGTTTGCCAATCATGCGCCAAAACGTGACCTTGAATAGTCCAAATCAAAAAGATAAGCTTAATGGAAAATCTGGATAAAAATAGAAGATTAAAAGTATAAAACCATTGCATTATAATATCTTAACCGGTTTCTGGAACAGGTTATAGGTCTTTTCTTATTCTTTCAGAGTTGCAGGATATATAGTTTCAGATTGGTTAAGTGTGGAGTCCGAGCATTAGAGTTATGAGTTATGAGTTAGTTAGTTTATTTTCTAGTACTGAGGAACATTTGAAGATTTTATAATTGAACATGTTGGATCGCTCTAAGGCTCATGCGGGTGTGTTATGTGCTTAGGCCTTGATGTTTGATTTGGGGCGCGACACAACCACATTAGATCCAATAGCTTACTTCGAAGAAAATTACAAACCAACCATGATACATCGTAGCAAATTATTTTTAGG
Source organism: Phoenix dactylifera (assembly GCF_051530095.1). Classification (NCBI taxonomy): domain Eukaryota; kingdom Viridiplantae; phylum Streptophyta; class Magnoliopsida; order Arecales; family Arecaceae; genus Phoenix; species Phoenix dactylifera. The sequence continues at coordinate 4,922,556 of NC_143191.1, forward strand.
AGATCAACAGCATAGCCAACCTTATTTATCTATACTACCTAACAACCACAGTCAACCGTCTAGATTCTATTCTCCCCAGATAAACGAAAAATTCTCCAGTATCCATGTTTGGAGGGAATCCTTTCTTGTCCACTCGCCCTTCCATTATATCTGTTGGCTGATCCCTGTTTGCACAGGCAAGCAGGTTAATGACGCCTATGGAGAGTGAAAATAGGATAATGCAGAAAATACTGCCTGCTCGACGGTCAGCAAGAGAAGAAAGACCGCTGCCAACACTGAAATTGTAGCCCATGGGTTGCCAAGATATTCTCGCCTCAAAGCAGCAAGCCATTTGTGCCATTTGAAGTTATAAAACCTGTTTACTTCCTTAATCTGATTTGCAAGGTAGTTCTTTTCCTGAATATAGTGCAAATGACTGCCCAACTTATTGAAGAGGTCTGCCACAGCTTGAGGACTGCTTAGCTTATGTTCCAGTATGCCTTTCAATTGGAGCAACCGCACGTCCTCAGCCTGGTCGATGATGCAGTCCATAAAGAGTGCGTATATCGTAAAGTACATCTCAGTGTCGAAATAGCACTGTTCGAAAGCTATGAGGTTTTGGAAGAGAGGACCGGTATAGTCATAGATTTGCAGTGGTGGTATCTCCATCCGCCCACTCCTAAACATTAAATACAAATTCCGGAGGCATAGCCATGGCGTGAGCTTCATCTTCCTTCTATGGAATTGTATGTTCAAGAAACTGTCTGCATGGTCCTTCTTCTTGAACTTCACCCCAGCCCTGAGGAGCTCCGTCGCACTAGGAATCCACTTAGGTGTAGCTTCCCTTTGTGCAGATGTCGAAGCCCCTTGTGAAGGAGCAACTTCCCCTTGTGTAGATGTCGAAGTCGGTGTAGATGTCGAAGCCCCTTGTGAAGGAGCAACTTCCTCTTGTGCAGATGTCGAAGTCGGTGTAGATGTCGAAGCCCCTTGTGAAGGAGCAACTTCCCCTTGTGCAGATGTCGAAGTCCGTGTAGATGTCGAAGCCCCTTGTGAAGGAGCAACTTCCCCTTGTGCAGATGTCGAAGTCGGTGCAGATGTCGAAGCCCCTTGTGAAGGAGCAACTTCCCCTTGTGCAGATGTCGAAGCCCCTTGTGAAGGAGCAACTTCCCCTTGTGCAGATGTTGAAGCCCCTTGTGAAGGAGCAACTTCCCCTTGTGTAGATGTCGAAGTCGGTGCAGATGTCGAAGCCCCTTGTGAAGGAGCAACTTCCCCTTGTGCAGATGTCGAAGCCCCTTGTGAAGGAGCAACTTCCCCTTGTGCAGATGTCGAAGTCGGTGCAGATGTCGAAGCCCCTTGTGAAGGAGCAACTTCCCCTTGTGCAGATGTCGAAGTCGGTGCAGATGTCGAAGCCCCTTGTGAAGGAGCAACTTCCCCTTGTGCAGATGTCGAAGCCCCTTGTGAAGGAGCAACTTCTCCTTGTGCAGATGTCGAAGTCGGTGCAGATGTCGAAGCCCCTTGTGAAGGAGCAACTTCCCCTTGTGCAGATGTCGAAGCCCCTTGTGAAGGAGCAACTTCTCCTTGTGCAGATGTCGAAGTCGGTGCAGATGTCGAAGCCCCTTGTGAAGGAGCAACTTCCCCTTGTGCAGATGTCGAAGCCCCTTGTGAAGGAGCAACTTCCCCTTGTGCAGATGTCGAAGTCGGTGCAGATGTCGAAGCCCCTTGTGAAGGAGCAACTTCCCCAGCTTCCCCTTCCGGTGCGGGCTCTTCTAGCTCTTCTGAAGGGATCCGAGATGAATAAAATAGATGGAGCAGATGATGGTATTCTTCGGGGGACTTCTTCTTGGACTTCTTGAATGATTCGGATTCCTCGGGATGGATGTCCTTGAAAAGCCCAAGAGCAAGGTCAACAAGTCCATCATTGCATGGTTTGAGAAGATCAAATAGCAATTGGATGATGAAGAAAGGAATTTGGTTCTCAAGCTTCAGCAGATCATAAATCACTACATTAATAGTGAACTGCCCTGCCACAGTTGGGCCCTCAAGCTGTTCATCCTCCTCGATATGTAAAACAACCTCCCCTTCCCTCGTCTCAATCATACCCTCTCTCCTTTGCAATCCCCTTCGCCTTCTTTGTCTCCTTCTTGATTCCTGCCTGGGACACATTTTTAGCATGAGGTAAATGATAAAGCACCCATCAAGCAACATGATCAATGCCATATTTTGGGCATTCAGTGCAAAGAATTCCCGAGAGTAGCAGCTCCGGACCTTCTCATCCAGTTTCCTTAACTGCAACAAGCACCCCTTCAACAATTGATTATGCTCCCGACTTCGATGACGGAATAGTAGGTGCCGGACACACCGCCACTTGTGGTACTTCGTGATGTAACTGTCCGTGCGGTGAAATAGTCCGAGGAAAAATGGTCCGAGGCAAACAATTTGTGGTACGTAGGGTTCAAAACCCAACTGTCGGATGTATATGGGGACCTGGAAGATGGTGTATAGTTCCTCGGGATGGTCCGTAGGCTTTGCTAATTCTACTTTCTCCTCAGCTCCTTCGATCCACGCATCATCGTCAGAGTATTCTATGCCCCATTCTTCCTCCGATTCTTCGCCCCTGTTGTGACCTAATTTATAATGTACGTGGCCAAGTAAGTTACTATAACTTCTAAGAGAAATTATCTAACAGGCATTTAGTTCAAAAATTATAATAATTGATTTTCCATGCGAAAATTCCTCAGTTGTTGCGAGCAAACTGCTTTGATTATACAATATCTTGCACATGGGCCCAACAAATTTGGCAAGAAACCTTTTGTATTTAAATTATGGAAGTGATGGTATGCGAGTAATCTCTAGGATTTAATTATTTCTCATGCAGAAACAAGCAAAAATTATAGAATTAAGGGATCTAGACATCTGCTAGGGATAAGGATTTCCTATGGTTCGTTCAAAACCATATCACATCCATGATCCAAGAACTCCAAGAGAAATTATTAGAAAGCAACCATTTAAAAACAAGAAAGTTGACAATATTTGACCACAATTTGAAAAAGATAAATGACAGATAATTCCTGAAACTTAGAAAGTAAAATGAAATAAGTAAGAATAGGGAAATGAAATTTGAATTATCTCTCATGCAGAAAATAAAAGATAAATAGAATGTCCAGAATTTACATCATATTATCAAGAGTGCTAATTTCTAATTAGTAAAACATAATATTTAAAAATTACATTGAGAATATGATAATATAAATGACAATCATGGAATTATGACTATTTGAGGTTTTCTATTTTTTTTAATTTATGAGATCTTTATTTTATTCAAGAAATACCAGTCATTGCTATATATATATATATATATATATATATATATATATATATATATATATATATATATAGAGAGAGAGAGAGAGAGAGAGAGAGAGAGAGAGAGAGAGAGAGAGAGTTATAAAAGGATTCAAATAATGTATTTGATAGTTGTTGTTTACACCATATTCTAATCTATAGTGGAGGTCTAAATATGGATTAGATGAGAGATGATTCATCCTCAATGATTTTATAATTAGTGGTTAATATGTTGGGAAAGATTTTTGCTTTCTGTGGCAGGAACCAGCCAAAGATTGGAGAGGTAGATGTACCAAAGTTTGGATAAATCCACCAGAATAATGTAGGTGTCGTGTGCAAAATGTGGGCTACTCATATTAAACAAGCAATATATATATATAGGTATAAAAGGATTCAAATAATGTATTTGATAGTTGTTGTTTGCACCACATTTTAACCTATAATGGAGGTCTAAATATGGATTAGATGAGAGATAATTCATCCTCCAAGATTTTGTAATTGGTGGTCGATAGGTTGGTGAAGATTTTTGCTTTCCGTGGCGGGAACCAGCCAACGGTGAAAGAGGTAGACGTACCAAAGTTTCCAATAGGGTTCGGCTCTCGTATGTCCCCCATCTCCCTATGGGGCCTTGGAACGTAATGAAAGGCCGATCTGGGGATAGGGCGTACTACATCCACTCTCCTGCCTTTTGGAATCGACGCCACGACCTGATGATGTACAGGGAGACATTGACAATGAACAAGCAACATTGATATAACTTTTAGAAAAAAAATGATTTAGAAATAAAAGGGATATTTATAATTCAAACATAAAATAACTGATTTGCAAGGATAAATTTTTTAGTTTATGTTGCTTTTGTTATATTTCTTGAATATGAGCCAAGCAAATTAACAAATACCTTAGAATATTTTGAAAAGTATTTTTTAATTAAAAAAATAGATCTAGAGCAAGCAAAGATTATCACCACTTCGAGAAATCACTTTCCTAGCCGTGCCTCGTCACTTCCAATCCTCTTTGTTTCTGATTCGAGATTTATCAGTAATATATACAAATATAGCTCGGCTTTTTCCCAACTACAGAGTGGGGCCGCACTGCTTCACGAAAAGATGGTCTTCTCAAGTCGCTACAAGGACATGGAGGCATCATAGCAGTTAGTGGGTGAACGTGATGGGAAAAACAATTCCACTTGGCTCCATATTGATGACAAACTTGCCGCATGGTCGGCAGTTGCCTTGATATTTTTATCATTAGTAGGCCCTCCACGATCTTATCAGGCTGAAAGAATTTTTAAATCTCAGTTACATTTATTGGTTGGCACCTCACTCTAAGTCTAGGAGCTCGCATTTCAGTAAATTAAGGCTTCAAATATTGAATATTTTTCAAAAAATAAGAATCTTAAGTTGTACAGTGGATTTGGATAGGTCAAAACAATTAGGATAGGATCGGATTCTTCTTCCATTTAGGGGAACCTCAAATGTGCTCAGCATTGACATGAGCCAAAAATCTAAATTATTATTTATTATTAGGGCATGAGGATATCAAATCAAGTCTAATCTTCTCTTATTCTTTCACTAGTAGTTTGATTTGTTCCTAACATAAAAATTATGACCAACATGACCCACATTTTACTTCTTTAGAGACTTAACCAATTGATAGATGATGCCAAGAAGACTGGAGCGTCACAAAATTGTGATATGTATTAAAAATTGTTAAACTTTATATATATCTAGAATTGATTCTCATTTCATGTTTAAAATTTATCATATCACTCCGCAGCGTGCCATCAAGAGATTCCTCGTCTATGTTACAACCTGATTTATAAAGTGCTTGACCAAGTAAGTTACTATAATTTCTAAGAGAAATTATCTAACAGACATTAGTTCAAAAATTAAAATAATTGTTTTTCCATGAGAAAATCACGCAGTTGCTGCAAGCAAGCTACTTTTATTATATAATATCTTGAACATAGCGAGTGAAATTAAGCTACTTAACCAAAAGATCTTAGCGGGTTTCACTAAAATATTCCTTATAAATATTGATTTTGCGAGAAAGTCATATAAATCTTTTTTTATAAAATTATAGATATTTAGATGTTACTAGATCTTGGTATACCGAGTCTGGATTGGGCGCCCATGTTGGGAGAAGCTAACATTCGGTTCCCACCCCTCCCTCCTACCTCTCAACTCTCTCAACAAGAATCTTTCCCTCTTTCTCCGTGCGAGCATGCGTCCAATTTCTTCATTCCAAAGTTCAAAATGATCCACGATCATTGTTTTGGTGAAGCATGGCATTTGAGCGGTGAAAAGGTGTGATTCTACACACGACCAGCTGGCTAGCTTGGTGGTGATGAATTTACACACATTAAATGATCCGAAGGACTTGGATTATTTCTATTTTAGTCTCAATAAGATAAGTTTGTCTAACTTTATTCTCATCGAATTTTTTGTTCCACAATAAATAACTTTTTTATGGATTGTGAGAGAGGGCAATAATCTAAACAAATGTATATTTTATATTCAAAATCTATATATATATATATATATTGGACATTAAATAAATATTTATGGAGCATTCACTAATGTGTATTGCTTACTCCATACCTAGATCCACAAGTAAAAATATCAAGAAACCTTTTAAATATATATAAATATCATTATACAAAGAAGGTAAATCTAATTTTTACCGAAAATCAATAATTAAGTAAGTTTTTTTGTACGATTCAGAAGATCATAAATAAAAACTCAGCTGAAGTTGTAAGAAAAGGAAAGAAAAGAATATTGTAACACCAAACCTGATATTATATAAGAAACACACACCTTTGAGCGACCCTGATCCATTTAATAGTCTAGCATCTCAAACGGACAAATTAATTAATGTGGGGGAAAGTTTACCGTGCACGAGGGAACGCCAAATTTGAGCGCGCGCGCGGCAGCACTCGCACGCAAGATATTATAACTTCCGATCTTTTTTTGGTTCTGATTCCGAGATCTATCCGTAATATATAGACATGCCGTCGCGCCCGTCTAGGCATGAGTTTTCGCCAACAAGGTGGCGGGGCCGCTCCACATTGACTGATAACTTGGGCGGTTTGGCAGTTGTCTTCGGGCTGCGGCTTGGCAGTAGTCTTATCTAGACAATTAAACTTAGATTCTCCTTCCATTTTAGAAGAATTTCAAATGTGCTCCGATATGAGACAAAAATCTCAATTATTGTTATTTGGGTATGAGGATGTAAAATCTAGTTTAAACTTTCTCTTTAAAGTTTATCTATCCTTTAAATTGATTCTCATTTTTTTGTTTAATTTTTGATGATTAAAAATTTTATTTTCATCCCTGATATTTGATAACCTTTTTAATATTTTCTGAATAGAGATTTTGATGACCATTTTATATTTAGGCCCATGCCATCTAGACTCTCATGCATTAATATGTGGAAAATAGATATATAAAACATTACTAACTTTTTAACGGATGATCTCCCAGTAAGACTAGACAAAGAGTGAACATAAAGTGCTAATTATGTAAAAGCTGAATGCAAAATAATAGTCAAATTTAGAGTATAAATTTCAAACTTCATTCGAAGGCTACATGATCTGTGCATATCTTTAAGTGGACAACCCTTAAAATCCAGAGGATAAAAATAGAAGTTAAGTTGCGTCACCGAATTAAATTTGGTATTTGTCGTATTTTTCATAACTATTTTGCCAAAATGGATTATTCATAAGTACGTTGCGTTGCAAAGTTCGTCACGAATCAAGTTGTAGTGGTAGGTCTAAAGTCCTTTTCTGGCCTTCTCCTTTTTAAGGACATGGTGACCATAGTCGGCTCATCGGTCATCATCTAGTAAAATAAGAAATGCTAATCAAGTGAAGAGCACTATCTAACCATGAAATCGGTGTTAGAATAAGCATTATGAAACAAGTCAGGGCTCAACCAATTGCCAATAGTGGGATAGGGCCCACAAATTAGGATTCCATCATTGTCATGCTAAACTCATGTCTAGCTAATTTCACTCCATGCTCCTATAGCTCATAGCTGCAATTAGTTATAGGTTAATCAAACCGGTCACAAAGTGCTTGCTATGTATGGGTGGGTCGGGTCGAACCGAGTCATGAGCCAACCTGATTTTTTGTTCGGATTCTAATTTTAGACCAGACCTACCCCAATAAAAATTTGGGTTTGGTCGGGTCGGGTCAAACCTATATATAATTCGGACCTAACTCAAAAAAATAAGAATTGGTTCAGGAATGAGTCGGATCATACCCCATCCAAAAATTATTGTTATGCTAATGAATGATACCGCTCGACAGCTGGCCCCTTGGTAGCACTAAAGAAAGACTTGGGCCTCAAAAGGGTCAAGGCCTTCTTCATAAAACAATTATATAACAGACGAACAAGGGAGACCGCGTCTCCTTTTTTTTATTTGGTAAATAACCGTGTCTCCTTCGGTGACCACGTTTCCCTACAACAACCCACCCCACCTTGCATAAGAGACAAACAAGGGAGACCGCATCGGTCCCCACCAAACTTTCCTCTCTCCTCCCTTGCGAGCCCCAGCTGGACATCCGTGCAACTCTATATTGTTTGCAATTTGCAAATATAGTCTCTAGTAGAGTAATGGCAGCCCATTTTCATTTTATTAAGTATAAGCTTTTCTTTTCCTTAGGAAATATGCGGCCCTGTCGCAATCGTTGGCTGCTATCAAGAGCTTCTCGTGAAATTTGCAGGCTGTTTAATCGTTCGGGAAGGACTCTCCTTTGGCCCTTTCGTTATTTTGAATAATGTAAATTATTTACAAATTGATATATTTATGTAGCAATTATTGTACCCTATAGCTTGCGGCCCAAAATGGATGATTCGGATCGAGTCATTGGATAAATGATCCAAAAACAACAGATCCGGTCGGCTCGGCTCGAGATTCAGAAAATCCAGATCTGCATTAGAATAAAGAACGATTGGAAGGCGAGTCGAAAGAGTGTTAAAGGCCACTCGGGCACTCGACCACAGTGGTTGGCTGGATTCAGAGTCGAGTTAGGGACGTTCACATCCATCCCTTGCTGCGGGACGTCTGAAGCTTGGAAAGAGGGTGTGTCTCCTTTGGGGCGAGGCATGTCTACTGAAAGACAAACGAAGCAGCGGACTAGATGATGTCCTGTGCAACTGATCTCTCCAGTGGTGTCCTTTGGACCTATGAGGCACAGTTGCCTAAGGCTTTATGAGATCCATTATTTATTTTGTTGGTTGTATTCATATCAGATTAGTGTGAATCATTCGTTGTAGCAAAAAAAAAAAAAAAAGTTATTCCTGTAGGATCCATATTGATCGATAACTTGTGCAGGTAGGCAATAGTCATCATATTTCTATCATTAGCAGACTCTCTGCTATCTTATCAAGTTAACAAAAATTCTAAACCTCAATTACATGCATTGGTTGGCACCTCACGCTGGAAGCTTATTACTTTTCAGCAGATCAAAGCCTCAAATATTAACTTTTTTGGAAAAAAATTAAATTGTATGGTGGATTTTGGTGAGTCAAGACAATTAGGATTAAGTTCTCCTATTAAGAGCAATTTGAAACGTGCTCAGCAACGACATGAGACAAAAATCTCAATTATTATTATTTGGGCACGAGCAAGGCCGACCCGAGCCCTAGGCGAAGGCCTCAGACTATTGAAAGGCCTCCTGGAGGCTGACCAAAAGGAAGCAAAGAGCCCATATAAAACGGGAATAGGAGCTGGCTACGAGTCTTCCCACTTGATGGAAGGGAGGTGGAGAGTTTCCTGGCCTGCAGAGGGGCAATTTGGGAAGTTGGGGACAGTAGTTTTGTTTTGGGTGGAGAGAAAGAGAGAGGAGGGATTTGGTTGGCTTGATACACGTCTGAAGCCACTCTTATCTTTCATCCCTTCTCTTTTTTGGTTTTGGTCTTGGTTTTCCTTCCCTCACATTACTCCTGATCCAACTGGGCCATCAGGAAGAAACATAGGGGGATTGGAGATGGACTTCTTGGAGGGTAGAGAAAGAAAAGGAGATGGTGCCGTGTTGTGATGTTGCAGTGGCTGCTTGGGTACTCACTTGAAGGGGAGATGGTGGGATGGGACTTTTATTAATTAGATGGAGTGAATTTCCCATAATACCCCTTTTCTAGATGGTCCTTTCTAGACAAATTCTTTCCTTTACCTCGACCATGAAGTGCCATGGGATAACCTTTTCCTACTCTGCTCTTGCTTGACATGGTAAACAGTAGTGCCAAGCATTATCTCAGTTATTTAATCAGTTTCATGGTCCTTCCTCAAGCATAATTACTTTTCCATACTTCTATTCAAAAATTATATTAAACTGGAAAGGCTTTTTACCTGTCTTCGTTGCATACATGCATTTTTGTTAAAATAATGTACTTGATGACTATCTATTTTCATATTTTTTTAAGTATTTTATACTTATTAATTTTTTTATTATTAAAAAAAGGCCTTATTCACTGAATCCGCCTTAGGCCACCAAATGTATTGGGCCGCCCCAGGGTACGAGGATATCAAAATTTAGTCAAACCTTCCTCTTGCTTTTTCACTAGTAGTGTGTTTGGTTCCTAACATAAAAATTATAAGTGACACGATCCAGACTTCACTTCTTTCGAGACTTAACCAAATGCTAGATGATGCCATATGTAAGAAGAGTGGAGTGCCACAAAATTATGATATGTTTTAAAAATCTTTAAAGTTTATCTATCTTTGGAGTCAATTCTCATTTTATGTTTATTTTTTGATGATTAAAAATTTTATTTCCATCCCTATTTTTTAATGACCTTTTCTTCTTTGCTGAGCAGAGATTTTGATGACCATTTTATATTTAGTCCCATGCCATGTATATATATATATATATATATATATATATATATATATATATATATATATATATATATATATATATATAAACATTACTAACTATTAAACGGATGATTTGGCGATAAGACTAGACATAAAATTAATGCTATATTACATAAAAGCTGAATGCGGAATAATAGTCAAACAAAGAACTGGATGTTTAAGCTTCATTCGAACGCTACATGGTCTGTGCATATCTTTCAATGGGCATCCATTAAAATGCAAGGGATAAAAAAAGAAGTTATGTTGCATCACCAAATTAAAATTGGTATTTAACATTTTCTCTGTAACCATTTAGCCAAATTAGAGAATCCATAAATAATTTGTGTTGCAAAGTTTATCGTGAATCATGTTGCATGGGCCAATCTAACATCCATATTTGGCCTTCTCTTTTTCAAGAAAATTGTGACCATAGTCACCTCATCAGTCATCATCCAATAAGGTAGGACATAAGAAGATGGTGCCTACAAATTGAGATCCCCCGCCTCCCACAAGGCATAGGTTCCCAAGATCAGTTCACTCATTGATAATATTTTCAATTAGTTGTGATCTAAATCAGCTTCAATTATCATTAGGATCTCACCATCGTCATGCTGAATTTACGTCGAGCTAATTCCACTACATATTTAAAATGTATGAATGCTAAAATTGCAAAACATCCTGACCCCCAACCATATTCCATAAACTATTTTGACATAATGATTTTACAAATTAATAACTACTCAACTGATGTATCACATATGATCTACCAATCAAGTCAGCCCTAAGGTTGATACATCATATTCGTAGCTTTTAAAATATACAAATTAATAGCCCTTGCTGGCAGAGTAAGATATTTAGACATTAAAATGCTGATTTTTGTCCAGCAGCTAAGATGGTTCTACATATGCATCCAGGGATTCTTACAACCAAAATATGTTAACATATAGAAATTTATTTACATATTTGTTTACATATTTAATAACATTTAATGTAGAGGTTAGATATTTGTTTGCATGTTTAAAATTTAAATATTATTAAATTTGTTTCATTCTTTAGAGATTTGCAATAGACTTGTTGAAATATGAATCCATTATATATATACATACATACCTATACATACATATATATATATATATATATATATATATATATATATATATATATATATATATATATATATATATATATATATATGAACATTGCAATTTTTTATTATTTTTTATTTTTTACCAATTTTTTTAGTTCAAAAAATTATTACTACCTTAGATGTTAATTTAATTTCCAAATTAAGTAGCTTGATGGTAAGTTAATGAAGATATAAGTCTTCCACAACTTTTATTTTAAAAATCTACTGCAAAATGTTGGAGCAACAATTTGCATTTTTATTGATTAATTTATGAAGAATTGCAAATTTTCCTCTAAATAATTCATTTGCAAATTCTTTTTCTTAGTTAGTATAAAACTTAATTTAAAAATTATAGATTTTCCCACTATCTAAATTAGCCCATCAACATTGGAAGTAAGATTTATGATTTAATAATATTTTAAAAAATAGAGTGATTTAAAGTTGTCTATTGTTTGTAGGTGACATTGCAATTACATCTCAATTTGTTGAGTAGACCTGCTGTATAAGATATTCATTATATTTTACTCTTTATTTTTATACTGATAAACAAAATTTGTTGAGTAGACCTGCTGTGTAAGATTACTCATTATATTTTTTAAAAATTTATTTTATTATATTATTTATTATTAGACCAATTAATTGAGTGATTTCTTTTTTCATGTCTTAATGTGATTTTGTTAATTTAGTTATATCTGCAGACTACTCATATCACTTGATTGTGCAAGTATTAAATTATTTATGTGGTTTTTCTTCCCTATTATATTTAGCTTTATAAGTTAAACTAAATAGATTTTCTAAGCCAAAATAGAATTATTATCCTAAAGAGTTGTAGTGTGTAAGATGGTAGGTAGGCTTAAGATCCTAGCTTAATACAAACGTATAGATCAATTTTTGGAGTTTTAAGCAAGATATTTTTAGTGATCCTCGCTTAATAGTCTTGCTTATTGGCGTCTGCCCTATCATTCGATGTTCATGCTAATAAAAAATAGTTGTAAGCTTGTATTTTGGTGGAGCCATTCTCAATTTATTGTTTGCATTAGACTAAGAAGAGAAAAAATGCAGATTGATGGATTTATTTTCAAATAGTTGGTTAGAGTCTTTTTTCTATAAATATTTGATATTTCTCTTGATTATAATTGTAGAAATGTACATTGTGAAAATTTCACCAAAAAGAAATTTGGAAGAAATTATTGAACTAATACTATGTCATATGTTACTAATTTTGTTTATTAATCTTTCTTTGCTACTTATATTGTTTTGTATGCACGTATATTTTAGCTATTTTTTTTACTAAATTCTACCAATGGTGGTCAAGCTACAAATTGCTTAACTGATATTTTTCTGTACAATGGACCCAAATCCAATGGCATAAAATGAAAAATATAGATCTCATCATATTTATTAAATTTTTTTCTCTTCAATGCTAATAATCTTCTTCAACTTTTTCTTTCTTTTTTCATGCATAACAAGGATGTGACGGGAGAAGCAACATACAAAGAAAGATTCCAGCATTTTCCTCAACCAAGGTAAAAAAGAAAAAAGCAAGTAGAGTTCTTTGTATACAAGAAAGTCTTGATTGTAATTGTATTTTTATGAGAAAAAAATGACTTCTAATCTAGATACCATCTAGATTTTGATATAATAGCAATTTTTCATGAAACATTCATCCCACATAGATATGTCAGAATTTTATACAGCATCTAATGTTCAATACAACTATAACTTTTGCTCATCACTATATTTCTACTAATTTTTCTGTTATTCAACTTAATTCCCCCAGTATAGCGTGGGTAATTTGCTGGTCCATAGAATAATAATATTTCAGGGTTGGACTGGCCCAGCCCGCTGGGCTTAAAATCCAAGCCCATGGCCATTTGACTGGTTTCGAAATCATCCAGCCCGTGAACAGATCTTCTTGATACAATGTTTTGTACAATTTGTAATTTGGACACTCAAATCTATAGAATAATTATTGATTTATGTTTTCTTTACATCTATCATAATTTATGGAAAAAACTTCACAAGATATGTTTCTTTTTCCTCGTTTTTAGCATAAACCAAGACAACACAACATGTTCTTCTCACTAGAGACTTTAAGATGATGGTGAGATGATCGAAAGAAAGGTAGACCATACACAACATCTGTTATGCATTGTAGTTGCATTGGGAAGTCAGTTTGCAATTGTTTTTGAATATCTCTGAATGTGATGAATTAATATTGTCCATAAGATTCTGTATATAGTTTTATTTTGGTTTAGAAAATCAGTCAGAGACTAGGGTGTAGTTGAGGTCTCCCGCGAAGCGAAAACTCGGGTTCCCTCTTCATGTTATCCCATAAGGCATTCCCACCTCAAGTGGGATATAACGAATTAAAAAAAAATAATGCTATTTTTTTTCCCAAAAAGTTAACACCGTTCTCCTATAAAAGAATTCATCTCTCTTTGCATGAATCCATTATTGGATCATCTCCTGCTAGATCTACGCCAATGGATGAACAACCAAGTTCCAAGTGTTTGGAGATATGTATAGTGGATGATCCAATGGTGGTTTTGCGTGAAAGATACAATCTCGTCACACTATTGATCTGATAGCTAGTACTACAAAGCATTCACACAAATGAAAAATTATAAGATGGACCTAGGGTAAAATCATCGGAAGTCCATGATGGCCATTAAAATCCTGTTCAGGCATTACGTGCTCCAGCCTCAAACCAAATTGTACCCCCTGGCCCCTCACAAAGATCAAGACAATAATTTATCGACACCATTCGAAGTAGAAAAAATATACATCCTTACGCGGGACATCATCCTCACTGGCAACAAGTCAACTAAGATTATGAGGCCCAGCTGTCAACAAATACTGGCCATAAGCGGATTCTCCGTTGCCTTCTAACACACAACATCATCAAAGGAATCTAAATTATGACACCCGGCTCTTCGTGCACACGAATGCAGCCCCCAAAGCAAAGCAACTTCCCCACCCCCCTTAAAACGCCCCTCTTATGTCCCCAACAGCAACAACAATTAACAATCCGGTAACAATAATATTACAAGTAATGACTCGAATCATGGTCACGTAGAAATAGCATAGATGCTTAAATATCAATATTAAGTCATAATTTCCACATTAATGTTATCAATTAGTGCTATTATTATCATTAAAATCATCTTATGGTAAAATTAAACTCTTTGGTACCCAACTTCCAGAGTTTTCCATTCCCAAATTGAGCTAATCTTCCAATATTAGCCTGTAAGATGGGCTGAAAGAACCATCATAAATCAATTGAACAAATCCGTCAGCAGGATACATCCAAGTAACAGCATGAATTATGTTTTGTTGGATTTGAAAGACTTGGAAGCCTTCTCTTCTAGCAGAGCTACGGTCAATGGTATTCACGACCACATGCCCTATTATGTAGAAATCAAGTATTCATGAAAACGATTAATAGCTTACTTTATAATTTGGTATGAAGGCTACATTAGAGAAATGATAAGAGTACTAATTTTTCCAAGACCAACAAAAAAACAACAAAAGCTGCAATAGCTTAATGGATCTGCTTAGTAACTAGACCCAAACCAAAAATGTAACTCAAGCATAAACTTCCATTCCAACCCAACCTAGTTAGTTTTTTTAGACAATCCAGCTTAGCGGAACTTGACCTGAATTATATCCAATTAATATTCTTGATTTGATCTGGTGCGAGTTCTATCGAAGCTTGGTTAATAAGAACCTTTTAAAGAAGTCCGACTTGTGGGTTGACAGTGAGCAAGACTCAAAAGGAAAATTATGCTTGCAGATGGCATCTCCAGCTTGGATTGCATAGTTTGGAGGAATGAGGCTCTTGATAATTTCTAATTCATATATCAGTAATTGATAAAAAATACCATGATTCATCGGGCTCCAATGGCAACTTTGGAAATTAGAAAGTACTGATGGGAACCATCTGGAGAGCTTCAAGAGAGTAAAGGTCATGCTGTTATTCATTGAAGTTGATTTGACTTTATGGAGTGCTGATGTTAGTAACAATGAAATTTACATGTTGGCAACTAATGGTATGCTGGATATATTGATGAAAACAATGGTGATTTATTCTAAACTTCAGGATGTCCATCACTTGACATGTCAACAACCATGTTTCATATAGGTAAGCTCAAACTACTTGCAATACAATTAAGCAATGTGGTCATTGAAGTTTTATATTATAACATCGCAGTGCATTTTAGGCACCATATAGTCACGTACCTTAGGCATATGTAGACACTGTACGTAGTAAGAACTAGGAAAACTATATAGAAAATGGTCCAATTAGAGTAAGGCTTGCTTACTGGCTATTGTTATGGTCTTATGGAAAGTTACAGTTAAGGTCGGTAATAGAGCCAGCCAGCTTGGTTCTAGCCATTATGACATTCAATGAATGGGTTTGGGGTCAACAAATTTGAGGTTTGAACTTGGCCAACTATGCACCAACCCTGGTCCCCGTTCTAATCTTAAATTAATTACAACATAACATAGTATGCTATTACATTATAGAGTTTTGCTTTGACAATTCTCTCATTTTTTCAGTTGTTTTGAGGTTTAATTGTAGCCCATATTGATTTGCTAAAGGGTAGAATAGTAACTTTCAAGTTTGATTGGGTCAGTCGGCTAGTGAATCCATATGAGAAAAATACTTCTCTCTATTCTTTATTGTGCTTCCTCCTGTGAGCTCAGGGAGCAAACAAAGGCACCTCTCCCAAACAGAGTGGAAAGAGAAGAACAAGGGAATTTGGGCAAGCTTGTTAGAGCACTAGATGTGGCTCCCCTTTTATCTCGCTTACCTATTCTGTCATCATAGTATGACCACAGAACATTCATGGCTTGATTCTCGCTGTTTTTAGACAGGAAGGGAAAGTCCCAGCTGACATCCTGAGCTATACAACCACCAGTGTGGCCTTTTCAGGTTCTGGATACTCGCATTCTATTGAGCGAGATTGTTCTTGTCTTCCCTCATCTAACTCCTTAGAGTTGAATGGTCTCGAAATAAGCTTCAAGAAGAAGCGAAAGACGGTAGGTATAAATAACTTGTAAGCTCCGTCATTGGCTTTGTCAAAGACCGTATTTTTCCAAACACCATATTCTTGCAAAAACCGGAGAATCCGCATCAATCTGGTCAGAGTAGCCGTTCCTCTGTTCAGTTCTTCAGAAAGCATTCCGTAGATCAAAGGGTGGGAACTGTCCCTTTTGATCCTACATTCACCGAATCAGACTTCGCTATGCCTCTTCAAACTCATCCCCATTCGGCCATCCAATTGCTGAATGTGAAATTTTAGCAGATCATATTGAAACATGACACAGAATAGGGAGGAACTCTGAAGTTTACAATCATGATTGCCAGACATGAGCATCCTCCTTGAACTTTTGTGTGTTCAGACATGGCCACACTCTCCACAACACCCCTCCTCTTCCACGCCCCCTTTCTCTTTCCCCCTTCTCTCCTTCTTATACAACCACTCATATGGTCCTCTGAACTGCCACTTGTTCAACCATCCCACGCTCCTCCTCCTCCTCCTCTCTCGCTATGCTAAGGTAGAGTGAGAACTAAGAAGTGCCAAATAAAGATATGAAGAGGCTGTTGCAAGGCAAGGGGCACAACAGTGACAATTACATCATATTGTATATTGCAAGGATTTGAAATCACTTAGGGGAAAAAATTTGGGATATTTATATATAATGAACAAAGTTCTGGGCTAATTGCCCGAGAAAAGGGTTTTAGGCTACATTGTTGCACATCTAACCGCATCTTGATGTCTTATTTGTTTGATCCCTGTAAAATGAGGATAGAATATCAAAGGAAAATTAATCCAGGGTAGATAAGCTAGCATGCATGGAAACATTGGTGAATGATAGACTACAACAGGAAAGAAACTCAACTGAATCCAGTACCGACTGCACAGCACTTTCTCCAAGCACTTCCTCAGCATCTACAGAAACCTTAAAAGCTTTAAAAGCTAAGCCACATCGAAAAGGTTTAAATGTTTCAGGTCCTGTTCAATCCTACCACCCCAACCTAAAGAACTTTTGGTATCCAGTGGCATTCTCTAGTGATCTGAGGAACGATAGCATGGTAAGCCAGCCCTGTACCTCCTTAAAGAGGGAAAGTTCATTAAAGATTGTTTTTGTTGTTCGTTCTGTGACCTGTTCCCATTTTTTTCCAGATACCAATAGATTGTTTTGAGGAACCATGAGTCTTATTTCGTGGGAAAGATGAAAAACCAGGCTGTGTCCAGAATACATGTGCTCATAGAGCCTGCCCACTTCACCTTGGATCTGTGACTGAAGGCCGCATCCAATGCCCTTACCATGGTAATTTATCTGCAAAATTTAACTTATTTGCAGGAACGAATAACCTTGGTGGTTGTTTTTTGAAAGTAGTTATTCCACAAGTGAGAGCCTTAAAATAGTTAAGACTTAAGACATAATAACAGCCTATGCAGAAGGTGCCTTTAGGATATCATGCATTGTAAATTGACCCTGTACTGGACTTTCTTGGATATAGTTTCTTGTACTGAAGTTTACATTATTATGTATATATTTACTTTGATAACAAGAGAATATATTGTTTAAACAAAGTGATTGCAAGAACTGTAGAAGATCTAGATTGGAGATTTGATGTTGTCATCCATTTGAATACAATACAACAGTGCAAACTGGCAAAGCACTGTTATTGATGTCATACATACAGTCATCTGCTCAAAGAGAGAGCAGAAAAAGATTCATGCAAGTAATTTTCTTGGTGGTCATATATTTCAGATTGGGAGTACCCAACTGATGGAAAATGTGAAAAGATGCCATCTACTAGAATGCTGAATGTGCGGATACGATCATTGCCCTATTTTGAACAAGAAGGAATGGTCTGGATTTGGCCAGGTGACGCACCCCCTATGGCAAATGTTGTGGGAATAAAGGGTCCGAACTTAGTCCCACATCGGAAAGGTAGCAGAGAGGTCTGTTCCTTAAATGGAGGGGGGCAACCCCTTTCTTTTCGGAGGTGCCCTCTGAAGAGGGACAAAACCGTGAGAGGTGACAGCACGCGAGCGTATTAACCCACGTGACCAAACCCCAAAGCGGACAATACTAAGTAGGGGAGCTCTACCACTGAGCTATGAAAGCGTACTCAGCATGTGTCTCTACCTGTGGAGGCGCCCTATCAGGAGGGACAAAACCGTGAGGGGTGACGGCACGCGAGCGAATTAACTCACTTGACCGAACCCCAAAGCGGACAATACCAAGCGGGGAGCTCTACCGACTGAGTTATGAAAGCGTACTCAGCGTGTATCTCTACCTGTGGAGGCGCCTTTTGCGGGGCAAAACTGTGCGTTGGGAACAGACTATAAAACCCCCTTCAAAGCGGACAATATCTTCGAGGAGAAGCAGTCGCTTCCGCTGCTTAAGCTTGTGTGCGGACTAAGCTTCTGGGGTTCGAGGGATACCCTCGGCCTCATCAATGGTGCTTTCATTGAGAGCCCTTGACCTCGGCACAGACCTCTCCGCTGGGGGAGGGGCTATGTTATGGAAATAAAGGGTCCGAACTTAGTCCCACATTGGATAGGTAGCGGAGAGGTCTGTTCCTTAAATGGAGGGTGGCAACCCCTTTCTCTTCGGAGGCATCCTCTAAGGAGAGACAAAATCGTGAGGGTTGACGGCACGCGAGCGTATTAACCCACGTGACCGAACCCCAAGCGGACAATACCAAGTGGGGGAGCTCTACCACTAAGCTATGAAAGCGTACTCAGCATGTATCTCTACTTGTGGAGGCGCCCTATGAGGAGGGATAAAACCGTGAGGGGTGACGGCACGCGAGCGTATTAACCCACGTGACCGAATCCCAAAGCGGATAATACCAAGCAGGGAGCTCTACCGACTGAGCTATGAAAGCGTACTCAGCGTGTAGCTCTACCTGTAGAGGCGCCTTTTGCAGGGCAAAACCGTGCATTGGGAAGAGACTATTAAACCTCCTTCAAAGCGGACAATACCTCCGAGGAGAAGCAGTCCCTTCCGCTGTCTAAGCTTATGTGCGGACTAAGCTTTTGGGGTTCGAGGGATACCCTCGGCCTCATCAATGGTGCTTTCATTGAGAGCCCTTGACCCCGGCACAGACCCCTCCGCTGGGGCGGCTATGTTGTGGGAATAAAGGGTCCGAACTTAATCCCACATTGGATAGGTAGCGGAGAGGTCTGTTCCTTAAATGGAGGGGGGCAACCCCTTTCTCTTCGGAGGCGCCCTCTGAGGACGAACAAAACCGTGAGGGGTGACGGCACGCGAGCGTATTAACCCATGTGACCGAACCCCAAAGCGAACAATACCAAGCGGGGGAGCTCTACCACTGAGCTATGAAAGCGTACTCAGCGTGTATCTCTACCTGTGGAGGCGCCTTCTGAGGAGGGACAAAACCATACTCAGTGTGTATCTCTACCTGTGGAGGCGCCCTCTGACGGCACGCGAGCGTATTAACCTACGTGACCGAATCCCAAAGCAGACCATACCAAGCAGGGAGCTCTACCGACTGAGCTATGAAAGCATACTCAGCGTGTATCTCTACCTATGGAGGCACATTTTACGGGGCAAAACCGTGCGTTGAGAAGAGACTATGAAACTCCCTTTAAAGCGGACAATACCTCCGAGGAGAAGGATGTCACTTCCCTTGCCTAAGCTTGTGTGCGGACTAAGCTTCTAGGATTCGGAGGATACCCTCGGCCTCATCAGCTACTATTCCTTCCTTGCAACATCCTCCTGGATTTAAAGTTCATGCAAAGGTAAAATTGTGCAGACTGATATCACATGATAATAAAATACTAAATATAAAATAACCGGAAATTTCTACCACAATTTTCACTTAAAAACATCATAAATATCATAATATTGAACCTGTTTAGAGTTATTTTCTTGTATCAATCATGCAACATTCACCTAGTGGATTGTATCATATGCAGTTCTCATCATGTTTTCATATCAACAGATTGTGATGGAGCTCCCAATTGAGCATGGGCTTCTTTTGGATAATCTTCTAGACCTTGCTCATGCTCCATTTACTCACACCTCCACTTTTGCCAAGGGATGGAGTGTTCCAAGGTACTTCCCTCTCACCCAAAGACCATACTATGAAAAGGACAATATCAGTTTTTCTTCGTAAACACCTTACAATATATTGAAATATGCAAAAGAAATCCTCCATAAAAGTGGCAATGAAAAATGACAAAAGAGGATTTGAGACTTTTTCACCACAATTAATTATAATTTCCTTTTCGGACTAAAAACTATATTGCTATTATGATTTTCGACTGCTAGTTCATTTGCAGTTATACATCTAGCTGAAAATTCTCACTTGTAAACTGATGTGGAACAGAATTTCTACACAAAGAAATAAGGCCTAATGCGAATAAAATTGCTTCAGTGTTATATTTTGATGAAAATTTGTTTTTTGTCGATAGATGCCTCTAGTTTTCATACACCTCATAAGGAAATTTTTCTTACCCCTCCTTTTTTTTGAGAAAAACAATTGTTCTTGTCTCTTTGATGCTTCTTAGAAACATAAGGAAATAGTACCTCCTTTCGTGCTGATCTTGGCTAACACATTGCATCTGAAAAATTACAGCTTGGTGAAGTTCCTAACACCTGCATCAGGTCTCCAAGGATACTGGGATCCTTACCCTATTGACATGGAGTTCCAACCCCCATGCATGGTCCTCTCTACAATTGGGATATCAAAGCCTGGAAAACTGGAGGGGCAGAATACTAGGGAATGCTCCTCACATTTACATCAGCTTCATGTGTCCTTGCCCTCCTCCAGACAGAAAACAAGGTTACTGTACAGAATGTCTCTGGATTTTGCCCCATTTCTTCAGCACATCCCCTTCATGCATATATTTTGGAGGCACTT
Source organism: Phoenix dactylifera (assembly GCF_051530095.1). Lineage (NCBI taxonomy): Eukaryota > Viridiplantae > Streptophyta > Magnoliopsida > Arecales > Arecaceae > Phoenix > Phoenix dactylifera. Next base: position 4,943,777 of record NC_143191.1, read on the forward strand.
AATTTGCAGAGAAGGTGAGCAGCATAGTGTAGTGAAAGTTTTCTTTCCTTAATTAGAGTTCAGCATGTCATATATCCATTAGCCTACACATAATTGAGTGTGAAGAAGCATCAGAACACAAAATAAATTTTGGACTGAAGCATGCCTCTTATTTGATAATATGATCACAACATAACCTTGGTGTCTCCGCTGCTATCACTGGATCATATCACCATGAAAGATGTTACCATATGGTGCACTCACTTTTGTTTTCACACCATATCTAGCAACCACTTCAAGCCTGAAAACCAAATCAGTGCAAATTCTTGTATTTTGTTGCCTCCGTGTTGATAAAAGCTTCATAACGATATGAGTATTTAGCAATAAAAGCACATATATTAAAAAGGAGAGGAAAACACCCATTTTGTTTAGATCTGAGAAAGTATACCTATAATTCTGTAATTGCCAAAGCTGTACAAAGTGGCTCACGCAAACCAATCTTTGTGAGCAACTGAAGCTTTATTCAAATAAATAACCGATGAATCCCATGTACAAAAGGCATTTATATAGTATTAGAGTTTCGATAACCTAGAGCTGCAGTATATTTTTCATCATGCTTGGGAAGTAACATGTGTATAATCCAATCTGTTATAAGACAATGTTGGGGTGCTGGAGTGAGATTTGGGAATATAGCATAATTCATAGCAAAAACATATCTTCTCTCCTAAAAAAGTCAAAAAAGCATAGCAAGCATATCCTCGGTTGCCAAAGATGATCATATGGTGACTTTGTGAGCCTTCTTTGTGATCATGCTTGTTGCTATTTGTGCTTTCAATCTTACATTCTCCTTGTGTGGTGTTAACTCTTGTACCCAGGTGCTGAATGAGGACCTGCGGCTTGTCATCGGCCAGCAGGACCGGATGATCAATGGGGCCAATGTATGGAACCTACCAGTATCATATGACAAACTTGGGGTACGGTACAGATTGTGGAGAGATGCAGTTGAGAGCGGAGCCAAGAGATTGCCATTCACCAAACAAGATAAATAGCACATGTACAGCAAGCTCCTTAACATACTACTTCGGGTTCTTCCATCATCATTCTTTGCAAGACGAATGTAATAAACCGTCTATCATATATGATGGAAGGTACAATGGCCTAAGAACCAATCACTGATTCACATATGATCCATTGAGGAGGACTACAAGCAGTAGCTTCGGGAGCAGACAGAAGATAACTGGTTCATACCCTGTAAACATAAATTGTACACTAGTCTGAATATGGAGGCATGCTAGTATGCCTTGATTTCTTTTGTGTACAAAGATGATCCTAATTTTGGACTTCAATTGCTCCTCATTTTTCTTTATTTTTTCACATTCTTTACTGATTTATGTTATCTTAATTCCTGACTTTTTTTATTTTTGTTTATTACCCCTCTGGAAAATAGGAGGAGTCTTCTTTTTTCCTTTGATCTCGGCAAAACCAACACACAAAGAAGTTACTCAGTATGATAGCTTTTTTCCATTCTATGTTTCAGCTTTTCTTTTTTAACCTCTCCCAATTAAACCCTAGACTTTTTCGGATTTGGGCCAGGCTTAGGCCGAAAGATTTTCTCAAACCTTATGGCTCAAGTCCGATCCGATCCTGGCCCAGACGGCTTGAAACCTAATCAGGCCGACTTGAATGTCTATTTGGGCCAACACAAGTTAGCTTAATTGACTTGGTGTTTGGCTTGAGGAAAGGAAGGGGTGACGAGGAGTCGGTGTCCATGAATCCACCCTCCTCTCCTTCATCAAGAGGTCGAGATGAGAGAGAGTGAGAGAAAGGGAGGCCTGCCACCTCCACCCTTTGTTGTTGTCACGATGGTCCTCCTCTTGCCCTCCTCTCCTTCCTCGCCCCATCCCTCCTCAACTCCACCTCCCTCCCTTACACCCACCACCCCGCCCCAATCGCTATCATAGCTCCCTCTTACGGTATCTATGAGCCAAGTCTTGGCTAAGCCTAGCTTGTCCATCGACACCGAGAGGGGAGAGAGGAATGGAGAGATCATGGAGAGAGAGAGAGGGGGGTATCGTACATGTGGTTCATTAGCACCGCTGTCGGCCGGTGAGAGGAGGGTCCACATTCGGCCATGTTTGGACTAGTGACGACAGGAGGGGCAATGTGAGAGGGCAACTAGATAAGGCTAGAGATGAGAGAGGAGAGGTGGAGTAAGGTTTGATGCCTTGAAGGGCAATTAAAGAATTAGATTAGGGATCGAGGGTTTAAGTCGTCAACCCTCACCCTTAGGCTGTAAATGAGTCGTGAGGCTTTAAGATGTGATAACTTCTTTGCTAGGTGTCGGTCTTCTCCTTGTACTCTCGGTTGCAATACGGAGGATCCTACCCTCCACCTCCTCCTTGAGCCTTGAAAATATGTCCCCCCGGCTACCGACGAGGTCTGTCTTGAGCAAGCGTGGACTGAGCATCTAACCATACTGCCTTGGGTGCCAAGTGAAAGAGTTCGTGGACCACATTCTGTTCTAGTGCGATCGAGCCATGAGGGTCTGGAGGCTTGTTGATATTCTGCCGGATGCTCAGTGCCAGTCCATCCCCTTCACCCAGGTGCTCAGACATTGGGCCACTACCTCTCAGACCTAATATATGGCCATTTGGGCTGCCTATATTGCTTACCATATTTGGTTGGCCAGGAATGTTTGAATTTTTATAGAAAGCAGTCATGCACCAAAGTTTCCATGAAAAGGGCCCATGTGCAGGCTGCGGGAATCACCCATGCCGATCTATCAGGCAGGCCTTTGACAGCTCGGAGCATATGGAGCTCTACATATGCTCATGTAGCACCACGAACGAGGTTCCTCACCTAGGAGCCCCCATCCTCGAGTTTTCTCAAGGTCAACTTTGACGAATGTGTGTTGGATAGTGGCAGGAGGGGCGGTACAAGCTTTGAGATCAAAGGCTCAAACTCTAGGGTGATGGTGGCTGGTGGGTGCCAAATCTTTGACATTTCTATCCCTAGGATGGAGCTGAGGACAGCTTGGGCTGGTCTATGTTATGCTCGACGCATACTGCGGGCTAACGCAATCCTGCTTGAAGGTGACTCGGTTACGGTGATCGGTTGGAGTCAGGAATACACTGTTGACATGGGTGGTTGTTATCCATTGCTTCGAGACATTTGGGGCATGGTAGGCGGAGAAGTCGCCTTCCGAGCTAGATTGGGTGGCTTTATTTGTGGCAATCACTCTGGGGGAGTTTTCTGGACTGGTGAGGGAGTTGCTTAGAGAGCACTAAAACTTATTGCTTTTTGATTTTTTTGGATGTATTCACATAGACTTGTATGAGCCATTGTTGTAGTTAAATAAAAAGCCCTCCTAGCATCTTTCTAGTTAATATGGGGCGCCAGCGAAGGCAGAAGTCTCATTGGGGAAAGAAGGGCCGAGAAATGAGGAGAGGGAGGTGTTGAGGGCGAAGTCCTCAAAGTTGAATGGATGCCAGATGTCGAAGCCCGGTCAGATGTTGGGTCAGGTCAAGCCTCGGCCTAGGTTTGGGGCTGCTTTTGAGCAGTCTTCAGGCTTGATTTTGGTTTACGCTTTGGGCTGGGCCAGGCCAAGCACCCACCGAAACTCGCTCAAAATTCCTTTGGGATTTAATTTTAGGCCCAATGTCGACCCAAGCTGCCTCAGGCCGAACCCACGACCTGACCTAATGTCGGGCTAGTCCAAGCCCACTTCTAACCATAATTGGATTTCTTGAACTTTGGTGTCTTGGGTAGCAAGTTGAGAATTTAGGGCATGTCACAGGCCTAGTTTGAGGTTGGCTGTGCTAGGTTTGAACTCGGGCATCAGACCTAGCTTTGATAGACCTCAATTTGGACGCTAGCATATTGTATATCTATAACGGGCCTCAAAGCCTAAAGCTATGTTCCACTTTAATTAAAAATATTTAAAGTAAACCTGCTTCTCTACTTTCACGACATTAGTTTTTCCGATCTCTCATATGATGAGATGAGAAAGAAGAATAAAAGAACCGCAAAACCTACCTTGCAGCAGGCTACTTTGAAATTAAATACATCTAAATGAAGCCTCAATCATTTTACTTTATTCCTGTAAGATAAATCCAGGACCCTGCATTCTTTCTCATGAACATTCAATCCTTGCACTAGGCAAAACATTTCAAAGATTTACGGTCACAAAACTTGAAAAAGAAAATGTTTATATGACATAAATCCGTAAATAAGTCAACACTTGTTGCCGAGGAGTTTTTAGGGCTTGGTCTTGGAACACTTAATGCTTACTTAATGAAGTGCTCCTAATTTCGTTCATTATGTTGTGACAATTATGTCCAAAACTTGTTCAACACAATTTTTAAAGGGAATGTAAAAAATCAACAATACTAAAATTTCCAAAAAATTATGTTTCTAAACATTAGAGGGAGAAATGAGGCAAAATCATAGATGCTGTGCACAATGCCCATTAAACAAATATAGTATTAATAAGTGTTCTTGAGTAAAATGCATTTAAAATATCAAGATGAAACTTAACTAGATGCAGGGTAACCAAGAACAAAATTTAATTTTAATTCTATGCACTGAACCTTGACACAACTTGTAAGGGGCCGTTTTAAAATGGGCTTGGGCCGGCCTGGGAGTGGCCTGGGCTGGCCATTTGGTCCACTCAATGTATGCCCGGCACGTGAGTCAGGGGAGGAAGACTCCCGATGGGAGTCTTCTTCCTTCTTGAGTCTGGCAAGGAAACCGGGACTCGAAGGGTGTTGGACTTCGACGAGGACTAGGGGATTTCATCTACAAAAGTGCTTTTCCTCCGTTGAACCATCTCAAATCCCCCGAAACAAGCCGTCGATACCAAGTTTTTTTTTTCTTTCGAGTTTTCTCCTCCGATTTTCATCAGAAAGAGTCACCGGATCTTCGCTGGACTGAGGTAGGACCAAAGCCATTCTTCTTCTCTTCTTCTTCCAATCTTCTAGTTGTGATTCACTTCGATTTGAGTCTGCGAATCGCCGGAAAATCGTCCGAAATAGGGGTGCCCTATTTCGGTCTTCTTCTTCGGTAATTCCGCGGCCACCGACCGCTGAGTTTGGCCGGGGTTGCGGCCACCTGTGGCCGCTGTCGAGTGCGGGCTAGGTCACCATGGCCGCCACCCCTTTGGATCTGCGGGAGAAAGGGGGGTAAGGGAAAAGAGAAGGGGAAGATGACATCGCCGTTCATGAAGAGAGAGAACATAGAGAGATTTCTCTCTCTTCTTCCCTCTTCTCTCTTCTCTCTCTCTTTCTCCCTCCTCTCTCATTTATCTCTCTAGTTTCTCTCTCTTTCATCTTCCTCTTTTTCTCTCTCATGGTGTCTCTCTCTAGTTAACTCGGGTAAGTGGTAGCAGGGACTCGGTGGACCTCATAATGGACCTCTGGTGGATGCCGGTAGGCGGTCTAGATTACTAGTCTACTAATTGATTGTCTTTTGTAATGGACCTATGGTGGACGTCAGTAGGCGGTTTAGGTTACTAATCCACTATTTGATTTTTATTTTTTTTGATAATTGAATTTAAATCATTAGAGGGAGAGTCATCTGCGCCAATTAATCGGGATACTACTCTACATCCCAGCTTGTTGGGTTTAGTCAATATCGATGGAGGTAAGAAGTCATGTACACAATCACTTTATGGATAATATATATTTTGTATTATATGTTGATGATTTTAGGGTTTCCATCATTTCTTGTATGATTGCTTAATGATTTCTAACATATATATTTTGTTAATATATAGAGATATCAAATATCAGTGATTATGGCTACTTGAATTATGGTTTTGGTTGCTGGTATATGATGCTGATTATTTTAGAATTTGGGCGTAAAATATAATATAAAATTATATTTTTTCTAGTATGGATGAAATTGACTAATTTGATTAATAAACAAAAGAATTTGGACTAGACATGTTATGGATCGCCTGTCACGGGCTGAATCATGATACATTGGTTTGCCAATGCAAGCTAAAGCACGGATGTTTTGCTTTGCTAGTCACGGGCCGAAGCATGATTATGAATAGTCCAAATCAGAAAAATAATGATTGATGAAAAATCTGGATAAAAATAGAAGATTAAAAGTATAAAACCACTCCATGATAATATCTTACGTGTTTTCTGGAATGGGTTATATGTTTGACGACACACATTTATGGATGCATATTTTATACATTTTATTGAGCTATGTTGAATAATCGATATAAGGCTTTATGATTTTGTCTGCATTTTGATGAGGTTTGTAGTTAATCCTTATTTTAAATTTACTATATTTACATTGGTGTGAGTGTGTAAGATTTTTACTGGGCTGTAACGCTAAAAAAAAAAAACTCGCACCACCTCTTCCCTTCTCCTTTCAGAGCGCAAGATGCACAGTTTTGGATGGGATTAGGGCTTTGAGTTAGTTTATTTTTTGATACCAAGGAACATTTGAAGATTTGGTAATTGAACCGGTTGGATTATTTAAATATGATGGATTTATTTTTTTTAGATTATCCGGCTATCCACTGTTGAGCTATTGTATATTTGTTCACCTTAGATCTTGCATAATCTCTAGGACATTGCTCTAGGGCTCATGCGGCCGTGCTACGTGCTCGGAGCCAGATGTTTGATTTGGGACATGGCACAACAACATTAGATCCCATAGCTAACTTCGAAGAAAATTACAAACCAACCATGATACATTGCAGCAAATTATATTTTATGAGGTCAACAGCATAGCCAACCAAATTTATCTATACTACCTAACAACCACAGCAAACCGTCTAGTTTCTATTCTCCCCAAATAAATGAAAATTCTCCAGAATCCATCTTTGGAGGGAATCCTTTCTTATCCAGTCACCCTTCCATTATATTTGTCGCATGATCCGTGTTTGCACAGGCAAGCAGGTTAATGACACCTATGAAGAGTGAAAATAGGACAATACAGAAAATACTGTCTGCATGGCGGTCAGCAAGAGAAGAAAGACCGCTGCCAACACTGAAATTGTAGCCCATGGGTTGCCAAGATAGTCTCGCCTCAAAGCAGCAAGCCATTTGTGCCATTTGACTTCATAAAACCTGTTTACTTCCTCAATCTGATTTGCAAGGTAGTTCTTTTCCGGAACATAGTGTATCTGATTGCCCAACTTATTGAAGAGGTCCGCCACTTCTTGATCATTGCTAAGATTATGTTCCAGTATGCCTCCCAATTGGAGCAACCGCACGTCCTCAGCCTGGTCGATGATGCAATCCATAAAGAGTGCGTATATCGTAAAGTACATCTCAGTGTCGGAATAGCACTGTTCGAAAGCTATGAGGTTTTGGAAGAGAGGACCTGTATAGTCATAGATTTGCAGTGGTGGTATCTCCATCCTCCCACTCCGAAACATTAAATACAACTTCCGGAGGCATAGCAGTGGCGTGAGCTTCATCTTCCTTTTCTGGAATTTTATGTTCAAGAAACAGTCTTCCAGTTTCTTCCCCTCGAACTTCACCCCCGCCCTGTCGAGCTCCGTCGCTCTAGGAATCCACTTGGGTGCAGATCGTCGTGAAGGATCAGCTTCTGCTTTCTTCCGCTTGCACTTCATGAATTCAGGAATACATCCAGATGCAGCTTCCCCTGGTGCCGATGTAGACTCTGCTGACTTTTTTGAAGGGATCCGAGATGAATAAAATAGATGGAGCAGATGATGGTATTCTCCGGAGGGCTTGAATGATTTGGATTCCTCAGGATGGATGTCCTTGAAAAGCCGGAGAGCAAGGTCAACAAGTCCATCCTCGCATGGTTTGAGATGATCAAATAGCAATTGGATGATGAAGAAAGGAATTTGGTTCTCAACCTTCAGCAGATCATAAACCACTAAACTCAGAGTGAACAGCCCTGCCACAGTTGGGCCCTCAAGCTGTTCATCCTTCTCCTCGATATTTAAAACAACCTCCCCTTCCCTCGTCTCAATCATACCCTCTGTCCTTTGCAATCCCTTTCGCCTTCTTTGTTTCCTTCTTGGTTTCAATGATTCCTTCCTGGGACACATTTTTAGCATGAGGTAAATGATGAAGCACCCATCAAGCAACATGATCAATGCCATATCTTGGGCACTCAGTTCAGAGAATTCCTCAGAGTAGCAGCTCCGGACGTCCTCATCATGTTCCTTCAACTCCAACAAGCAATCGTTCAACAATTGACTTGGATGCTCCCGACTTGGATGACGCGATAGAAGGTGCCGGACACACCGCCACTTGTGGTCTTTCATGGGGGAAGTCGCCCACCAGTTGTGGTGAAAAGGTCCGAGGGAAGCAGTCACTGGTTTGTAGGCTTCACGATTCAACCGTCGGATGTGCTTGGGGACCCTGAAGATGGTGCATGGTCCCTCGGGATGGTCCATAGGTTGTGCTGAATTTACTTCCTTCCTCACTTCATTGATCCACTCCTCGTCGGTGCTGTAGGGGGGGCGCATTCCTCTATTTTTACAAGGCGCTATAGAGTACGTGACCAAGTAAGTTACTATAACTTCTAAAAGAAATTATCTAACAGATATTTAGTTCAAAAATTAAAATAATTATTTTTTCACGCAAAAATTTCTCAGTTGCTGCTTTTATTAATATCATGAGCATGGGCCCAACAAATTTGACAGGATGCCTTTTGTATTTAAATTATGCAAGTGACGGTATGCAAGTAATATCTAGGATTTAATTATTTCTCATGCAAAAACAAGCAAAAATTTCAAAATTAAGAGATCTAGACGTCTGCTAGGAATAAGGATTTACTGTGGTTCGTTCAAAACCATATCGCATCCATGATCCAAGAACTCCAATTAGAGAAATTATTAGAAAGCAACCATTTGAAAACAAAAAATGTTGACAATATTTGCCCACAATTTGGATAAGATAAATGACAGATAAATCCTGAAACCTAGAAAGTAAAATGAAATAAGTAAGAATAGAGAAATGAAATTTGAATTATCTCTCATACAGAAAATAAAAGATAAATAGATTGTATAGAATTTATATCATATCATCAAGAGTGATAACTTCTAATTAGTAAAACATAATATTTAAGAATTACGTTGAGAATAGGATAATATTTATGATAATCATGAAATTATGATTATTTGAGGTTTCCTATTTCTTAAAATTTATGAGATCTTTATTTTATTGAAGAAACAAAAAGCCACCTAGCTTCACATGCCAATAAATTAAATATAAAAACGAAAGCTATGTGCCCCAAAAAGCACTCGTCGACTCGAGAAAAATTCCAACCACAACAAATTTCAGTCATTGCTATATATATATATATATATATAGAGAGAGAGAGAGAGAGAGAGAGAGAGAGAGTTATACAAGGATTCAAATAACGTATTTGATAGTTGTTGTTTATACCACATTTTAATCTATAGTGGAAGTCTAAATATGGATTAGATGAGAGATAATTCATCCTCGAAGATTTTATAATTGGTGGTTAATACGTTGGGGAAGATTTTTGCTTTCAGTGGCAGGAACCAGCAAACGGTGGGAGAGGTAGACGTACCATTGTTTGGTCCACTTTCGCCGAATGGGAGAGCTGGCGGTGGCGTTGCTTCATCGGATGGGGTTGATGATGGGGGCGATGGTGTCGTTGGTCGATCAGATGTCGAGCCTTGAGGATCCCTGCGAGAACCTGATGTTGTACAGGGAGACATTGATAAAGAACGAGCAACATTGATATAACTTCTAGAAAAGAAATGATTTAGAAATAAAAGAGGCATATATAATTCAAAAATAAAATAACCGATTTACAAGGATAAATTTCTTAGTTTCCGCAAGAAAGTTGCTTTTGTTATATTTCTTGAATATGAGCCAAGCAAATTAACAAATACCTTAGAATATGTTGGAAAGTATTTTTTAATTAAAAAAATAGATCTAGAGCAAACATAGATTATCACCCCTCTGCCGAATCTCCTTCCTAGCCCTGCCTCGTCACTTCCAATTATCTTTGTTTCTAATTCAAGATTTATCAGTAAAATATATAAATATAGCTTGGCACCTTCTCAGTTACATTTTTCGGTTGGCACCTCACTCTAGGAGCTCCCCTTTCACAAAATTAAGGCTCCAGGTATTGAATATTTTTTTAAAAAATAAGAATTAGGATTTGGATAAGTCAAAACAATTAGGATCCGATCTCAAATGTGCTCGGCACTGACACGAGACAAAAATCTAAATTATTAATTATTATTTGGGCATGAGGATTTCAAATCAAGCCTAATCTCTTCTTAAGCTTTCACTAGTAGTTTAATTGGTTCCTAACATAAAAATTATGACCGACATGATCCAGTTCTTACTTTTCTTGGGACTTCACCAAATGATAGATGATGCCATATAAATAAGAAGACTGGAGTGTCACAAAATTATTTGATGATATATTTTAAATTAAAATTATTAAACTTTATATATATCTAGAATTGATTTTTATTTTATGTTTAAAATTTATCATATTGCTCCGCGACATGCCATCTAGGGATTCTTCGTGAATGTTAAACCTGGCTTATAAAGTGCTTGACCGGATAAATTACTATAACTTCTAAGAGAAATTATCTAATCAGACATTTAGTTCAAAAATTAAAATAATTGATTTTTCATGCAAAAATTCTCCAGTTCCTGCGAGCAAGTTGCTTTTAATATACAATATCTTGAACATGGGCCCAGCAAATTTGACACGATATGCCTTTTGTATTTAAATTATGCAACTGACGGTATGCAAGTAATCTCTAGGATTTAATTATTTCTCATGCAGAAACAAGCAAAAATTTCAAAATTAAGGGATCTAGACATCTGCTAGGAATAAGAATTTTCTATGGTTCGATCAAAACCATATGACAACTATGATCCAAGAACTCCAAGAGAAACTATTAGAAAGCAACCATTTAAAAACAAAAAAGGTTGACAATATTTGACCACAATTTGAAAAAGGTAAATAATAAATAAATCCTAAAACCTGGAAAGTAAAATGAAATAAGTAAGAATAAAGAAAGAAAATTTGACTAATTATCTCTCATGCAGAAAATAAAAGATAAATAGAATGTACAGAATTTGCATTATATCATCAAGAGTGCTAACTTCTAATTAGTAAAACATAATATTTAAAAATTATGTTGAGAATATGATAATATATATGACAATCATGGAATTATGACTATTTGAGGTTTTCTATTTTTTTAAATTTATGAGATCTTTATTTTATTAGAGAAACAAAAAACCACCTAGCTTCACATGCCAATAAATTAAATATAAAAACGAAAGCTATGTGCCCAAAAAGCACTCATCGACTCGAGAAAAAATTCCAACCACAACAAATTTCAATCATTGCTATGTATTTACATATATATATATATATATATATATAGAGAGAGAGAGAGAGAGAGAGAGAGAGAAAGAGAGTTATACAAGGATTCAAATAATGTATTTGATAGTTGTTGTTTATACCACATTTTAATCTATAGTGGAGGTCTAAATATGGATTAGATGAGAGATAATTCATCCTCGAAAATTTTATAATTGGTGGTTAATACGTTGGGGAAGATTTTTGCTTTCAGTGGCAGGAACCAGCCAACGGTGGGAGAGGTAGACGCACCAAAGATTGGACCACTTTCCCAGAATGGGAAAAGTGCCGGTTCCATTGGTCGCGATGGTGAAACAAATGTCCTTGATGATGTGGGGCCAGGGCATGCTTCATCCATTGTCCTGCCTTGAGGATCCCTGCGAGGACCTGATGTTGTACAGGGAGACATTGATAAAGAACGAGTAACATTGATATAACTTCTAGAAAAGAAATGATTTAGAAAGAAAAGAGGCATATATAATTCAAAAATAAAATAACAAATTTGCAAGGATAAATTCCTTAGTTTCCGCAAGAAGTTGCTTATGTCATATTTCTTGAATATGAGCCAAGCAAATTAACAAATACCTTAGAATATTTTGGAAAGTATTTTTTAATTAAAAAAACTAGATCTAGAGCAAACGAAGATTATCACCACTCTGACGAATCTCCTTCCTAGCCCTGCCTCGTCACTTCCAATTATCTTTGTTTCTAATTCAAGATTTATCAGTAAAATATATAAATATAGCTTGGCACCTTCTCAACTCTAGGAGCTCCCCTTTCACAAAATTAAGGCTCCAGGTATTGAATATTTTTTTAAAATATAAGAATCTTAAGTTATACGTTGGATTTGGATAAGTCAAAACAATTAGGATCGGATCTCAAATGTGCTCGGCACTGACACGAGACAAAAATCTAAATTATTAATTATTATTTGGGCATGAGGATATCAAATCAAGTCTAATCTCTTCTTAAGCTTTCACTAGTAGTTTAATTGGTTCCTAATATAAAAATTATGACCGACATGATCCAGTTTTTACTTTTGTCGGGACTTCACCAAATGATAGATGATGCCATATAAATAAAAGAGAGATAATTCATCCTCGAAGATTTTGTAATTAGTGGTTAATACGTTGGTAAAGATTTTTGCTTTTCGTGGTGGAAACCAGCCAACGGTGGAAGAGGTAGACGTACCAGAGCTTGGTGACGTCCTCTGGGTTGGAGGACAGCTTAGTGCCCGTTTCGGTTTCGGTGCCTCTTTCGTTGGTTCTGGCCTCGCTGAGGCCTCATTGGGTATTGTATCGCCATGAGTGGCCGATGTGGAGCCAGAACATACTTCATCCACTGTGCTGCGTTGGGGATCCATGCCACGACCTGATGATGTACAGAAAGACATTGATATTGAACAAGCAACATTGATATAATTTCTAGAAAAGAAATGATTTAGAAATAAAAGAGACATTTATAATTCAAAAATAAAATAACTGATTTGCAAGGATAATTTTTTTAGTTCATGCAAGAAAGTTGCTTTTGTTATATTTCTTGAGTCTGAGCCAAACAAATTAACAAATACCTTAGAATATTTTGAAAAATATTTTTTAATTAAAAAAATCAGATCTAGAGCCAGCAAAGATTATCACCACTCTGAGGAATCTCTTTTCTAGTCTTGCCTCGTCACTTCCAATTCTCTTTGTTTCTGATTCGAGATTTATCAGTAATATATATAAATATATCTTGGCGCCTGTTTGGGCTTGACTTTTTGAACCTTTAAATCTCAGTTACATTTATTGGTTTGCACCTCATTCTAGGGCTCGCCTTTCACTAAAGTAAGGCTTCAAATATTTAATATTTTTTTAAAAATAAGAATCTTAAGTTATAGGGTGGATTTGGATAAGTCAGAACAATTAGGGTCGGATGGTCCTTCCATTTTGGAGAATCTCAAATGTGCTCAGCACTGACATGAGACAAAAATTTAAATTATTAATTATTATTTGGGCACTGGGTGATATTTATTGGTTGACATCTCATTCTAAGAGCTCGCCTTTTATTAAATTAAGGCTTCAAATATTGAATATTTTTTAAAAAAATAAGAGTCTTAAGTTAAACTTGGATAAGTCAAAACAATTAGAATCGGATTCTCCTTTCATTCTCCAAAATCTCAAATATGCCCAGCACTGACATGAGACAAAAATCTAAATTAGTAATTATTATTTGGGCACATGCCCAAATAATAAAATCTAGTCTAATCTTCTCTTATTCTTTCATTAGTAATCTGATTCCTAATTATGACCGACATAATCCAAATTTCAAAGAAACTTAACCAAATGATAGATGATGCCATATGTAAGAAGACTAGAGTGTCACAAAATTGTGAAATGTTTTAAAAATTATTAACTTTATATATATCTAGAATTGATTCTCATTTTATATTTAAAATTTATCATATCGCTCGGCGACATGCTATTAAGGGATTCTTCGTTTATGTTACAACCTGGCTTATAAAGTGCTTGACCGAGTAAATTACTATAATTTCTAAGAGAAATTACTATAATAATTATGTAGGCTAAGCATTTATATAAGGTATGATACTTTTTGCATTTCTATCGGGTATTTATAGCATAGCGGATTTCACTAAAATATTCCATATAAATATTGATTTTGCGAGAAAGTCATATAAATCTTTTTTTATAAAATCATAGATATTTAGATGTCACTAGATGTTGGTATACCGAGTCTGGATTGGGCGCCCATGTTGGGAGAAGCTAAGATTCGGTTCCCACCCCTCCCTCCTACCTCTTAACTCTCTCAACAAGAATCTCTCCCTCTCTCTCCGCGCGAGCATGCGTCCAATTTCTTCATTCCACAGTTCAAAATATAAAGGAAATGATTTGTTGAGAGATTTTTTGTGCACAAAATGATTCACGATCATTGTTTTGGTGAAGCATGGCATTTGAGCGGTGATGAATTTACACACATTAAATGATCCGAAGGACTTGGATTATTTCTATTTTAGTCTCAATAAGATAAGTTTGTCTAACTTTATACTCATCAAATTTTTTGTTCTACAATAAATAACTTTTTTATGGATTGTGAGAGCGGACAATAATCTAAACAAATATATATATTATATTCAAAATCTATATATATATATATATATTGGACATTAAATAAATATTTATGGAGCATTCACTAATGTGTATTGCTTACTCCATACCTAGATCCACAAGTAAAAATATCAAGAAACCTTTTAAATATATATAAATATCATTATACAAAGAAGGTAAATCTAATTTTTACCGAAAATCAATAATTAAGTAAGATTTTTCGTACGATTCAGAAGATCATAAATAAGAACTCAGCTGAAGTTGAAGAAAGGGAAAGAAAAGAATTTTGTAACACCAAACCTGATATTATATAAGAAACACACCTTTGAGCGACCCTGGTACATTTAATAGTCTAGCATCTCAAACGGACAAATTAATTGATGTGCTGGAAAGTTACCGTGCACAAAAGAACACCAAATGTGAGCGTGCGCACCAACGCGCGCACACAAAATGTGCTGTTAGGTGTTGCAGCAAGAGTGGGATTGCAGAATCTAGAACTCAACCGCGTACGGACGGTTGGCTCTCGGTGGAAGTTATCGTCCCTCCAATGAATCTCTTTCCTCGCCCTGCCTCGTTACTTCCAATCTTCTTTGTTTTTGATTCTGAGATCTATCCGTAATATATACAATCAGGATTAGGTTCTCCTTCCATTTAGAAGAATCTAAAATGTGCTCAACAACGACATGAGACAAGAATCTCAATTATTGTTGTTTGGGCATGAGGATGTCAAATCTAGTCTAAGTTTCCTCTTTAAAGTTTATCTATCTCCTGAATTGATTCTCATTGTATGTTTAATTTTTGATAATTAAAAATTTTATTTCCATCCTTGATACTTGATGTCTTTTTTTATATTTTCTAAATAGAGATTTTGATGACCATTTTATATTTAGTCCCATACCATCTAGACTTTCACGCAATATTGTGCGAAAAATAGATATATAAAACATTACAAACTATTTGGCGGATGATCGGTGAGTAAGACTAGACAAAGACTGAACATAAAATAGTAATTATGTAAGAGCTAAATGCAAAATAATAGTCAAACAAAGAATAGAAAGTTCAAGCTTCATTTGAAGGCTACATGGTCTGTGCATATCTTTCAGTGGACAACCTTTTAAAATGCAAGGGATAAAAAAATAAGTTAAGTTGCGTCGTTAAATTAAATTTGGCATTTGACGTAGTTTTCATAACTATTTTGCCAAAATGGGCTATCGATAAGTACATTGCGTTGCAAAGTTCGTCGTGAATCAAGTTGTAGCGATAGGTCTAAAGTCCTTTTCTGGCCTTCTCCTTTTTAAGAACATGGTGACCATAGCCGCCTCATCGGTCATCATCTAGTAAGATAAGAAATGCTAATCAAGTGAAGAGCACTATCTAATCATGAAATCAGTGTTAGAATAAACATCATGAAACAAGTCAGGGCTCAACTAGTTGCCAATAGTGGGATGGGGCCCACAAATTAGGATCCCATCATTGTCATGCTAAACTCATGTCTAGCTAATTTCACTCCATGCTCCTATAGCTCATAGCTGCAATTAGTTACAGCTTAATCAAACCGGTCATAAAGTGCCAGCTATATATGGGTGCAAATGGGTCGGGTCGAACCAAGTCATAAGCCAACCTGGTTTTTGTTCGGATCCTAATTTTAGACCAGACCTACCTCAATAAAAATTTGGGTTTGGTCGGGTTGGGTCCATGGCAATAATTTTTGATCCAATGAGTCATTTGGGTTGGATCGAATCGGGGCAAATCTCTGTATAATTCGGACCTAACTCAAAAAAATTGGAATTGGCTCAGGTATGAGTCGGATCATACCCCATCCAAAAATCATTGTAATGCTAATGAGTGATACCGCTCGACAGCTGGCCCCGCGGTAGCAATAAAGAAAGACTTGGGCCTCGAAAGGGTCAAGATCTTCTTAAAATAATTATATAAGAGATAAACAAAGGAGACCGTGTCTCCCGCGGTGACCCACCCCACCTTGCATAGGAGACAAACAAAGGAGACCACGTCAGCCCCCACCAAACTTTCCGCTCTCCTCCCTTGCGAGGCCCAGCTGGACATCCGTGCAACTCTACATTGTTTGCAAATATAGTCTCTAGTAGAGTAATGGCAACCCAATTTCATTTTATTAAGTATAAGCTTTTCTTTTCCTTTGGAAATATGCGGCCCTGTCGCAGTCGTTGGCTGCTGTCAAGAGCTTCTCGTGAAAGTTACATGCTGTTTAATCGTTCGGGAAGGACTCTCCTTTTTCCCTTCCATTATTTTGAATAATGTAAATTATTCGGATTCAGATCGAGTCATTGGATAAATGATCCAAAAACAACAGATCGGCTCGGCTCGAGATTCGGTAAACCCAGACTCGGCTCGGCGATAGTCTTGATATTTTGTTAAGTCAAGACGAATAGGATTAGGTTCTCCTTCCATTTAGAAGGATCTCAAACGTGCTCAACAACTGCTCGTTACTTCCAATCTTCTTTATTTCTGATTTGGGATCTTTTCGTAATATGTAAACACGACTTTGCGCGCTAACCAAGCGGTGGGGCCGCTCGATATTGATAGATAACTTGGATGGTTTGGCTGTAGTCTTGATATTTTGGTGAGTCAAGACAATTAGGATTAGATTTTTCTTCCATTTAGAAGAATCTCTAACATGCTCAACAACGACATGAGACAAAAACCTCAATTATTGTTGTTTGGGCATGAGGATGTCAAATCTAGTCTAAGCTTCCTCTTTAAAGTTTATCTATCTCCTGAATTGATTCTCATTGTATGTTTAATTTTTGATAATTAAAAATTTTATTTCCATCCTTGATATTTGATGTCTTTTTTTATATTTTCTAAATAGAGATTTTGATGACCATTTTATATTTAGTCCCATGCCATCTAGACTTTCACGAAATATTGTGTGGAAAATAGATATATAGAACATTACAAACTATTTGGTGGATGATCGGTGAGTAAGACTAGACAAAGACTGAACATAAAATGGTAATTATGTAAGAGCTGAATGTAAAATAATAGTCAAACAAAGAATAGAAAGTTCAAGCTTCATTTGAAGGCTACATGGTCTGTGCATATCTTTCAGTGGACAACCTTTAAAATGCAAGGGATAAAAAAAGAAGTTAAGTTGCGTCGTCAAATTAAATTTGGTATTTGACGTAGTTTTCATAACTATTTTGCCAAAATGGGCTATCGATAAGTACGTTGCGTTGCAAATTTCGTCGTGAATCAAGTTGCAGCGGTAGGTCTAAAGTCCATTTCTGACCTTCTCCTTTTTGAGAACTTGTGACCATAGCCGGCTCATCGGTCATCATCAAGTAAGGTAAGAAATGATAATCAAGTGAAGAGCACTATCTAATCATGAAATCGGTGTTAGAATAAACATCATGAAACAGGTCAGGGCTCAACCAGTTGCCAATAGTGGGATGGGGCATCCCATCATTGACATGCTAAACTCATGTCTAGCTAATTTCACTCC
Organism: Phoenix dactylifera; assembly: GCF_051530095.1. Taxonomy (NCBI): domain Eukaryota; kingdom Viridiplantae; phylum Streptophyta; class Magnoliopsida; order Arecales; family Arecaceae; genus Phoenix; species Phoenix dactylifera. The sequence goes on from NC_143191.1 coordinate 4,961,702, forward strand.
ATGCTCCTATAGCTCATAGCTGCAATTAGTTACAGCTTAATCAAACCGGTCACAAAGTGCCAGCTATATATAGGTGCAAATGGGTCGGATCGAACCAAGTCATAAGCCAACTTAGTTTTTGTTCGAGTCCTAATTTTAGACCAAACCTACCTCAATAAAAATTTGGGTTTGGTCAGGTCGGGTCTATGGCTATAATTTTTGATCCAATGGATCATTTGGGTCGGATCGAATCAGGGCAAATCTATGTATAATTCGGACCTAACTCAAAAAAATTGGAATTGGCTCAGGTATGAGTCGGATCATACCCCATCCAAAATCATTGTAATGCTAATGAGTGATACCGCTCGACGACTGGCCTCGCGGTAGCAATAAAGAAAGACTTGGGCCTCGAAAGGGTCAAGGTCTTCTTAAAATAATTATATAAGAGACAAACAAAGGAGACCACGTCACCCGCGGTGACCCACCCCACTTTGCATAGGAGACAAACAAAGGAGACCGCGTTAGCCCCCACCAAACTTTCCGCTCTCCTCCCTTGCCAGGCCCAGCTGGACATCCGTGCAACTCTACATTGTTTGCAGATATAGTCTCGAGTAGAATAATGGCAACCCACTTTCATTTTATTAAGTATAAGCTTTTCTTTTCCTTAGGAAATATTCGGCCCTGTCGCAGTCGTTGGTTGCTGTCAAGAGCTTCTCGTGAAATTTACAGGCTGTTTAATCGTTTGGGAAGGACTCCCCTTTGGCCCTTCCATTATTTTGAATAATGTAAATTATTCGGATACAGATCGAGTCATTGGATAAATGATTCAAAAACAACAGATCGGCTCGGCTCGATTCGGTAAACCCAAACTCGGCTCGGCTCGGCGATAGTCTTGATATATTGTTAAGTCAAGACAATTAGGATTAGGTTCACCTTCCATTTAGAAGGATCTCAAATGTGCTCAACAACTGCTCGTTACTTCCAATCTTCTTTATTTCTGATTCGGGATCTTTCCATAATATGTAAACACGACTTCGCGCTTCGCCAACCAAGCGGTGGGGCCGCTCGATATTGATTGATAACTTGGGTGGTTTGGCTGTAGTCTTGATACTTTGGTGAGTCAAGACAATTACGATTAGATTTTCCTTCCATTTAGAAGAATCTCAAACGTGCTCAACAACGACATGAGACAAAAATCTCAATTATTGTTGTTTGGGCATGAGGATGTCAAATCTCGTCTAAGCTTCCACTTTAAAGTTTATCTATCTCCTGAATTGATTCTCATTGTATGTTTAATTTTTGATAATTAAAAATTTTATTTCCATTCTTGATATTTGATGTCTTTTTTTATATTTTCAAAATAGAGATTTTGATGGTCATTTTATATTTAGTCCTATGCCATCTAGACTTTCACACAATATTGTGTGGAAAATAGATATATAAAACATTACAAACTATTTGGCGGATGATCGGTGAGTAAGACTAGACAAAGACTGAACATAAAATGGTAATTATGTAAGTGGTGAATGCAAAATAATAGTCAAACAAAGAATAGAATGTTCAAGCTTCATTTGAAGGCTACATGGTCTGTGCATATCTTTCAGTGGACAACCTTTAAAATGCAAGGGATAAAAAAAGAAGTTAAGTTGTGTCGTCAAATTAAATTTGGTATTTGATGTAGTTTTCATAACTATTTTGCCAAAATGGGCTATCGATAAGTACGTTGCGTTGCAAAGTTCGTCGTGAATCAAGTTGTAACGGTAGGTCTAAAGTCATTTTCTGGCCTTCTCCTTTTTAAGAGCATGGTGAGCATAGCCAGCTCATCGGTCATCATCTAGTAAGGTAAGAAATGCTAATCAAGTGAAGAGCACTATCTAATCATGTAATCGGTGTTAGAATAAACATCATGAAACAAGTCAGGGCTCAACCAGTTGCCAATAGTGCGATGGGCCCCACAAATTTGGATCCCATCATTGTCATGCTAAATTCATGTCTACCTAATTTCACTCCATGCTCCTATAACTCATAGCTGCAATTAGTTACAGCTTAATCAAACCGGTCACAAAGTGCCAGCTATATATGGGTGCAAATGGGTCGGGTCGAACCAAGTCATAAGCCTACCTGATTTTTGTTCGGGTCCTAATTTTAGACTAGACCTAGCTCAATAAAATTTTGAGTTTGGTCGGGTCGGGTTCATGACTATAATTTTTGATCCAATGGGTCATTTGGGTCGGATCGAATTGGGGCAAATCTATGTATAATTCGGACCTAACTCAAGAAAATTGGAATTGGCTCAGGTATGAGTCGGATCATACCCCATCCAAAAATCATTGTAATGCTAATGAGTGATACCGCTCGACAGCTGGCCCCACGGTAACAATAAAGAAAGACTTGGGCCTTGAAAGGGTCAAGGTCTTCTTAAAATAATTTTGTAAGAGACAAACAAAGGAGACCGCGTCTCCCACGGTGACCCATCCCACCTTGCATAGGAGACAAACAAAAGAGACCGCGTCAGCCCCCACCAAACTTTCCGCTCTCCTCCCTTGCGAGGCCCAGCTGGACATCCGTGCAACTCTACATTGTTTGCAAATATAGTCTCTAGTAGAGTAATGGCAACCCACTTTCATTTTATTAAGTATAAGCTTTTCTTTTCCTTAGGAAATATGCAGCCCTGTCGTAGTCATTGGCTGCTGTCAAGAGCTTCTTGTGAAATTTACAAGCTGTTTAATCATTCGGGAAGGACTCTCCTTTGGCCCTTCCATTATTTTGAATAATGTAAATTATTCGAATTCAGATCGAGTCATTGGATAAATGATCCAAAAATAACAGATCGGCTTGGCTTGAGATTCGGTAAACCTAGACTCGGCTCGGCTCGGCTCGGCTTGGCGATAGTATTGATATTTTGTTAAGTCAAGACAATTAGGATTAGGTTCTCATTCCATTTAGAAGGATCTCAAACGTGCTCAACAACTGCTTGTTACTTCCAATCTTCTTTATTTCTTATTCCGGATCTTTCTATAATATGTAAACACGACTTCGCGCTTCGCCAACCAAGCGGTGGGGCCGCTCGATATTGATAGATAACTTGGGTGGTTTGGCTGTAGTCTTGATATTTTGGTGAGTCAAGACAATTAGGATTAGATTTTCCTTCCATTTTGAAGAGTCTCAAATGTGCTCAACAACGACATGAGACAAAAATCTCAATTATTGTTGTTTGGGCTTGAGGATGTCAAATTAAATTTATCTATCTCCTGAATTGATTCTCATTTTATGTTTAATTTTTGATAATTAAAAATTTTATTTCCATCCTTGATATTTGATGACTTTTTTTATATTTTCTAAATAGAGATTTTGATGACCATTTTATATTTAGTCCCATGCCATCTAGGCTCTCACACAATATTGTGTGGAAAATAGATATATAAAACATTACAAACTATTTAACGGATGATCAGTGAGTAAGACTAGACAAAGACTGAACATAAAATGCTAATTATGTAAGAGCTGAATGCAAAATAATAGTCAAACAAAGAATAGAAAGTTCAAGCTTCATTCGAAGGCTACATGGTCTGTGCATATCTTTCAGTGGACAATCTTAAAAATGCAAGGGATAAAAAAAAGTTAAGTTGTGTTGTCAAATTAAATTTGGTATTTGACGTAGTTTTCATAACTATTTTGTCAAAATGGGCTATCAATAAGTACGTTGCATTGCAAAGTTCGTCGTGAATCAAGTTGTAGTGGTAGGTCTAAAGTCCTTATCTAACCTTCTTCTTTTCAAGGACATGGGGACCATAGTCGATCATCATCCAAATAAGTAAGAAATTCTATTCAAGTGAAGAGCACTATCTAACCATGGCATCAGTGTCAGAATAAGGACGATTGAACCAGTCAAGGCTAAACAAGTTGCTAATAGTGGGATGGGGCCTACAAATTGAGATCTCATGTCTTCCACACCGTTTAGAAGGGCGTAGCTTCCCAAGATCAGTTCGCTCATTGATAATATCTTCAGCTAGTTATGATCTAAAATGGCTCCAATTATCATTGGGATCCCATCATTGTCATGCTGAACTCATGTCTAGCTAATTCGACTCCATCCTTCTATAGCTTATAGCTGTAATTAGTTACAACTTAATCAAACCGGTCAAAAAATAGTCTCCATTGCGAGCCCCAGCTGGACATCCGCTCCCCTCCATTGCGAGCCCCAGCTGGACATCCGTGCATCTCTACATTGTTTGCAAATATAGTCTCTAGCATAGTAATGGCAACCCATAAGCTTTTCTTTTCCTTTGGAAATATGCGGCCCTGACGCAGTCGTTGGCTGCTGTCAGAGTTTCTCGTGAAATTTACAGGCTGTTTAATCGTTCGGGAAGAACTCTCCTTTGGCCTTTCCATTATTTTGAATAATGTAAACTATTTGCAAATAGATATATTTATGTAACAATGATTGTACCCTGCACCCAAAATGAATTAGGTTCTCTTTCTATTAAGAAGAATCTCAAATAGAGACAAAAATCTCAATTATTGTTGTTTGGGCAGGAGGATATCAAATCTAGTCTAATCTTCCTCTTGTTTTTTCACTAGTAGTGTTTGGTTCTAAGTGACATGATCCAGACTTCACTTCTTTCGAGACTTAACCAAATGCTAGATGATGCCATATGTAAGAAGAGTGGAGTGCCACAAAATTATGATATATTTTAAAAATCTTTAAAGTTTAACTATCTTTGAAATTAATTCTCAATTTATATTTAAATTCTGATGATTAAAAATTTTATTTCCGTCCCGATTTTTTAATTACCTTCTCTTCTTTGCTGAGCAGAGATTTTGATGACAATTTTTATATTTAGTCCCATGCCATGTATACTTATGCATTATTATGTCAAATATATATATATATATATATATATATATATATATATATATAGAGAGAGAGAGAGAGAGAGAGAGAGAGAGAGAGAGATGCGCGCGCGCGCACACATTATTAACTATTAAATGGTTGATTTGTCGGTAAGACTAGATACAAAATGCTATATTACGTCAAAGCTGAATGCGGAATAATAGTCAAACAAAGAACATGATGTTTAAGCTTCATTCCAAGGCTACATGGTCTGTGTATATCTTTCAATGGACATCCATTAAAATGCAAGGGTAAAAAAAAAGTTAAGTTGTATCACCAAATTAAATTTGGTATTTAACATTTTCTCTGTAACCATTTAGCCAAATTGGGGCATCCATAAATAATTTTGTGCTGCAAAGTTTATCATGAATCACGTTGCATGGGCCAATCTAACATCCATATCTGGACTTCTCTTTTTCAAGAAAATTGCGAGCAGAGTCACCTTATTAGTCATCGTCCAATAAGGTAGGACATAATGAGATGGGGCTTACAAATTGAGATCCCCTACCTCCCATAGGGCATAGGTTCCCAAGATTAGTTCACTCATTGATAATATCTTCAACTAGTTGTGATCTAAATCAATTCCAATAATCATTAGGATCTTACCATTATCATTCTGAATTTATGTCGAGCTAATTCCATTACATATTTTAAAAGTATGAACCCCCCTAAAATTGCAAAACATCCTGACCCCCAAACCATATTCCATAAACTATTTTGACATAATGATTTTACAAATTAATAACTGCTCAACTGATGGATCATGTATGATCTGCCAATCAAGTCATCCCTAAGGTTGATACATCATATTCATAGCTTTTAAAATATACAAATTAACTAGGAGCCCTTGCTGACATAGTAAGATATTTAGACATTAAATGCTGATTTTTGTCTGGCAGTTACTAATTTGGTATGATGGCTCCCTTGAGTCAGAGAAATGATAAGAGTACTATTTTTTCCAAGACCAACAAAAAAACAACAAAAGCTGCAATAGCTTAATGGATCTGCTTAGTAACTAGACCCAAACCAAAAATGTAACTCAAGCATAAACTTCCAATCCAACCCAACCTAGTTAGTTTTTTTAGACAATCCAGCATAGCGGAACTTGACCTGAATTATATCCAATTAATATTCTTGATTTGATCTGGTGCGAGTTCTATCGAAGCTTGGTTAATAAGAACCTTTTAAAGAAGTCCGACTCGTGGGTTGACAGTGAGCAAGACTCAAAAGGAAAATTATGCTTGCAGATGGCATCTCCAGCTTGGATTGCATAGTTTGGAGGAATGAGGCTCTTGATAATTTCTAATTCATATATCAATAATTGATAAAAAATACCATGATTCATCGGGCTCCAATGGCAACTTTGGAAATTAGAAAGTACTGATGGGAACCATCTGGAGAGCTTCAAGAGAGTAAAGGTCATGCTGTTATTCATTGAAGTTGATTTGACTTTATGGGCTGTTGATGTTAGTAACAATGAAATGTACATGTTGGCAACTAATGGTTTGCTGGATATATTGATGAACAATGGTGATTTATTCTAAACTTCAGGATGTCCATCACTTGACATGCTTATAGGTAAGCTCAAACTACTTGCAATACAATTAAGCAATGTGGTCATTGAAGTTTTATATTATCACATCGCAGTGCATTTTAGGCATCATATAGTCACGTACCTTAGGCATATGTAGACACTGTACATAGTAAGAACTAGGAAAACTATATAGAAAACGGTCCAATTAGAGTAAGGCTTACTTACTGGCTATTGTTATGGTCTCATGGAAAGTTACAGTTAAGGTCGGTAATAGAGCTAGCCAAGTTGGTTCTAGCCATTGTGACATTCAATGAATGGGTTTGGGCTTAACAAATTTGAGGTTTGAACTTGGCCACCTATCCACCAACCTTGGTCCCCGTTCTAATCTTAAATTACCGACAACATACCATGGTATGCTATTCCATTACAGAGTTTTGCTTTGACAATTGTCTCATTTTTTCAGTTGTTTTGAGGTTTAATTGTAGCCCATATTGATTTGCTAAAGGGTAGAATAGTAACTTTGAAGTTTGATTGGGTCAGTCGGCTAGTGAATCCATGTGAGACCAAGGAAAAATACTTCTCGGTATTCTATATTGTGCTTCCTCCTGTGAGCTCAGGGAACAAACAAAGGCACCTCTCCCAAACAGAGTGGAAAGAGAAGAACAAGGGAATTTGGGCAAGCTTGCTAGAGCACTAGATGTAGCTCCCCTTTTATCTCGTTTACCTATTCTGTCCCTTTTTATCCCACCTTCACCGAATCAGACTTCGCTATGCCTCTTAAACTCATCCACATTCGGCCATCCAATTGCTGAATGTGAAATTTTGGCAGATCATATTGAAACATGACAAAGATGTGCTAAGATCATATTGAGTCGTGTTGTACTTGCTTTTCAGCCGACTGTATGCTAAGATGTTGTACATTGCACACTTTTATAGTTGACCTTGCAGCAATATGTGCTAAATATACCAAGTCTGTTTTTACTTATTATTGTTCTTGACTGGATTCCTTCTGCTTTGTATGCAACAACAATGAATATAAATATAGATTTTTTGCATGAAGATCTATTTCAACAACAATGCTCTGGTTGTCTGGTTAATTGCAGTTCATGAAAGACTTCTCCGGACCAGTGATGACTTTGTTTGGCCCATTGATTCTACTTTTCATGGGCGTTTCATAATCGATGTAGAGTTTCTGGACCTGAAGATATCCCCGTTAAATGTAAGGATTTCTTCAGGTTAATGTTTTAGGCCTTTTAACATGTAGCTGTTGTGTTCTTGTCATTCCTAATATAAGAAGAAAATTGACCAATCTTTTCTAAGTGATATAGTAAATGTGAAATGAGGATAATAGCTGCAGCGGTGCTCACACGATATTTGTGACAACTTGGTCGTAGGTTGGCAAAAGAAAAAAAAATTTTAATCTTTTTCTTAATTCATATCCTTTTTCTTGTTTTCATTTTTTTTAAAATTTTTCTGGTCTAGTTTTTCTTCTTTTTTTTTGAAGGAGGGGGGGGGGGGTATGAAAGTATTTTATTCTCTGTAGATTTTTTACTTTTTATTGTTAGTTTTTAGTAGAAGACCGGAGTAAAGAAATATGTTGAGCAAGAATTCTGGAAGTGAATTCAGACTTTCAAATAAGTGTAATTTCGTATTTCATATGGAAATGCAGGGAGGTGACACATACTTTATATGGCCTAACGAAAGCATGATGCAGTCTCTATAGCTGAAAATTCGTTTTCAAATTCGTTTTCCATTGATGCAAGTTAATATAGCTGTAGTAATCCAACAGAAATGTTAGCTCGAACAGATCATTTTTGGTAGGAGAACATGCCCTGGGTGCATCTGGATGTACCTACCATAAATTCTGCCATGCTTTTTATTTTTGAAATTCAAAATTATGATTTTAGACAACTAGTGTCTAGTTGTCTAGTGAAATTTAACAGCTTTTCTCAAAACACAATTCTAAAAAATTCTATTGAACTAAATTATAATTTTCAAGTACATGGTTTTATATTTTTTTAAGTTACAGCATTGCAATTTGAATTTTTCTTTTTAATAGCCAAGCACTCCCTAACAAAATTAGCTTTAAAATCCAACACTCTTGAATTAAGGAAATAGGTGAGGACTGGTTTGGTTTTGTCGTTGTTTTTGTTCTTTTATTTTTTGGCAAATCAGTAAAATGCTATATGGAGATTGATGTTGAAGATAGCATTTGCATAAAACTTCTATTATTCATTGCTCTTTTTTTTTGAAAGCAATAATTATTTGCTACCAAATTTTTACAGATTTTATAAATAATTTAAAAAATAAAATACATGTTCAGTCTAGTCTATTTTTCTTCTTCGATTCTTAAAAACAAAAAACAATGTCAAACAATCCCTATGATGATGATTTTTTAAAGTTTAAAATATCTAAACAAAGCCATAATTATTTAGATCTACTTCTAAAAGATAAATCCAAGAACCTACATTCTTTCTACAAGAGATGGAGTCCTTATACCACATAAAATATTTCATATATATATATATATATATATATATATATATATATATATATATATTCACGTACTGCTTACTGCTAAAAGGTTTAGAGCTTGGTCCTAGAATACCTAGCATCTTCGTAAAAAACTGGAGATAGCTGAATTAATAGATCATGATGATGGAACCGTTGGTTGCTTGGAATGGTGGAATGGGTTGCTTAGAAGCAAAGAAAATCGTCTTCATGTACTATTAAAGCAAAAAGAAATACCTTGAGGAAAGACCAGAACTGGTGGATGAAGAGCAAAGAGCGCAAAGCATCTCATAACTAGCATAATGACGAGGGTTCATATTCAAAGGTTTTTTGGATATGGATTGGGTTTTTTGGGATAAGGAAAAGTTAAATACAAGGCATTAATTTATACCTATATAAATAAGTATAAACCTTATTTTTCTTTTGGATAAAAATGTAGTCTATCAAGTAATGATTGTACTTACATTCGTTGTGTGTTTGGATATTGATGGGGATAAGAAATGATGTTTCGATGTCACTTTGGAATATGTGGATAAAAAGATGAATTTTTAAGACATTAGACAAGTTTGTCCTATTAGAGATTTGAAACAAATAGTTGATGGACTAGTGATAAATATTTCATATCATATAGAATGAAAATGGGGAATAAATATTTGTACATATACATGAATATTACATTGTAGATATTTTACATAGACATAATTAATAGCTTGTGAGATTGGTAAACTTTTTAAGCAAATTTCATATTTGATAAATGATCCCCCTGCATGGATTGTTGATGGCTGCTCACACTGGAATCAAATTGATGGAAAAAGCATGATGACCAATTCTTCAGTGGGTCGTCTTTAATGGGCAACTTCACAATTGAAGGGCACCTTTCTTCAAGAAAAAAATGGCATGGATCTTGAGTTAGCCGGTTGATCCCTTGAAAATTTTCAAACATGTGGTCAAATAATATTAAATTGAAATGCAAGTAAAATTATTATTTTCAAACACACAGCAACCAATTTTATGGCCCATTAGAATATCATTTTGAATAGCATTTTATTATATTCAAAATAAATAACAATATAATATGAAAATAGTTCGATTGAAACAAATCTAGTTACCAGGTCTCTTGTGCGTACCGTGCCTCCATTCTAATATGGATAAAATACCATAGATGGATTCCTTGTTAGAACAATACTTTTACTGTTGACAAAGAACAACAAATGCGGTCCCTATCAAGGATAAAATTCAATGTATCATTATTGTTGCCCTGGTTTGACCCCAAAATATCTCGAATCAAAATTATAGTGGGCAGTCGTACCCTCAAATAAGAAGACCATTTGTATGCTGCACATATGAGATGGATATCTCCAACTCTGTTAGCAATTTTGAAGAAATAGTCTCGTGTCATTGACCATTCAGAATAACACATACCCACCACACTAGTGCAAACTTAATTACTTGGATGAGTATAAGAAAATAGCCATTCCAATCTATTACTAGATACTGTACACAATGATAGCTATATGAGTATGGCGTCCAATCTTATCCATATAGCATTGAACAATTTCAAGTGTCCAAAATAATCCAATTCTCTCCATGGAATACACAACCGTCCACTTGATTATTCTGCCTAATAGTAACATTTGTGCACTCTTTTCTGGCCCAAAAGGCATGTGTGATACAAGCCTCTTACTGTTTAATTATGACCGTATGTAGGAGAGATACTTATATAATATCTTAAAAATAATATGTTGCATGTATCAAATAGCTTTTAGGGCATACTTTACTTCCGGCATAAAAGACTTATGCAACAATTTTAACCGGCTATGTGATGAGGAAGTTGTTGGAAGCATGCATGACAAAACAAAAAAAACTTGCATAACCAACATCAAGTAAGGACGCATGCAACAACATATATCTAAGTACACACTATCTACTACACTAAGTAATTTACTGCAAACATGCATGATAGAACAAAGACTAATTTCTAACCATGCCTATGGTGGATCGTACGGAAGAAAAGTAAGTTTAGATGCAATCTCATAGGATGCCATGTTAGTTGGTTATGAAAAGGAGCACACGTAGTTGCTAGAATAACTCATTAAGGACATCATGACAATCAAATAAGTCACACATTATGGTGCATAAAAAACAAACTTATACAATATTTTTCTAACCACTCATAATGCTTTGGTTCGTGCACGTCAAAGGTCGAGTGAATCAAGAGGAACATATATCAACGTTATTTATATTTATATCCAACTACCTGGGCTCCCTTTCTTCCATTTTTTCTCGATTGTGACCCAAAATCCTCATATCGCTGCAATTCAGGCCTCTTTTGGAAACATGCAAGCCATGACTGTAACAATTTGGAAGTAAAACAATTAAGTTTCGGTATTTGGATGAAAGATCCAGCAATCTATGACAATTATTCCTTTGGGTAAATTGAACTTCAGAGTTAAGACGTTACTCTAGCTAATAATGGCCGAGATGAGGAAGATATAGTAATCTGCCACGTATTTTAATGTAAATTGATCTCAAGCTATAGAAACAGATCGATTAAGCGAGGTATATGAAACCGTCTCTTTTTTTTAAAAAAATTAATATTTAAATTAGAGTTGTATCAGGTTACATAATACTCAAGTTACACTGAATGAAAAGTTTCATCAAACTAAAATAAATGTACGAGGACAAATAGGTTCATCTTTTAAAACTTACATCCATAGAGCTGCTAAAAAAATTCATGTGAATATATGAAAAAAAAAGAAGAAAGCAAGTATCTACTTAATTAGCAACTCAATATGTCTTGCAGTAGAATATTTTAAAAAAAAACATCATGTGTAAGGAGAAAGTGAATGATTAGAGATGATTGCTTTTTCAGTTATTCCTTGTAAGCCGGCTGCAATTATCACATTATTAAGTGAAACCTAAACTTAAGTGAGCTTAATAGTTGATTTCCATGGGTCAGAGATGCTAGAGATTGTATCTAGTCCTTGGGCTGCCATGGGCCTCAGCACACAAAGAGCTAAGTACAGTTGAAATAGGTGTTTCAAAATTGGTGCAGTGGAAATACAATTCATAGCACAAGGATTTCATGCATGGAATCACAGTTTAGCACTTCATTTGCTATATCCGGCCCTTATTTATACGCTTCAACTACTACATTTAGTACTCAAAGATTTTTAAAAGCAGAAGGTTAAAGATTAGAAAATATAGAATGCGAAGATACTTCAAAATACTCAAGAAAGGAAATATTGAAAAATCATTTACTAGTGCCCGTTGCAACGTTCAAAGAATTTGGCCCCCTAGTTTTTCCTATTCAGCTGAAAGTATTAACATATAAAAGAAAATAAAAATACTGGTTGCATGTTCGATATTAAAGAAGCAGCCATCAATGATACCGTCACTTAATATATGAACAAAGAACAAAGCCAACAATTACCGATTTGCATGATGTTCGCCCGATATGAACACATTGATATATAGTATAGGAATTGCTCACAGATATAATTAAATATAAAATTTCTACATGAATAACCATTAAACAATTAAACAAAACTATACACCCTATAATTTTATATGTTCAGGAACATACTATCTGTAGCAAAAGAACAGCCTATCATAAGTAGAACCTTCTGCTAGTAACTCACACATAGAAAGCCAGATACTTCACCTACAAGACATCTACCAATTTTACAAAGAACAAACTATCAAACAAAACACATAGAAAATCAGATGGAGAACCCTTGCAACCTCTACTAACTCTCCTAAAGAGACAACTCAACCCCAAAAAATCAAAATTAGTTCAGAAAGCCCCTATTTGTAAAAATCTTTAGCGGAGGCATCATGAGGCTCGCAGAAATAAATATGAACAGTACATATCTAACATGGCTATATTACAAATAACGACATGGACCCACAATTACGCTGATAGAAATGGATTGAGACAGGCCATTGCAATTAGAAACCCAAACCTGAAATAAAAAGAAATTCCACACACACCGTATCTAATATTAAAAAAAACATATTCAAGGAAAATGGAAACATAGGTACCATGACACCAACCTTGATCTCCTTAAGTTTTCTCTTGCACCACTCCAACCGGCAAAGAGAATGGCCAATCAAATACTTACCCAAATAATTGCTAAGGGGAAAAAAAAAGGATGGATGAGTACAAAGGGAGGTGGAGCTTGAGGGCTTTACTTTCTCACTTAAGTTGAAGCTTTGATGTGGTCTCTCAACTCCCAGTTGCAGCCGTATAGTTCTCAGAGGCGGAATATGAGGAGGATGATATGGCAGTATCCATCATCTCCCAATTCATGCGGAGATAAGAGTAGACGACTGAAAACACGATTATACCCGGGTTTAAAGTTAGACCAAGGTCCCCCGGTTCCAAACGGATACCAGCTTAATGGATTTAGGCTGCGTCGTTTGGATAAAAGGTTAACTTATTCCGGCCAATAGCTCAACTTGTTTGCCTGGAATAAATGGGGATAAACCCCACATATTGCCGATCCAAATACTGTATAACCGTTGTTCCTTCGAGACTGCAACCAGAGACCGCTACTAGGCACCAACTTTTTCACCGAGAAAAAAAAAGAAAAGAATTACCATGATATTGATGAACATGCATGGAGCCCTAAAAAATAGTAGAAGAGGAAAGTAATAATAGCATAGAATTAAAATTAGAAAGGAGAGAGGATCCAAGACTGAAAGATCATTAATTAGGCTTGCATTTTAGTAAAATCACGATCTAGAAAACAAGTCAGTTCAAGTTTATCGTTCATTAATGAGTGCATTGGATAGTTGGGCTCTTCCAATATCGACATCAAAAATATAAGAAAAAAGTAGCGATAACATTCCGAGACGTGTCCAGCAGATACTATAGCGAGAAAACATGCTTGATGTATGTTTCTCTATAAAAGAAAAACAACTTAATGATAAGGCATAGCTACTAGCCAAATGCTCTTATTATTCTCCATACTTATCGACTGTCGAGCGAGAGAAATGAGGAGCAGATGGGGAGCCGAGAGCGACTGGAAGGTGGAAATTAAATGTCTTGGGGCTGACTCATGGAAGATCGGAATTGATGCTCTTATCCCCTTCCCTCTATCCCTCCCTCCCTCCCTCGTTCTATGCCTTATTTTCACTTTCATGCCAATGTACATATAATTGGGCTGGCTCATGGAAGATCGGAATTGATGCGCTTATTCCCTTCCCTCTCTCCCTCCCTCCCTCCCTCCTTCGTTCTATGCCTTATTTTCACTTTCATGCCAATGTACATATAATTGCGCGTTATTGTGTGGAATATATATATATATATATATATATAAATAAACATTTCTAAGTGTTAAATGGATGATCTCTTTATTAGACAAGATGTAAAATGCTAATTATGAAAGAGTAAAATGGTTAAAGAACATGCTGTTTAAGCTTCATTCAAAGGCCACGGTCACCTCATCAGTCAACATCCAATTAGGTAAGAAATACTATACAAGTGAAGACCATCTAACCATGGCATCAATATTGTCAGAAAAAGAATCATGAAACAAGTTAGGGCTAAACAAGTTGCAAATAATGGATGATGCCTGCAACTCTAGATCCTATGCCACACATAATTCAGGAGGGTGTAGGTTCCCAAGATCACTCCACTCATTGATAATATCTTCAACTAGTGGTGATCTAAATCGGCTCCAATTATCATTGGGATCCCACCATTGTTATGTTGAACTTATATCTAGCTGCTTTTGCTCCATGCTCCTATGGCTCATATCTGCGACTTGTTGCAACTTCATCAAGTTGGTCACAAGTGCCAGCCATAAGGATCCCACCATTTTCACAATATTTGTCTGTAGGTAATCCAACTTCATGCCCTCAAGGAGCACTTCATGGCTAAATGTTCGAGGATTCGACCTAAGGTGTCGTTCGCTAATTATAGGAACCTCACCATCTGCTGTGTTGAATTATCTTTACTCTTATCATATCAGATGCCCACAGCCACCTAGAGGGACCCCAATTGAGGGCTAAAAATTTCTCCCTTTCTCTTTTGAAATTTCTAACCATTTCTAGCACATGATACAAGAACCATATGAATAAGATCATAACCCCATAGATTTATTTTGTAGCATAAAAAATAAAGTTTTTTTTGATGAACAACATGAAAAGCTAGGTTGCCCTTGGTATCATTGTCACTTTTTTTTTAAAAAAAATCTAAGAACAGAAATTCAATTTCTATTTTTTTTAGATTTCTAACAACAAAAATCATGTTTGGTTCTCTCTCCTTTTTTTTTACAATGAGGGCCAGCAACTAGATAGATGGAGGGGGGATGGGGTTGGTAACATAGTCAAGGATAAGAGAGAGCTTGGCGTCAGGTGGAGACGCAGTCGAGGGAGAGATGGAGGAAAAGGAAGTGGTGATGGGGCCGACGATTTTTGAGACTGCAACCAAAGACCGCTACTAGGCACCAACTTTTTCACCGAGAAAAAAAAAGAAAAGAATTACCATGATATTGATGAACATACATGGAGCCTTGAAAAATAGTAGAAGAGGAAAGTAATAATAGCATAGAATTAAAATTAGAAAGGAGAGAGGATCCAAGACTGAAAGATCATTAATTAGGCTTGCATTTTAGTAAAATCACGATCTAGAAAACAAGTCAGTTCAAGTTTATCATTCATTAATGAGTGCATCGGATAGTTGGGCTCTTCCAATATCGACATCAAAAATATAAGAAAAATGCAGCGATAACATTCTGAGACGTGTCAAGCAGATACTATAGCGAGAAAACCTGCTTGATGTATGTTTCTCTATAGAAGAAAAACAACTTAATGATAAGGCATAGCTACTAGCCAAATGCTCTTATTATTCTCCATACTTATCGACGTCAAGCGAGAGAAATGAGGAGCAGATGGGGAGCTGAGAGCGACTGGAAGGTGGAAATTAAATGTCTTGGGGCTGGCTCATGGAAGATCGGAATTGATGCTATTATCCCCTTCCCTCCCTCCCTCGTTCTATGCCTTATTTTCACTTTCATGCCAATGTACATATAATTACACATTATTGTGTGGAATATATATATATAATTATATATATATAAAAACATTTCTAAGTGTTAAATGGATGATCTCTTTATTAGACAAGATGTAAAATGCTAATTATGAAAGAGTAAAATGGTCAAAGAACATGCTGTTTAAGCTTCATTCAAAGGCCACGGTCACCTCATCAGTCAACATCCAATTAGGTAAGAAATGCTATACAAGTGAAGACCATCTAACCATGGCATCAATATTGTTAGAAAAAGAATCATGAAACAAGTTAGGGCTAAACAAGTTGCAAATAATGGATGATGCCTGCAAATCTAGATCCTATGCCACACATAATTCAGGAGGGTGTAGGTTCCCAAGATCACTCCACTCATTGATAATATTTTCAACTAGTGGTGATCTAAATCGGCTCCAATTATTATTGGGATCCCACCATTGTCATGCTGAACTTATATCTAACTGCTTTCGCTCCATGCTCCTATGGCTCATATCTGCGACTTGTTGCAACTTCATCAAGTTGGTCACAAGTGCCAGCCATAAGGATCCCACCATTTTCACAATATTTGTCTGTAAGTAATTCAACTTCATGCCCTCAAGGAGCACTTCATGGGTAAATGTTCGAGTATTCGACCTAAGGTGTCGTTCACTAATTATAGAAACCTCACCATCTGCTGTGTTGAATTATCTTTGCTCTTATCATATTAGATGCCCACAACCACCTAGAGGGATCTCGATTGAGGGCTAAAAATTTATCCCTTCCTCTTTTGAAATTTCTAACCATTTCTAGCACATGATACAAGAACCATATGAATAAGATCATAACCCCACAGTTTTATTTTGTAGTACAAAAAATAAAGTTTTTTTTGATGAACAACATGAAAAGCTAGGTTGCCCTTGGTATCATTGTCACTTTTTTTTTTTAAAAAAAATCTATGAACAGAAATTCAATTTCTATTTTTTTTAGATTTCTAACAACAAAAACCATGTTTGGTTCTCTCTCTTTTTTTTTTTACAATGAGGGTCGGCAATTAGATAGATGGAGGGGGGATGGGGTTGGTAACATAGTCACGGATAAGGGAGAGCTTGACATTAGGTGGAGACGCAGTCGAGGGAGAGATAGAGGAAACGGAAGTGGTGATGGGGCCAACGATGTGACCAAGGATGAGGGATAACTTAGCATTAGGCGAAGAGTTGGCCGGCAAGATCCGAGAAGCTAGTGTGGTTGGGTGGGGCGACGGGGCTGAGGATGAGATTGTGTGGAAAAAAAGAGTGGTTGAGAGGAGAAGAGAGAAAACTCCCTTTAAAAAAAAAAATGCAGGTGAAAATTTTTCATTTTCACTTTTTGCAGAAATAATGAAAGTTGTTTTAAAAAATAAAAACGTAAAAACCAAATATATTTTCTATATTGATTTTATTTTTTTATTTTTTAAAAAGAAATAGAAAAAAATAGTACCAAATAGGGACAACTCGTTTAATATGTTGAACAAGGATAATAAATAGAGAAAAATAGTACAGATTGCCGGCTAAATGATCACTCAGATCTAGTCTCTTATATTTAGGACAATAATTGGCAGAGCAATGCAAAGAGTAAAGTGACACAACATATCCCAAATACCGCATATGCCTAGGAAAATAAAGAAACATAGAAAAATAGATCACTATGCATTTAGTCAGGACCAAATGGGGTCTAAAATTGGATCTAATCCAAGATAAAGAAAACCAGAAAAACTATTGGTCATTATAAATTAGAAAGTAAAGTAATAGTGACATGAATTATAATAGTATAGATTAATGATAGCATTAGTGTGAATATTATTGTATTTAGGAAAAAGGCGTAGAGTTATTTCGGTTTTTTGAAGAAAATATGACACCCAAAATTTGAGGTATCAAAATTAAGTCAATACATGTTAAGGATTTGGCATTCAAATAAGATGTTATAAGAAAAACAATCTTAGATTTATCATCATTTAGTGGAGCTAGGATTAAACATGAGGAAGGGTATAGGCAAGAATCTCATGAGGGTGGATACACAGCGAGAGAAGAGTACCGTAGAAAACTAATTAATTAGTTGGGATGTTGAGATAGAGACCTCATGGCATGCCACTTAGAAGTGGTACCAAGGAGAAAGAGATAAACCAAAACAGACCATAAAACTCACAGTTGCGTCCTAATCTAATGCAATGGTCACAGTTTTTTTTGGATACAATCAGCAAGTGTATTCTCTAATATCCATCTATCTTTTTCAAAACAGAGCATTGGTGTCGTTACAAAACTGAAAGAAATAGCTGCATTCTTCAGGTATTAGCAGAGTTGGGAGCTGTCCTCGCAGCAGGCTATTTTGAAATTAAATACATCTAAACAAAGCTTCAATCATTTTGATTTATTCCTGTAAGATAAATCCAAGAACCTGCATTCTTTCTCATGAACATTCAATTCTTGCACTAGGCAAAACATTTCAAAGATTTGCGGTCACAGAGCTTGATAAAGAAAAGGTTTATATGACATAAATTCGTAAGTAGGTCAACATTGCCGAGGAGTTTTTCAGCCTTGGTCTTGGAACACTTGCTTATTACTTTACTCAATGAAGTGCTCCTCCTTTCATTAATTATGTTGTGACAACCATGTCCAAAACTTGTTCAACACAATTTTTTAAAGGAAATGTAAAAATCCAACAATACTACAATTTCCAAAAACCTAAGTTTCTAAATATTAGAGGAAGAAATGAGGCAAAACCATAGGTGCTGTGCACAATGCCCATTAAACAAATATAGTATCAACAAGTGTTCTTGAGTAAAATGTGTTTAAAATATCTCGATGAAACTTAACTATATGCAGGGTAACCAAGAACAGAATTTAATTTCAATTCCATGCACTGAAACCTCGACACAACCTATAAGGGCCAATTTTAAAATGGGCTTGGGCCGGACTGGGAGTGGCATGGGCTGGCCATTTGGGCCACTCAATGTGTGCCCGGCATGCGAGTCAGGGGAGGAAGACTCCTGATGGGAGTCTTCTTCCTCCCCGAGTCCAGCAAGAAAATCGGGACTCGAATGGTGTTGGACTCCAATGAGGACTAGGAGATTTCATCTACAAAGGGGCTTTTTCTCCTCCGTTGAACCATCACAAATCCCTTGGAACAAGCCGTCGATCCCTTTTTTTTCGTCCAAGTTTCTCCTTTGATTTTCGCAGGGAAGAGTCGCCGGATCTTTGTCGGTTGAGGTGGGACCAAATCCATTCCTCTTCTCTTCTTTTTCAGTCTTTTATTCGTGATTCACTTCGATTTGAGCTGATGAATCGCCGAAAAATTGTCCGAAACGGGGGTGCCACCGGCCGCCGGGTTTGGCTAGGGTTGTGGCCACCTGTGGCTGCCGTCGAGTGGGGGCTGGGCCTCCATGGCCGTTACCCCCTTGGATCTACGGTAAGAAGGGGGGAAAGAAAAAAGAGAAGGGAAAGATGACTTCCCCATTCATGAAGAGAGAGAAGAGAGAGGTTTTAATCTTCTTCGCTCTTTCTCTCTCCTCTCTAGATTTCTCTCTCTAGTCTCTCTTTCTTCCTTCTTTCTCTTTTTCTCTCTCATGGTGTCTCTCTCTAGTTGACCCAGGTAAGTGGTAGTAGGGACTCGAGGGACCTCATGATGGACCCTTGGTGGATGTTAGCAGACAGTCTAGATTACTAGTTTCTTGTTTGATTTTTTTTTTGATAAATGAGTTTGAATCTGTAAAGAAAAAGTCATTTACACCAGAAGATTTTGATTGGGATACTACTGTACCCCAACTTGTAGATTGTTGTGTTTAGTCAATCAGAGGTAAGAAGTCTTGTACACAATCACCTTTATAAATAATATATATTTTGTAATACGTGTTGATGATTTTAAGATTTGCATTGTTTTTTGTATAACTGCTTAATGATTTTTGATATCCATATATTTTGTTAATATATGGAGATATCAAATATCAGTGATTATGACTGCTTAGATTATGGAATTGGTTGTTGGGATATGGTGCTAATTATTTTGAAATTTGGTCATGAAATATAATATAACATTATATTTTTCTTGGTATGGATGAAATTGAATATTTTGATTGATGAACAAAAGAATTTGGACTAGACATATTATGGATTGCCCATCAAGGGCCGAATCGTGATGCATTGGTTTGCTACTGCAGGCCCAAGTGTAGATATTCTGATTTGCCACTGCAAGCAAAGCACAGTTATCTTGGATTGCTATTGGGCCGAAGCGCGGAGTTTTGGTTTGCCAGTCATACGCCGAAACGTGACCTTGAGTAGTCCAAATCAAAAGGATAAGTTTAAAAAAAATCTAGATAAAAATAGAAGATTAAAAGTATAAAACCACTACATGATAATATCTTAACTGGTTTCTGGAACATGTTATATGTTTGACGTTCATTTATGGATGCAGATTTATATAAATTTTATTGAGCTATGTTGCATAATCGGTATAAGGCTTTATGATATTGTCTGCATTTTAATGAGATTTATAGTTGATATTTATTTTAAATTTACTATATTTATAATGGTGTGATTGTGTGAGATTTTTACTGAGCTGTAAAGCTCATACCACGTCTTTTCTTATTCTTTCAGAATTGCAGAATACATAGTTTGAGATGGGTTAGGCGTGGAGCCCGAGCATTAGAGTTATGAGTTATGAGTTAGTTTGTTTATTTTCTGGTACCAAAGAACATTTGAAGATTTTATAACTGAACCTGTTGGATCGCTCCAAGGCTCATGCGGGTGTGTTATGTGCTCAGACCTGGATGTTTGATTTGGGGCGTGACACAACCACATTAGATCCAATAGCTTACTTCGAAGAAAATTACAAACCAACCATGATACATCGCAGCAAATTATTTTTAGGAGATCAACAGCATAGCCAACCTTATTTATCTATACTACCTAACAACCACAGTCAACCGTCTAAATTCTATTCTCCCCCGATAAACGAAAAATTCTCCAGTATCCATGTTTGGAGGGATTCTTTCTTATCCACTCACCCTTCCATTATATCTATCTTCTGATCCCTGTTTGCATAGGCAAGCAGGTTAATAACACCTATGAAGGGTGAACATAGGACAATGCTGAAAATACTGCCTGCTCGACGGTTAGCAAGAGAAGAAAGACCGCTGCCAACACTGAAATTGTAGCCCATGGGTTGCCAAGATAGTCTCGCCTCAAAGCAGCAAGCCATTTGTGCCATTTGAAGTCATAAAACCTGTTTATTTCCTCAATCTGATTTGCAAGGTAGTTCTTTTCCCGGACATAGTGTATCTGACTGCCCAACTGATTGAAGAGGTCTGCCACTTCTTGATCATTGCTTAACTTATGTTCCAGTATGCCTCCCAATTGGAGCAACCGCACGTCCTCAGCCTGGTCGATGATGCAGTCCATAAACAGTGCATATATCGTAAAGTACATCTCAGTGTCGAAATAGCACTGTTCGAAGGCTATGAGGTTTCGGAAGAGAGAACCAGTATAGTCATGGATTTGCAGTGGTGGTATCTCCATCCGCCCACTTCTAAACATTAAATACAACTTCCAGAGGCATAGCAGTGGCGCGAGATTCATCTTCCTTTTCTGGAATTTTATGTTCAAGAAGCTGTCTGCCTGTTCCTTCCTCTCGAACTTCACCCCAGCCCTGTGGAGCTCCGTCGCACTAGGAATCCACTTGGGTGCAGATGTCGGAGACCCTTGTGAAGGAGCATCAACTTCTGCTTTCTTCCACTTGCACTTCATGGGTTCAGGAATACATCCTGATGCAGATGGAGACTCTGCTGGTATTTCTGAAGGGATTCGAGATGAATAAAATAGATGGAGCAGATGATGGTATTCTCCGGGGGCCTTCTTGAATGATTTGGATTTCTCGGGATGGATGCCCTTGAAAAGCTCGAGAGCAAGGTCAACAAGATCAATCGGCCCATCCTCGCATGGTTTGAGATGATCAAATAGCAATTGGATGATGAAGAAAGGAATTTGGTTCTCAAGCTTCAATAGATCATAAACCACTAAACTCAGAGTGAACAGCCCTCCCTCAGTTGGGCCCTCAAGCTGTTCATCCTTCTCCTCGATATTTAAAACAACCTCCTTGGTTGCCTCGGCTTCCAACTTTTCTACCTCTTCCTCCCCTATCTCCCTTGCAAACCCCTTTCCCTTTTTATCCTTCTCCTCAAACTTTAAAACAACCTCCTCTCCCCTCGTCTCAACAATACACTCTCTCCTCTTCTTGCCCTCATCCTCCTCAGTTGCCTCGCCTTCCAACTTTCCTTCCTTTTCCTCCTTTATCTCCTTTGCAATTCCCTTCTCCTTTTTTCTCTCCTTGATCAATGATTTCTTCCTAAGACACATTTTTAGCATGAGATAAATGATGAAGCACCCATCAAGCAACATGATCAATGCCATATCTTGGGCATCCAGTTCGGAGAATTCCTCAGAGTAGCAGCTTCGGACCTTCTCATCCTGTTTCTTCAACTCCAACAAGCACTCGTTCAACAATTGACTTGCATGCTCCCGACTTCGATGATGCGATAGAAGGTGCCGGACACACCGCCACTTGTGGTCCTTCATGGAGGAACTCCCCCAGTTGACGTGAAAAGGTCCAAGGAATGCAATGACTGGTCCGTAGGCATTCCAATTCGACTGTTTGATGTGCTCGGGGACCCTGAAGATGGTGCAAGGTCTCTTGGGATGGTCCGTAGGCTGTGCTAAATTTATATTATTCCTCACTTCATTGATCCACGCCTCGTCGGTTTTGCCGGGGGGGCGCATTCCTCTGTTTGTAGAAGGCGCTATAGAGTACGTGACCAAGTAAGTTACTATAACTTCTAAGAGAAATTATCTAACAGATATTTAGTTCAAAAATTAAAATAATTAATTTTCCATGCAAAAATTTCTCAGTTGTTGCGAGAAAGCTACTTTGATTATACAATATCATGAGCATGGGCCCAACAAATTTGGCAGGATGCCTTTTGTATTTAAATTATGCAAGTGACGGTATGCAAGTAATCTTTAGGATTTAATTATTTCTCATGCAAAAACAAGCAAAAATTTCAAAATTAAGGGATCTAGACATCTGCTAGGAATAAGGATTTCCTGTGGTTCGTTCAAAACTATATCGCATCCATGATCCAAGAACTCCAAGAGAAAGCAACCATTTAAAAACAAGAAAGTTGAAAATATTTGACCACAATTTGAAAGAGATAAATGACAGATAAATCCTGAAACCTAGAAAGTAAAATGAAATAAGTAAGAATAGAGAAATAAAATTTGAATTATCTCTCATGCAGAAAATAAAAATTAAATAGAACGTACAGAATTTACATCATATCATCAAGAGTGATAACTTCTAATTAGTAAAACACAATATTTAAGAATTACGTTGAGAATATGATAATATTTATGATAGTCATGAAATTATGATTATTTGAGGTTTCCTATTTTTTTAAATTTATGAGATCTTTATTTTATTGGAGAAACAAAAGGCCACCCAGCTTCACATGCCAATAAATTAAATATAAAACCGAAAGCTATGTGCCCCAAAAAGCACTTGTCAATTCGAGAAAAAATTCCAACCACAACAAATTTCAGTCATTGCTATGTATTTACATATATATATATATATATATATATATATATATATAGAGAGAGAGAGAGAGAGAGAGAGAGAGAGAGAGAGAGAGAGAGAAAGGGAGTTATAAAAGGATTCAAATAACGTATTTGATAGTTGTTGTTTATACCACATTTTAATCTATAGTGGAGGTCTAAATATGGATTAGATGAGAGATAATTCATCCTCGAAGATTTTATAATTGGTGGTTAATACGTTGGGGAAGATTTTTGCTTTCAGTGGCAGGAACCAGCCAACGGTGGGAGAGGTAGACGCACCAAAGCTTGGACCACTTTCCCGGAATGGTGCGGCTGTCTTAGCACACTCCATTGATGATGTGGGGCCAGGATCCCTGCGAGGACCTGATGTTGTACAGGGAGACATCGATAAAGAACGAGCAACATTGATATAACTTCTAGAAAAGAAATGATTTAGAAATAAAAGAGACATTTATAATTCAAAAATAAAATAACTTATTTGCAAGGATAATTTTTTTAGTTCCTGCAAGAAAGTTGCTTTTGTTATATTTCTTGAGTATGAGCCAAGCAAATTAACAAATACCTTAGAATATTTTGAAAAATATTTTTTATTAAAAAACGAGATCTAGAGCAAGCAAAGATTATCACCACTCTGAGGAATCTCTTTTCTAGTCTTGCCTCGTCACTTCCCATTCTCTTTATTTCTGATTCGAGATTTATCGGTAATATATATAAATATATCTTGGCACCTGTTTGGGCTTGACTTTTTGAATCTTTAAATCTCAGTTACATATATCTAGGGGCTCGCCTTTCACTAAATTAAGGCTTCAAATATTTAATATTTTTTAAAAAATAAGAATCTTAAGTTATAGGGTGGATTTGGATAAGTCAGAACAATTAGGGTCGGATACTCCTTCCATTTTGGAGAATCTCAAATGTGCTCAGCACTGGCATGAGACAAAAATTTAAGTTATTAATTATTATTTGGGCATTGGTTGGCACCTCATTCTAAGAGCTCGCCTTTTACTAAATTAAGGCTTCAAAAATTGAATATTTTTAAAAAAATAAGAATCTTAAGTTAAACTTGGATAAGTCAACACAATTAGAATCAGATTCCTCTTCCATACCGGAGAATCTCAAATGTAGCACTGACATGAGACAAAAATTTAAATTAGTAATTATCATTTGGGCATGAGGATATCAAATCAAGTCTAATCTTCTCTTATTTTTTCATTAGTAATCTGATTGGTTCCTAATATAAAAATTATGACCGACATAATCCAAATTTCAAAGAAACTTAACCAAATGATAGATGATGCCATATGTAAGAAGACTAGAGTGTCACAAAATTGTGATATGTTTTAAAAATTATTAAACTTTATATATATCTAGAATTGATTCTTATTTTATATTTAAAATTTATCATATCGCTCGACGACATGCTATCCAGGGATTCTTCGTTTATGTTACAACCTGGCTTATAAAGTGCTTGCCCGAGTAAATTACTATAACTTCTAAGAGAAATTACTATAATAATTATGTAGGCCAAGCATTTATATCAGGTATGATACTTTTTGCATTTCTATCAGGTATTTATATCATAGTGGATTTCACTAAAATATCCCATATAAATATTGATTTTGCGAGGAAAGTCATATATATATTTTTGGATAAAACCATATATATTCAGATGTTACTAGATGTTGCTATACCAAGTCTGGATTGGGCGCGCATGATGGGCCGAGCCAACCCTCGTTTTTCAAATTTGAATAAAAAAAAGGAGAAAACTCTCTTCTTATGTGCAGATTCAACAGGAATCTCTTTTCTTCATTCCACAGTTCAAAATACATAGAAAATGATTTGTTAAGAGATTTTCTATGCACAAAACGATTCACCATCATTGCTTTGGTGAAGCATGGCATTTGAGCGGTGAAAAGGTGTGATTCTACACACGACCAGCTGGCTTGGTGGTGATGAATTTACACACATTAAATGATCCGAAGGACTTGGATTATTTCTATTTTAGTCTCAATAAGATAAGTTTGTCTAACTTTATACTTATCGAATTTTTTGTTCTACAATAAATAACTTTTTTATGGATTGTGAGAGCGGGCAATAATCTAAGCAAATATATATTTTATATTCAAAATCTATATATATATATATATTGGACATTAAATAAATATTTATGGAGCATTCACTAATGTGTATTGCTTACTCCATACCTAGATCCACAAGTAAAAATATCAAGAAACCTTTTAAATATATATAAATATCATTATACAAAGAAGGTAAATCTAATTTTTACCGAAAATCAATAATTAAGTAAGTTTTTTTGTACGATTCAGAAGATCATAAATAAGAACTCAGCTGAAGTTGAAGAAAAGGAAAGAAAAGAATTTTGTAACACCAAACCTGATATTATATAAGAAACACACCTTTGAGCGACCCTGGTACATTTAATAGTCTAGCATCTCAAACGGACAAATTAATTAATGTGCGGGAAAGTTACCGTGCACAAAAGAATAGCAAATTTGAGCACGCGCGCGCCCACGCTCGCACACAAAATATTATTACTTCCGATCTTTTTTGTTTCTGAATTCTGATTCCGAGATCTATCCGTAATATATAGACGTGCCGTCGTGCCCGTCTAGGGATGAGTTTTCGCCAACAAGGCGTGGGGCCCCTCCACATTGACCGATGACTTGGGTGGTCTGGCAGTAGTCCTGATCTGCTCAAGACAATTAAGATCAGATTCTCCTTCCATTTGGAAGAATTTCAATTGTGCTCAGCAATAACACAAGATAAAAATCTCATTTATTATTATTTGGGCATGAGACTGTCAAATCTAGTCTAAGCTTTCCCTTTAAAGTTTATCTATCTCTTAAATTGATTCTCATTTTTTGTTTAATTTTTGATGATTAAAAATTTTATTTTCATCCCTGATATTTGATAAACTTTTTAATATTTTCCGAATAGAGATTTTGATGACCATTTTATATTTAGGCCTACGCCATCTAGACTCTCACGTACGTAGAAAATAGATATATAAAACATTACTAACTATTTAACAGATGATCTCTCAGTAAGACTAGACAAAGAGTGAACACAAAGTGCTAATTATGTAAAAGCTAAATGCAAAATAATAGTCAAACAAAAAGTAGAAATTTCAAGCTTCATTCGAAGGCTACATAGTCTGTGCATATCTTTAAGTGGACAATCTTTAAAATGCAGGGGATAAAAACAGAAGTTAAGTTGTGTCACCGAATTAAATTTGATATTTGTCGTATTTTTCATAACTATTTTGCCAAAATGGGTTATCCATAAGTACGCTGCGTTGCAAAGCTCGTCACGAATCAAGTTGTAGTGGTAGGTCTAAAGTCCTTTTCTGGTCTTCTCCTTTTTAAGGACATGGTGACCATAGTCGGCTCATCGGTTATTATCTAATAAGGTAAGAAATGCTAATCAAGTGAAGAGCACTATCTAACCATGAAATCGGTGTTAGAATAAGCATCATGAAACAAGTCAGGGCTCAACCATTTGCCAATAGTGGGATGGGGCCCATAAATTAGGATCCCATCATTGTCACGCTAAACTCATGTCTAGCTAATTTCACTCCATGTTTCTATAGCTCATAGCTGCAATTAGTTACAACTTAAACAAACTGATCACAAAGTGCCAGCTATGTATGGGTGCAAATGGGTCGGATCGAATCGAGTCATGAGCCAATCTGGTTCTTTGTTCAAGTCCTAATTTCAGACCAGACCTAACCAAATAAAAAATCGAATTTAGTCGGATCGGGTCTACGACTATAATTTTTGATCCAATGGGTTATTTGGGTCGGGTCGGGTCAGCTCGGATTTATGTATAATTCAGATCTAACTCCAAAAATGCGGACCTGGTTCAGATATGAGTTGGATCATTCCCCATCCAAAAATTATTGTTACGCTAATGAGTGATACCGCTTGACAGCTAGCCCTGCGGTCGCAATAAAGAAAGGCTTGGGCCTCGAAAGGGTCAAGGTCTCCGGATCTGGTTTAGGTATGAGTTGGATCATACCCCATCCAAAAATCATTGTTACGCTAAGTGATACCGCTCAACAGCTTGGCTCCGCGATAGCAATAAAGAAAGACTTGGGCCTCGAAAGGGTCAAGGTCTCCGGATCTAGTTAAGGTATGAGTTGGATCATACCCCATCCAAAAATCATTGTTACGCTGAGTCATACCGCTCGACAGCTGGGCCCCGCGGTAGCAATAAAGAAAGACTTGGGCCTCGAAAGGGTCAAGGACTCAAGGCCTCCGGATCTGGTTAAGGTATGAGTTGGATCATATCCCATCCAAAAATCATTGTTATGCTGAGTCATACCGCTCGACAGCTGGCCCCACGGTAGCAATAAAGAAAGGCTTGGGCCTCGAAAAGATCAAGATCTCCGAATCTGGTTAAGATATGAGTTGGATCATACCCCATCCAAAAATCATTGTTATGCTAAGTCATACCGCTCGATAGCTGGGCCCTGCGGTAGCACTAAAGAAAGACTTGAGCCTCGAAAGGGTTAAGATCTTCTTAAAATAATTATATAGGAGACAAACAAAGGAGACTGCATCTCCTGCGGTGACATCGCAAAAGCGGCAAGTTGGTGCTTTGGTGGTCTCAGCTCTCAGGCGGTAGCAAAAAAAAAAGCCTCGAGCCTCGAAAGGGTCAAGGTCTTCTTAAAATCACCCAGCCACCTTATATGAGAGAAACAAAGGGACCGCTTCAGCCCTTCCACCAAACTTTCCGCTCTCCTCCCTTGCAAGCCCTAGCTGGACATCCGCGCAACTCTACATCGTTTGTAAATATAGTCTCTATTAAGCTCCCTTTTGTATTTAAATTATGCAAGTAACGGTATGCAAGTAATCTCTAGAATTTAATTATTTTTCATTCAGAAACAAGCTAAAATTTCAAAATTAAGGAATCAGCCAAGCCAACGGTGGAAGAAGTAGGTGTACCACAGCTGGATAATGACATTGAAAGGCCAGAAAAGTCTGTATCGCCATGAAAGGCCGATGTGTGGCGAGCTGGCTTGCTGATATCCATGCCACGACCTGATGATGTACAGAATGACATTGATAATGAACAAGCAACATTGATATAATTTCTAGAAAAGAAATGATTTAGAAATAAAAGAGACATTTATAATTCAAAAATAAAATAACTGGTTTGCAAGGATAATTTTTTTAGTTCCTGCAAGAAAGTTGCTTTTGTTATATTTCTTGAGTATGAGCCAAGCAAATTAACAAATACCTTAGAATATTTTGAAAAATATTTTTTAATTAAAAAAATCAGATCTAGTGCAAGCAAAGATGATCACCACTCTGAGGAATCTCTTTTCCAGTCTTGCCTCGCCACTTCCCATTTTTCTTTGTTTCTGATTCGAGATTTATCGGTAATATATATAAATATATCTTGGCACCTGTTTGGGCTTGACCTTTTGAATCTTTAAATCTCAGTTACATTTATTGGTTGGCACCTCATCCTAGGGGCTCGTCTTTCGCTAAGTTAAGGCTTCAAATATTTAATATTTTTTTAAAAAATAAGAATATTAAGTTATAGGATGGATTTGGATAAGTCCGAATAATTAGGGTCGGATACTCCTTTCATTTTGGAGAATCTCAATTGTGCTCAGCACTGGCATGAGACAAAAATTTAAATTATTAATTATTATTTGGGCACTCAGTTTTTTTTATTGGTTGGCACCTCATCGTAGGAGCTCGCCTTTTACTAAATTAAGGCTTCAAAAATTGGATATTTTTTAAAAAATAAGAATCTTAAGTTAAATTTGGATCTCAGATTCTCCTTCCATTACGGAGAATCTCAAATGTGCCCAGCAGGGACATGAGACAAAAATCTAAATTAGTAATTATTATTTGGGCATATGCCCAAATAATAAAATTAAGTCTAATCTTCTCTTATTCTTTCATTATAATTTGATTGGTTCCAAACATAAAAATTATGACCGACATAATCCAAATTTCAAAGAAACTTAACCAAATGATGGATGATGCCATATGTAAGAAGACTAGAGTGTCTCAAAATTGTGATATGTTTTAAAAATTATTAAACTTTATATATATCTAGAATTGATTCTACTTTATATTTAAAATTTATCATATCTCTCGGTGACATGCCATCAAGGAATTCTCCATCTATGTTACAACCTGACTTATATAGCGCTTGACAGAGTAAATTACTATAATAATTATGTAGGCCAAGCATTTATATCATGTATAATACTTTTTGCATTTATATCCTAGTGGATTTCACTAAAATATTCCATATAAATATTGATTTTGCGAGAAAGTCACATAAATCTTTTTTTTATAAAATCATAGATATTTAGATGTTACTAGATGTTGGTATATCGAGTCTGGATTGGGCCGCATGATGGGCCGAGCCAACCCCCGATTTTCAAACTTGAAGGAAAAGAGGGAGGTACCTGCTGGGAGAAGCTAACATTCGGTTCCCACCCCTCCCTCTTCCCTCTCAAATTAATAAAAAAAATAGGAGAAAACTCTCTTCTTATGCACAGATTCAACAAGAGTCTCTTTTCTTCGTTCCACAGTTCAAAATACAAAGAAAATGATTTGTTAAGAGATTTTCTATGCACAAAACGATCCACCATCATTGTTTTGGTGAAGCATGGCATTTGATTCCGATCTTTTTGGTTTCTGATTCCGAGATCTATCCGTAATTTGGGGCTCGTTTGGTTCGCGGGAAGTATTTTCCCTCCTAGGAATATGATTCCTGGGAATCAGATTCCTAGGAAGAGGATACCTAGGAAAGTACTTTTGACATGTTTGGTTAACCATGGGAAAGTGACTAATTTCCAAAGTGTTTATGTTTGGTTAACCATCCACTTTCCTAGGAAAGTTATGTATAATTCCTATTATGCCCTTAATAAAAATTAGGTCTTTAATGCCTCTTTAATGCTTCTTTAATGCTGAAGGGTCTTTTTGGGAAAAAATAAAAAAGGAGTGATTCCCACCTCATGGGAAAGTAACTTTCCCATGTTTCTCATGGGAAAGACTTTCCCATGAAATGTGGGAATCATATTCCCATGGGAATACAACTTTCCCATCTCTCTCCTTTGAAAACTCCAACCAAACAAGAGGCATTTCATTACTTTTCCGTTGACCACACTTTCCCCCCTCCTTTTCCTGCGAACCAAACGAGCCCATATAGACATGCCGTCGTGCCCGTCTAGGCATGAGTTTTCGCCAACAAGGCGGTGGGGCCGCTCCACATTGACTGATAACTTGGGCAGTTTGGCACTAGTCTTCGGGCGGCGGTTTGGCTAGTCTTATCCACTCAAAACAATTAAGATTAGATTCTCCTACCATTTAGAAGAATTTCAAATGCGCTTAGCAACGATATAAGACAAAAATCTCAATTATTGTTATTTAGGCATGAGGATGTAAAATCTAGTTTAAGCTTTGTCTTTAAAGTTTATCTATCTCTTAAATTGATTCTCATTTTTTCGTTTAATTTTTGATGATTAAAAATTTTATTTGCATCCATGATATTTGATAACCTTTTTAATATTTTTCGAATAGAGATTTTGATGACCATTTTATATTTAGGCCCATACCATCTAGACTCTCACGCAATATTGCATGGAAAATAGATATATAAAACATTACTTACTATTTAACAGATGATCTCATAGCAAGACTAGACAAAGAGTGAACATAAAGTGCTAATTATGTAAAAGCTGAATGCAAAATAATAGTCAAATAAAGAGTAGAAATTTCAAACTTCATTCGAAAACTACAAGATCTGTGCATATCTTTAAGTGGACAACCTTTAAAATGCGGAGGATAAAAATAGAAGTTAAGTTGCGTCGCCGAATTAAATTTGGTATTTGTCGTATTTTTCATAACTATTTTGCCAAAATGGGTTATCTATAAGTACGTCGCGTTGCAAAGTTCGTCACGAATCAAGTTGTAGTGGTAGGTTTAAAGTCCTTTTCTAGCCTTCTTCTTTTTAAGGACATGGTGACCATAGTCGGCTCATCGGTCATCATCTACTAAGGTAAGAAATGCTAATCAAGTGAAGAGCACTATCTAACTATGAAATCGGTGTTAGAATAAGCATCATGAAACAAGTCAGGGCTCAACCAGTTGCCAATAGTGAGATGGGGCCCACAAATTAGGATCCCATCATTGTTATGCTAAACTCATGTCTAGCTAATTTCACTCCATGCTCCTATAGCTCATAGCTGCAATTAGTTACAACTTAATCAAATCGGTCACAAAGTGCTAGCTTTGTATGGGTGCAAATGGGTCGGGTCGAACCGAGTCATGAGCCAACCCGGTTTTTTGTTCAGGTTCTAATTTTAGACCAAACCTACCTCAATACAAATTTGGGTTTGGTCGGGTCGGATCCACGACTATAATTTTTGATCCAATGGGTTATTTAGGTTGGATCAGATCGAGTCAAATCTATATATAATTCGGATCTAACTCAAAAAAATTGGAATTGGTTCAGGTATGAGTCGGATCATACCCCATCCAAAAATCATTGTTATGCTAATGAGTGATACCGCTCGATAGCTGGCCCCGCGGTAGCAATAAAGAAAGACTTGGGCCTCGAAAGGGTCAAGGTCTTCTTAAAATAATTATATAAGAAACTAAGGGCTTGGAAAGGGCTGTCCAGATATGGAGGAGCGCCACAGCCCCCTGGGCCCACTGGCCCGACTGGCTGTCGACAGAGGACTTTGGGGAGGTCGGAAGTTGGAGACTTGGGGACCAGGGCTGCCTATCTGGTTACCATTGCTGGCTGGACAGGAATGCTCGGGTCTTCAAGGATAGGACGAAGCACCCAAGGTCGGTAGCAGATTGAGCTCTTTTCCACATGGTGGAAGTATCCTAAGCTGCCACGCTGTCGCCAATTGAGATGGCCGGGAAAATCTAGGACTCCCCTTTAGCTCCTGTAGTGCTCAGGACCGTTCTGGTCTCCTAGAAGCCTCCACCCTCTGGCTTTCTCAAAGTGAATTTCGATGGTAGCGTATATGAGGGAGGGAGCACTGGAGGTGTGGGCTTCGTCATCAGGGAATATGAGGCCAGATTGATTGCGGCTGGAGGCCGAAGGATAGGTCTAAAGTTCTTATCAAACCTTCTTCTTTTCAAGAACATGGGGACCATAGTCGGTCATCATCCAATTAGGTAAGAAATGCTATTCAAGTGAAGAGCACTATCTAACCATGGCATCAGTGTTAGAATAAGTATCATTGAACAAGTCAAGGCTAAACAAGTTGCCAATAGTGGGTTGGGATCCCATCATTGTCACGCTAAACTCATGTCTAGCTAATTCGACTTCATGCTTCTATAGCTTATAGCTGTAATTAGTTACAACTTAATCAAACCGGTCACAAAGTACCAGCTATGTAGAGATGCAAATGAGTCGGATCGGACCAAATCATGAATGACTCCAACTCAATCCGGTTTGTTGTTCGGATTCTAATTTTAGACCCAAATCCAACTCAATAGAAAATTGGTTTGATCGGATCGAGTCCACAGCTATAATTTTTGATCTAATAAATTATTTAAGTTAGATCGGATCAATGTATAATTTATATGCAACTTAAAAAATTTGGATTTGGTTCTGATCTTAGTCGGAACATACCCATCCAAAAATTATTATTGTGCTAACGAGTGGAACACTCGGCAGTAGAGATGGGCATCGGGCCGTACCGGGCCCGGCCTGGTCCAGGCCCACCGGGCCACAGACTAAACGGGCCGTGCCTGGCCCGGCCTGTTACTAAACGGGCCGTGCCAGGCACGGCCCGCTTAGCCTAAAGGCTAAGCCCGGCACGGCCCTCTTAGCCTAAAGGCTAAGCCCGGCACGACCCTAGGCCCGTGGGGTGGCGGGCCGTGCCGGGCCCTGGCACCAGACGGGCCGTGCCTGGCACGGCCCATCACGGGCCTGGAGACGGGCCGTGCCTGGCACGGCCAGTCTGGCAAAAAAAATAACTAGTCGTTACCCATAACGGCTAGTTGTGATTTTTACCCAAAATACCCCTCCCAACAGTCATAAAACGGCTATTTTGAGGGATATTTTGGGGGGAAAAAAATTTGGAGTCCTATAAATACCCCTTTCCTCCCTCATTCTAATCACACCAAACCAACTCTTCTCTCCTTCTCTACTACTACTATTGTATTCTGCTTTCTTATTGTATTCTGGAGGTCAGACCAAGGTCTAAACCTCCCTTCATGTACCATTTTGATTTAAATTAATAAACTGGTAGGGGTCTATGCCAAACCCCCCACCATTAAGATGGCTTTATATTAATAAATCTTTAGTTTCCAATATTTATTAATTTATTAAAAAGAATTATTTTCATTTATTTTAAGGGGGACAAGCCGTGCCTGGCCTGGTCCAAGCCCAGTTCTGGCCCTTATGGGCCGTTCCGGGCTAGCTCGCGGGCCGTGCCGTGCTTGGCCCACAAATCGTGCCAGCCCAAGCCCTAATGGGCCGTGCCGGGCTGTCTCGCGGGCCGTGCCGTGCTTGGTCCACGAATCGTGCCATCTCAGGCCCTTATGGGCCGTGCCGGGCTCGGCCTGCGAACCAGAAATTCTTAACCCAGCCCGGCTCTCTTTTATGGGTCGTGCCTAGTACGGCCCGTTACTGTAGCAAGCCGGGCCGTGCTGGGCCATGGACGGTCCAGCCCAATGCCCATCTCTACTCGGCAGCAGGGCCCCGCGGTAGCCACTAGCAACAAAGAAAGCCTCGTCTCCATAAATAGCCCACCCCGCCTTATGTAAGAGACAAAGAAGGCATGGCCCGTTTCGTACCGGGCCGTATCAAGCTATGGACGGTTCGGCTCAATGCCCATCTCTACTCGGCAGTAGGGCCCCGCGGTAACAACCAGCAACAAAGAAAGCCTCGTCTCCATAAATAGCCCACCTCGCCTTATGTAAGAGACAAAGAAGGGGAACTGCATCTCTTATGGCGACATCGCAAAACGTGCGGCACGTTGGTGGTGTCAGGCCCACGCGGTAGCATCAAAGAAAGCCTCGGGCCTCGAAAGGGTAAAGGTCTCCATAAATAACCCACCCCACTTTATATAAGAGACAAACAAAGAGGACGGCGTCTCCTGGTGACATCGCGAAACGTGCGGCACACTGGCAATCCAAAGAGAGACAAAAATCATATACTTTTTTCTGATTCTGTAGGCATTGCCCAACATGTGTGAGAAACCGATGTACCAAAAAAAAATAATTTGATATTTATCATATTTTTCATAACTATTTTGCCAAAATGGATTATCCATTAGTACGTCGCATTGCAAAGTTCGTCACGAATCAAGTTGTAGTGGTAGGTCTAAAGTCCTTTTCTGGGCTAACACATTGCATCTGAAAAATTACAGCTTGGTGAAGTTCCTAACACCTGCATCAGGTCTCCAAGGATACTGGGATCCTTACCCTATTGACATGGAGTTCCGACCCCCATGCATGGTCCTCTCTACAATTGGGATATCAAAGCCTGGAAAACTGGAGGGGCAGAATACTAGGGAATGCTCCTCACGTTTACATTAGCTTCATATGTGCTTGCCCTCCTCCAGACAGAAAACAAGGTTACTGTACAGAATGTCTCTGGATTTTGCCCCATTTCTTCAGCACATCCCCTTCGTGCATATATTGTGGAGGCACTTTGCAGAGAAGGTGAGCAGCATAGTGTAGTGAGAGTTTTCTTTCCTTAATTAGAGTTCAGCATGTCATATATCCATTAGCCTACACATAATTGAGTGTGAAGAAGCATCAGAACACAAAATAAATTTTGGACTGAAGCATGCCTAGTCTTATTTGATAATATGATCACAACATAACCTTGGTGTCTCCGCTGCTATCACTGGATCATATCACCATGAAAGATGTTACCATATGGTGCACTCACTTTTGTTTTCACACCATATCTAGCAACCACTTCAAGCCTGAAAACCAAATCAGTGCAAATTCTTGTATTTTGTTGCCTCCGTGTTGATAAAAGCTTCATAACGATATGAGTATTTAGCAATAAAAGCACATATATTAAAAAGGAGAGGAAAACACCCATTTTGTTTAGATCTGAGAAAGTATATCTATAATTCTGTAATTGCCAAAGCTGTACAAAGTGGCTCACGCAAACCAATCTTTGTGAGCAACTGAAGCTTTATTCAAATAAATAACCGATGAATCCCATGTACAAAAGGCATTTAGATAGTATTAGAGTTTCGATAACCTAGAGCTGCAGTATATTTTTCATCATGCTTGGGAAGTAACATGTGTATAATCCAATCTGTTATAAGACAATGTTGGAGTGCTGGAGTGAGATTTGGGAATATAACATAATTCATAGCAAAAACATATCTTCTCTCCTAAAAAAGTCAAAAAAGCATAGCAAGCATATCCTCGGTTGCCAAAGATGATCATATGGTGACTTTGTGAGCCTTCTTTGTGATCATGCTTGTTGCTATTTGTGCTTTCAATCTTACATTCTCCTTGTGTGGTGTTAACTCTTGTACCCAGGTGCTGAATGAGGACCTGCAGCTTGTCATCGGCCAGCAGGACCGGATGATCAATGGGGCCAATGTGTGGAACCTACCAGTATCATATGACAAACTTGGTGTACGGTACAGATTGTGGAGAGATGCAGTTGAGAGCGGAGCCAAGAGATTGCCATTCACCAAACAAGATAAATAGCCCATGTACAGCAAGCTCCTTAACATACTACTTCGGGTTCTTCCATCATCATTCTTTGCAATACGAATGTAATAA
This sequence comes from Phoenix dactylifera, assembly GCF_051530095.1. Lineage (NCBI taxonomy): Eukaryota > Viridiplantae > Streptophyta > Magnoliopsida > Arecales > Arecaceae > Phoenix > Phoenix dactylifera. Next base: position 4,998,045 of record NC_143191.1, read on the forward strand.
ACCGTCTATCATATATGATGGAAGGTACAATGGCCTAAGAACCAATCACTGATTCACAGATGATCCATTGAGGAGGACTACAAGCAGTAGCTTCGGGAGCAGACAGAAGATAACTGGTTCATACCCTGTAAAAATAAATTGTACACTAGTTTGAATATGGAGGCATGCTAGTATGCCTTGATTGTTTTTTGTGTACAAAGATGATCCTAATTTTGGACTTCAATTGCTCCTCATTTTTCTTTATTTTTTCACATTCTTTACTGATTTATGTTATCTTAATTCCTGACTTTTTTTATTTTTGTTTATTACCCCTCTGGAAAATAGGAGGAGTCTTCTTTTTTCCATTGATCTCGGCAAAACCAACACACAAAGAAGTTACTCAGTATGATAGCTTTTTTCCATTCTATGTTTCAGCTTTTCTTTTTTAACCTCTCCCAATTAAATCCTAGACTTTTTCGGATTTGGGCCAGGCTTAGGCCGAAAGATTTTCTCAAACCTTATGGCTCAAGTCCGATCCGATCCTGGCCCAGACGGCTTGAAACCTAATCAGGCCGACTTGAATGTCTATTTGGGCCAACACAAGTTAGCTTAATTGGCTTGGTGTTTGGCTCGAGGAAAGGAAGGGGTGACGAGGAGTCGGTGTCCATGAATCCACCCTCCTCTCCTCCATCAAGAGGTCGAGATGAGAGAGAGTGAGAGAAAGGGAGGCCTGCCACCTCCACCCTTTGTTGTTGTCACGATGGTCCTCCTCTTGCCCTCCTCTCCTTCCTCGCCCCATCCCTCCTCAACTCCACCTCCCTCCCTTACACCCACCACCCCGCCCCAATCGCTATCATAGCTCCCTCTTATGGTATCTGTGAGCCAAGTCTTGGCTAAGCCTAGCTTGTCCATCGACACCGAGAGGGGAGAGAGGAATGGAGAGATCATGGAGAGAGAGAGAGGGGTATCGTACATGTGGTTCATTAGCACCGCTGTCAGCCGGTGAGAGGAGGGTCCACATTCGGCCATGTTTGGACTAGTGACGACGGGAGGGGCAATGTGAGAGGGCAACTAGATAAGGCTAGAGATGAGAGAGGAGAGGTGGAGTAAGGTTTGATGCCTTGAAGGGCAATTAAAGAATTAGATTAGGGATCGAGGGTTTAAGTCGTCAACCCTCACCCTTAGGCTGTAAATGGGTCGTGAGGCTTTAAGATGTGATAACTTCTTTGCTAGGTGTCGGTCTTCTACTTGTGCTCTTGGTTGCAATACGGAGGATCCTACCCTCCACCTCCTCCTTGAGCCTTGAAAATATGTCCCCCCGGCTACTGACGAGGTCTGTCCTGAGCAAGCGTGGACTGAGCATCTAACCATACTGCCTTGGGTGCCAGGTGAAAGAGTTCGTGGACCACATTCTGTTCTAGTGCGATCGAGCCATGAGGGTCTGGAGGCTTGTAGATATTCTGCCGGATGCTCAGTGCCAGTCCATCCCCTTCACCCAGGTGCTCAGACATTGGGCCACTACCTCTCAGACCCAATATATGGCCATTTGGGTTGTCTATATTGCTTACCATATTTGGTTGGCCAGAAATGTTTGAATTTTTATAGAGAGCAGTCCTGCACCAAAGTTTCCATGAAAAGGGCCCATGTGCAGGCTGCGGGAATCACCCATGCCGATCTATCAGGCAGGCCTTTGATAGCTCGGAGCATCTGGAGCTCTACATATTCTCCTGTAGCACCACGAACGAGGTTCCTCACCTAGGAGCCCCCATCCTCGAGTTTTTTCAAGGTCAACTTTGATGGATGTGTGTTGGATAGTGGCAGGAGGGGCGGCACAAGCTTTGAGATCAAAGGCTCGAACTCTAGGGTGATGGTGGCCGGTGGGTGCAAAATCTTTGACATTTCTATCCCTAGGACGGAGCTGAGGACAGCTTGGGCTGGTCTATGTTATGCTCGACGCATATTGCGGGCTAACGCAATCCTGCTTGAAGGTGACTCGGCTACGGTGATCGGTTGGAGTCAGGGATACACTGTTGACATGGGTGGTTGTTATCCATTGCTTCGAGACATTTGGGGCATGGTAGGTGGAGAAGTCGCCTTCCGAGCTAGATTGGGTGGCTTTATTTGTGGCAATCACTCTGGGGGAGTTTTCTGGACTGGTGAGGGAGTTGCCTAGAGAGCACTAAAACTTATTGCTTTATGATTTTTTTGGATGTATTCACATAGACTTGTATGAGCCATCGTTGTAGTTAAATAAAAAGCCCTCCTAGCATCTTTCTAGTTAATATGGGGCGCCAGCGAAGGTAGAAGTCTCGTTGGGGAAAGAAGGGCCGAGAAATGAGGAGAGGGAGGTGTTGAGGGCGAAGTCCTCAAAGTCGAATGGATGCCAGATGTCGAAGCCCGGTCAGATGTTGGGTCAGGTCAAGCCTCGGCCTAGGTTTGGGACTGCTTTTGAGCAATCTTCAGGCTTGATTTTGGTTTACGCTTTGGGCTGGGCCAGGCCAAGCACCCACCGAAACTCGCTCAAAATTCATTTGGGATTTAATTTTAGGCCCAATGTCGACCCAAGCTGCCTCAGGCCGAACCCACGACCTGACCTAATGTCGGGCTAGTCCAAGCCCACTTCTAGCCATAATTGGATTTCTTGAACTTTGGTGTCTTGGGTAGCAAGTTGAGAATTTAGGGCATGTCACAGGCCTAGTTTGAGGTTGGCTGTGCTAGGTTTGAACTCGGGCATCTGACCTAGCTTTGATAGACCTCAATTTGGACACTAGCATAGTGTATATCTATAACGGGCCTCAAAGCCTAAAGCTATGTTCCACTTTAATTAAAAATATTAAAAGTAAGCCTGCTTCTCTACTTTCACGACATTAGTTTTTCCGATCTCTCATATGATGAGATGAGAAAGAAGAATAAAAGAACCGCAAAACCTACCTTGCAGCAGGCTATTTTGAAATTAAATACATCTAAATGAAGCCTCAATCATTTTACTTTATTCCTGTAAGATAAATCTAGGACCCTGCATTCTTTCTCATGAACATTCAATCCTTGCACTAGGCAAAACATTTCAAAGATTTATGGTCACAAAACTTGAAAAAGAAAATGTTTATATGACATAAATCCGTAAATAAGTCGACACTTGTTGCCGAGGAGTTTTTAGGGCTTGGTCTTGGAACACTTAATGCTTACTTAATGAAGTGCTCCTAATTTCATTCATTATGTTGTGACAATTATGTCCAAAACTTGTTCGACACAATTTTTAAAGGAAATATAAAAAATCAACAATACTACAATTTCCAAAAAATTATGTTTCTAAACATTAGAGGGAGAAATGAGGCAAAATCATAGATGCTGTGCACAATGCCCATTAAACAAATATAGTATTAATAAGTGTTCTTGAGTAAAATGCATTTAAAATATCAAGATGAAACTTAACTAGATGCAGGGTAACCAAGAACAAAATTTAATTTTAATTCCATGCACTGAACCTTGACACAACTTGTAAGGGCCCGTTTTAAAATGGGCTTGGGCCGGCCTGGGAGTGGCCTGGGCTGGCCATTTGGGCCACTCAATGTACACCCGGCATGTGAGTCAGGGAAGGAAGATTCCCGATGGGAGTCTTCTTGCTCCCTGAGTCTGGCAAGGAAACCGGGACTTGAAGGGTGTTGGACTTCGACAAGGACTAGGGGATTTCATCTACAAAAGTGCTTCTCCTCCGTTGAACCATCTCAAATCCCCCGAAACAAGCCGTCGATACCAAGTTTTTTTTTCTTCCGAGTTTTCTCCTCCGATTTTCATCAGAAAGAGTCACTGGATCTTTGCTAGACTAAGGTAGGACCAAAGCCATTCTTCTTCTCTTCTTCTTCTTCCAATCTTCTAGTGGTGATTCACTTCGATTTGAGTCTGCGAATCGCCGGAAAATCGTCCGAAATAGGGGTGCCCTATTTCGGTCTTCTTCTTCGGCGATTCTGCTGCCACCGACCGCTGAGTTTGGCCGGGGTTGCGGCCACCTGTGGCCGCTGTCGAGTGCGGGCTACGTCACCATGGCCGCCACCCCTTTGGATCTGCGGGAGAAAGGGGGGTAAGGGAAAAGAGAAGGGGAAGATGACATCGCCGTTCATGAAGAGAGAGAACATAGAGAGATTTCTCCCTCTTCTTCCCTCTTCTCTCTTTTCTCTCTCTTTCTCCCTCCTCTCTCATTTATCTCTCTAGTTTCTCTCTCTTTCATCTTCCTCTTTTTCTCTCTCATGGTGTCTCTCTCTAGTTAACTCGGGTAAGTGGTAGCAGGGACTCGGTGGACCTCATAATAGACCTCTGGTGGATGCCGGTAGGCGGTCTAGATTACTAGTCCACTAATTGATTTTCTTTTGTAATGGACCTATGGTGGACGCCAGTAGGCGGTTTAGGTTACTAGTCCACTATTTGATTTTTGTTTTTTTTGATAATTGAATTTAAATCATTAGAGGGAGAGTCATCTGCGCCAATAAATTTTAATCGGGATACTACTCTACATCCCAGCTCGTTGGGTTTAGTCAGTATCGATAGAGGTAAGAAGTCATGTACACAATCACTTTATGGATAATATATATTTTGTATTATATGTTGATGATTTTAGGGTTTCCATCATTTCTTGTATGATTGCTTAATGATTTCTAACATATATATTTTGTTAATATATAGAGATATCAAATATCAGTGATTATGGCTACTTGAATTATGGTTTTGGTTGCTGGTATATGATGCTGATTATTTTAGAATTTGGGCGTAAAATATAATATAAAATTATATTTTTTCTAGTATGGATGAAATTGACTAATTTGATTAATGAACAAAAGAATTTGGACTAGACATGTTATGGATCGTCTGTCACGGGCTGAATCATGATACATTGGTTTGCCAATGCAAGCTAAAGCACGGATGTTTTGCTTTGCTAGTCATGGGCCGAAGCATGATTATGAATAGTCCAAATCAGAAAAATAATGATTGATGAAAAATCTGGATAAAAATAGAAGATTAAAAGTATAAAACCACTCCATGATAATATCTTACGTGTTTTCTGGAATGGGTTATATGTTTGACGACACACATTTATGGATGCATATTTTATACATTTTATTGAGCTATGTTGAATAATCGATATAAGGCTTTATGATTTTGTCTGCATTTTGATGAGGTTTGTAGTTAATCCTTATTTTAAATTTACTATATTTACATTGGTGTGAGTGTGTAAGATTCTTACTGGGCTGTAACGCTAAAAAAAAAAAAACTCGCACCACCTCTTCCCTTCTCCTTTCAGAGCGCAAGATGCACAGTTTTGGATGGGATTAGAGCTTTGAGTTAGTTTATTTTTTGATACCAAGAAACATTTGAAGATTTGGTAATTGAACCGGTTGGATTATTTGAATATGATGGATTTATTTTTTTTAGATTATCCGGCTATCCACTGTTGAGCTATTGTATATTTGTTCTCCTTAGATCTTGCATAATCTCTAGGACATCGCTCTAGGGCTCATGCGGCCATGCTACGTGCTCGGAGCCAGATGTTTGATTTGAGACATGGCACAACAACATTAGATCCCATAGCTAACTTCGAAGAAAATTACAAACCAACCATGATACATTGCAGCAAATTATGTTTTATGAGGTCAACAGCATAGCCAACCAAATTTATCTATACTACCTAACAACCACAGCAAACCGTCTAGTTTCTATTCTCCCCAAATAAATGAAAATTCTCCAGAATCCATCTTTGGAGGGAATCCTTTCTTATCCAGTCACCCTTCCATTATATTTGTCGCATGATCCGTGTTTGCACAGGCAAGCAGGTTAATGACACCTATGAAGAGTGAAAATAGGACAATACAGAAAATACTGTCTGCATGGCGGTCAGCAAGAGAAGAAAGACCGCTGCCAACACTGAAATTGTAGCCCATGGGTTGCCAAGATAGTCTCGCCTCAAAGCAGCAAGCCATTTGTGCCATTTGACTTCATAAAACCTGTTTACTTCCTCAATCTGATTTGCAAGGTAGTTCTTTTCCGGAACATAGTGTATCTGATTGCCCAACTTATTGAAGAGGTCCGCCACTTCTTGATCATTGCTAAGATTATGTTCCAGTATGCCTCCCAATTGGAGCAACCGCACGTCCTCAGCCTGGTCGATGATGCAATCCATAAAGAGTGCGTATATCGTAAAGTACATCTCAGTGTCGGAATAGCACTGTTCGAAAGCTATGAGGTTTTGGAAGAGAGGACCTGTATAGTCATAGATTTGCAGTGGTGGTATCTCCATCCTCCCACTCCGAAACATTAAATACAACTTCCGGAGGCATAGCAGTGGCGTGAGCTTCATCTTCCTTTTCTGGAATTTTATGTTCAAGAAACAGTCTTCCAGTTTCTTCCCCTCGAACTTCACCCCCGCCCTGTCGAGCTCCGTCGCTCTAGGAATCCACTTGGGTGCAGATCGTCGTGACGGATCAGCTTCTGCTTTCTTCCGCTTGCACTTCATGAATTCAGGAATACATCCAGATGCAGCTTCCCCTGGTGCCGATGTAGACTCTGCTGACTTTTTTGAAGGGATCCGAGATGAATAAAATAGATGGAGCAGATGATGGTATTCTCCGGAGGGCTTGAATGATTTGGATTCCTCAGGATGGATGTCCTTGAAAAGCCGGAGAGCAAGGTCAACAAGTCCATCCTCGCATGGTTTGAGATGATCAAATAGCAATTGGATGATGAAGAAAGGAATTTGGTTCTCAACCTTCAGCAGATCATAAACCACTAAACTCAGAGTGAACAGCCCTGCCACAGTTGGGCCCTCAAGCTGTTCATCCTTCTCCTCGATATTTAAAACAACCTCCCCTTCCCTCGTCTCAATCATACCCTCTGTCCTTTTCAATCCCTTTCGCCTTCTTTGTTTCCTTCTTGGTTTCAATGATTCCTTCCTGGGACACATTTTTAGCATGAGGTAAATGATGAAGCACCCATCAAGCAACATGATCAATGCCATATCTTGGGCACTCAGTTCAGAGAATTCCTCAGAGTAGCAGCTCCGGACGTCCTCATCATGTTCCTTCAACTCCAACAAGCAATCGTTCAACAATTGACTTGGATGCTCCCGACTTGGATGACGCGATAGAAGGTGCCGGACACACCGCCACTTGTGGTCTTTCATGGGGGAAGTCGCCCACCAGTTGTGGTGAAAAGGTCCGAGGGAAGCAGTCACTGGTTTGTAGGCTTCACGATTCAACCGTCGGATGTGCTTGGGGACCCTGAAGATGGTGCATGGTCCCTCGGGATGGTCCATAGGTTGTGCTGAATTTACTTCCTTCCTCACTTCATTGATCCACTCCTGATCGTCGGTGTTGTAGGGGGGGCGCATTCCTCTATTTTTACAAGGCGCTATAGAGTACGTGACCAAGTAAGTTACTATAACTTCTAAAAGAAATTATCTAACAGATATTTAGTTCAAAAATTAAAATAATTATTTTTTCACGCAAAAATTTCTCAGTTGCTGCTTTTATTAATATCATGAGCATGGGCCCAACAAATTTGACAGGATGCCTTTTGTATTTAAATTATGCAAGTGACGGTATGCAAGTAATATCTAGGATTTAATTATTTCTCATGCAAAAACAAGCAAAAATTTCAAAATTAAGAGATCTAGACGTCTGCTAGGAATAAGGATTTACTGTGGTTCGTTCAAAACTATATCGCATCCATGATCCAAGAACTCCAAGAGAAATTATTAGAAAGCAACCATTTAAAAACAAAAAATGTTGACAATATTTGCCCACAATTTGGATAAGATAAATGACAGATAAATCCTGAAACCTAGAAAGTAAAATGAAATAAGTAAGAATAGAGAAATGAAATTTGAATTATCTCTCATACAGAAAATAAAAGATAAATAGATTGTATAGAATTTACATCATATCATCAAGAGTGATAACTTCTAATTAGTAAAGCATAATATTTAAGAATTACGTTGAGAATAGGATAATATTTATGATAATCATGAAATTATGATTCTTTGAGGTTTCCTATTTCTTAAAATTTATGAGATCTTTATTTTATTGAAGAAACAAAAAGCCACCTAGCTTCACATGCTAATAAATTAAATATAAAAACGAAAGCTATGTGCCCCAAAAAGCACTCGCCGACTCGAGAAAAATTCCAACCACAACAAATTTCAGTCATTGCTATATATATATATATATAGAGAGAGAGAGAGAGAGAGAGTTATACAAGGATTCAAATAACGTATTTGATAGTTGTTGTTTATACCACATTTTAATCTATAGTGGAAGTCTAAATATGGATTAGATGAGAGATAATTCATCCTCGAAAATTTTATAATTGGTGGTTAATACGTTGGGGAAGATTTTTGCTTTCAGTGGCAGGAACCACCAAACGGTGGGAGAGGTAGACGTACCATTGTTTGGTCCACTTTCGCCGAATGGGAGAGCTGGCGGTGGCGTTGCTTCATCGGATGGGGTTGATGATGGGGGCGATGGTGTCGTTGGTCGATCAGATGTCGAGCCTTGAGGATCCCTGCGAGAACCTGATGTTGTACAGGGAGACATTGATAAAGAACGAGCAACATTGATATAACTTCTGGAAAAGAAATGATTTAGAAATAAAAGAGGCATATATAATTCAAAAATAAAATAACTGATTTGCAAGGATAAATTTCTTAGTTTCCGCAAGGAAGTTGCTTTTGTTATATTTCTTGAATATGAGCCAACCAAATTAACAAATACCTCAGAATATTTTGGAAAGTATTTTTTAATTAAAAAAACTAGATCTAGAGCAAACGAAGATTATCACCACTCTGACGAATCTCCTTCCTAGCCCTGCCTCGTCACTTCCAATTATCTTTGTTTCTAATTCAAGATTTATCGGTAAAATAAATAAATATAGCTTGGCACCTTCTCAGTTACATTTATCGGTTGGCACCTCACTCTGGGAGCTCCCCTTTCACAAAATTAAGGCTCCAGGTATTGAATATTTTTTTAAAAAATAAGAATCTTAAGTTATACGTTGGATTTGGATAAGTCAAAACAATTAGGATCGAATCTCAAATGTGCTCGGCACTGACACGAGACAAAAATCTAAATTATTAATTATTATTTGGGCATGAGGATATCAAATCAAGCCTAATCTCTTCTTAAGCTTTCACTAGTAGTTTAATTGGTTCCTAACATAAAAATTATGACCGACATGATCTAGTTTTTACTTTTGCCGGGACTTCACCAAATGATAGATGATGCCATATAAATAAGAAGACTGGAGTGTCACAAAATTATTTGATGATATATTTTAAATTAAAATTATTAAACTTTATATATATCTAGAATTGATTTTTATTTTATGTTTAAAATTTATCATATTGCTCCACGACATGCCATCTCGGGATTCTTCGTGAATGTTAAACCTGGCTTATAAAGTGCTTTACTAGGTAAATTACTATAACTTCTAAGAGAAATTATCTAATCAGACATTTAGTTCAAAAATTAAAATAATTGATTTTTCATGCAAAAATTCTCCAATTCCTGCGAGCATATACAATATCTTGAACATGGGCCCAACAAATTTGACACGATATGCCTTTTGTATTTAAATTATGCAAGTGATGGTATGCAAGTAATCTCTAGGATTTAATTATTTCTTATGCAGAAACAAGCAAAAATTTCAAAATTAAGGGATCTAGACATCTGCTAGGAATAAGAATTTTCTGTGGTTCAATCAAAACCATATGACAACTATGATCCAAGAACTCCAAGAGAAACTATTAGAAAGCAACCATTTAAAAACAAAAAAAGTTGACAATATTTGACCACAATTTGAAAAAGATAAATCATAAATAAATCCTAAAACATGGAAAGTAAAATGAAATAAGTAAGAAAAGGGAAAGAAGATTTGACTAATTATCTCTCATGCAGAAAATAAAAGATAAATAGAATGTACAGAATTTGCATTATATTATCAAGAGTGCTAACTTCTAATTCGTAAAACATAATATTTAAAAATTATGTTGAGAATATGATAATATATATGACAATCATGGAATTATGACTATTTGAGGTTTGCTATTTTTTTAAATTTATGAGATCTTTATTTTATTGGAGAAACAAAAAGCCACCTAGCTTCACATGCCAATAAATTAAATATAAAAACGAAAGCTATGTGCCCCAAAAAGCACTCATCGACTCTAGAAAAAATTCCAACCACAACAAATTTCAGTCATTGCTATGTATTTACATATATAGAGAGAGAGAAAGAGAGTTATAAAAGGATTCAAATAACGTATTTGATAGTTGTTGTTTATACCACATTTTAATCTTGGAGGTCTAAATATGGATTAGATGAGAGATAATTCATCCTCAAAGATTTTATAATTGGTTGTTAATACGTTGGGGAAGATTTTTGCTTTCAGTGGCAGGAACCAGCCAATGGTGGGAGAGGTAGACGTACCATTGTTTGGACCACTTTCCCCGGGGAAAAGTGCAACATTGATGGGCATAACCATCCTGCCTTGAGGATCCCTGCGAGGACCTGATGTTGTACAGGGAGATATTGATAAAGAACGAGCAACATTGATATAACTTCTAGAAAAGAAATGATTTAGAAATAAAAGAGGCATATATAATTCAAAAATAAAATAACCGATTTACAAGGATAAATTTCTTAGTTTCCGCAAGAAAGTTGCTTTTGTTATATTTCTTGAATATGAGCCAAGCAAATTAACAAATACCTTAGAATATGTTGGAAAGTATTTTTTAATTAAAAAAATAGATCTAGAGCAAACATAGATTATCACCCCTCTGCCGAATCTCCTTCCTAGCCCTGCCTCGTCACTTCCAATTATCTTTGTTTCTAATTCAAGATTTATCAGTAAAATATATAAATATAGCTTGGCACCTTCTCAGTTACATTTTTCGGTTGGCACCTCACTCTAGGAGCTCCCCTTTCACAAAATTAAGGCTCCAGGTATTGAATATTTTTTTAAAAAATAAGAATTAGGATTTGGATAAGTCAAAACAATTAGGATCCGATCTCAAATGTGCTCGGCACTGACACGAGACAAAAATCTAAATTATTAATTATTATTTGGGCATGAGGATTTCAAATCAAGCCTAATCTCTTCTTAAGCTTTCACTAGTAGTTTAATTGGTTCCTAACATAAAAATTATGACCGACATGATCCAGTTCTTACTTTTCTTGGGACTTCACCAAATGATAGATGATGCCATATAAATAAGAAGACTGGAGTGTCACAAAATTATTTGATGATATATTTTAAATTAAAATTATTAAACTTTATATATATATCTAGAATTGATTTTTATTTTATGTTTAAAATTTATCATATTGCTCCGCGACATGCCATCTAGGGATTCTTCGTGAATGTTAAACCTGGCTTATAAAGTGCTTGACCGGGTAAATTACTATAACTTCTAAGAGAAATTATCTAATCAGACATTTAGTTCAAAAATTAAAATAATTGATTTTTCATGCAAAAATTCTCCAGTTCCTGCGAGCAAGTTGCTTTTAATATACAATATCTTGAACATGGGCCCAGCAAATTTGACACGATATGCCTTTTGTATTTAAATTATGCAACTGACGGTATGCAAGTAATCTCTAGAATTTAATTATTTCTCATGCAGAAACAAGCAAAAATTTCAAAATTAAGGGATCTAGACATCTGCTAGGAATAAGAATTTTCTGTGGTTCGATCAAAACCATATGACAACTATGATCCAAGAACTCCAAGAGAAACTATTAGAAAGCAACCATTTAAAAACAAAAAAGGTTGACAATATTTGACCACAATTTGAAAAAGGTAAATAATAAATAAATCCTAAAACCTGGAAAGTAAAATGAAATAAGTAAGAATAAAGAAAGAAAATTTGACTAATTATCTCTCATGCAGAAAATAAAAGATAAATAGAATGTACAGAATTTGCATTATATCATCAAGAGTGCTAACTTCTAATTAGTAAAACATAATATTTAAAAATTATGTTGAGAATATGATAATATATATGACAATCATGGAATTATGACTATTTGAGGTTTTCTATTTTTTTAAATTTATGAGATCTTTATTTTATTAGAGAAACAAAAAACCACCTAGCTTCACATGCCAATAAATTAAATATAAAAACGAAAGCTATGTGCCCAAAAAGCACTCATCGACTCGAGAAAAAAATTCCAACCACAACAAATTTCAATCATTGCTATGTATTTACATATATATATATATATAGAGAGAGAGAGAGAGAGAGAGAGAAAGAGAGTTATACAAGGATTCAAATAACGTATTTGATAGTTGTTGTTTATACCACATTTTAATCTATAGTGGAGGTCTAAATATGGATTAGATGAGAGATAATTCATCCTCGAAAATTTTATAATTGGTGGTTAATAGGTTGGGGAAGATTTTTGCTTTCAATGGCAGGAACCAGGCAACGGTGGGAGAGGTAGACGCACCAAAGATTGGACCACTTTCCCAGAATGGGAAAAGTGCCGGTTCCATTGGTCGCGATGGTGAAACAAATGTCCTTGATGATGTGGGGCCAGGGCATGCTTCATCCACTGTCCTGCCTTGAGGATCCCTGCGAGGACCTGATGTTGTACAGGGAGACATTGATAAAGAACGAGTAACATTGATATAACTTCTAGAAAAGAAATGATTTAGAAAGAAAAGAGGCATATATAATTCAAAAATAAAATAACAAATTTGCAAGGATAAATTTCTTAGTTTCCGCAAGAAGTTGCTTATGTCATATTTCTTGAATATGAGCCAAGCAAATTAACAAATACCCTAGAATATTTTGGAAAGTATTTTTTAATTAAAAAAATAGATCTAGAGCAAACGAAGATTATCACCACTCTGACGAATCTCCTTCCTAGCCCTGCCTCGTCACTTCCAATTATCTTTGTTTCTAATTCAAGATTTATCAGTAAAATATATAAATATAGCTTGGCACCTTCTCAGTTACATTTATCGGTTGGCACCTCACTCTAGGAGCTCCCCTTTCACAAAATTAAGGCTCCAGGTATTGAATATTTTTTTAAAATATAAGAATCTTAAGTTATACGTTGGATTTGGATAAGTCAAAACAATTAGGATCGGATCTCAAATGTGCTCGGCACTGACACGCGACAAAAATCTAAATTATTAATTATTATTTGGGCATGAGGATATCAAATCAAGCCTAATCTCTTCTTAAGCTTTCACTAGTAGTTTAATTGGTTCCTAATATAAAAATTATGACCGACATGATCCAGTTTTTACTTTTGTCGGGGCTTCACCAAATGATAGATGATGCCATATAAATAAATGAGAGATAATTCATCCTTTAAGATTTTGTAATTAGTGGTTAATATGTTGGTAAAGAGTTTTGCTTTTCGTGGCGGAAACTAGCCAACGGTGGAAGAGGCAGATGTACCAGAGCTTGGTGACGTCCTATGGGTTGGCGGACAGCTTAGTGCCCGTTCCAGTGACGCTTTCGGTTTCGGTGCCGCCCTCGTTGGTTCTGGCCTCGCTGAGGCCTCATGGGATATTGTATCGCAATGAGTGGCCGATGTGGAGCCAGAACATACTTCATCCACTGTGCTGCTTTGGGGATCCATGCCACGACCTGATGATCTACAGAAAGACATTGATAATGAACAAGCAACATTGATATAATTTCTAGAAAAGAAATGATTTAGAAATAAAAGAGACATTTATAATTCAAAAATAAAATAACTGATTTGCAAGGATAATTTTTTTAGTTCCTGCAAGAAAGTTGCTTTTGTTATATTTCTTGAGTATGAGCCAAACAAATTAACAAATACCTTAGAATATTTTGAAAAATATTTTTTAATTAAAAAAATCAGATCTAGAGCAAGCAAAGATTATCACCACTCTGAGGAATCTCTTTTCTAGTCTTGCCTAGGGCTGGAAGTGGGCCGGGCCGGGTCGGGCCAAACCCCTACCCAAGCCCGGCCCGAATTTTTTTTTCGAACTTCGGGCCGGGCCGAGGCCCGAAAAATTTTTAAGGAACAAGGCCCGAGCCCGGCCCGAGCCCATTTGGGCCGGCCCAGTTGGGCCCTAACCTACGAATAATCCAGAATGCAATATCATAAAACACGACATGAGAGAGCAGCCGCCGCTGGGGGGGGGGGGCGAGTTGAAAGAGAGCTCTGCTGATATCTTGTAGAAGAATCATAATAAACTGCTAAGAAATAAATTTTAAATATTCACCGAATAACTACGAAGAATCACAATTATTTCAAAAAATATATAAAAAATCCTGAGATTTCCACAAAATCATACAAAAATGAATGAAAAGAATAAATTTTTAGTGATTCTTTTTAAAAAGGAAAAATTTTGCACACGACAAATAAAGAGAAATTCATGTACAATTTTACATCATTTCCAAATTCTGGGATCACTATCCCTAGTTTTCGTGGACCAACATACTGAAATGATCCTTTTTCGGAAAAAAAATGAAAGATTTATGTACCCAAAAAAAATGAAGGATTTCGGGAGGAAATGAACGTATTTTACAAGATCAACAGATTTTCAGAGTAATCCCTCAAACTATTCACAGATCTTGTTCCAAACTCAACTAAACAAATTAAACCCTACCATTTCCTCCCATGAATCAAATCACCGGCAAACAAACCCCTACCGAGTCCAAAATAATCCTCAAAATCGCCCAAATCCAACTCACCAGAGCCTCGGATCTGGTCAGGAAGCAGGCCAAGCTCGCCCGGAAGAACGCCGACCGCCTCCCCGGCCCCCGGCGCGACCACGACCGGCGACCCACGGCGCAGATCCGATCACGCGGCAGACACAACGGCTCAGATTCCAGCGCTCCCTCGAATCACCCACCCCCTCCACCGGTTCCTCGCCTCTCTCTTGCTCCCCCTCGCGCACGCTTTCTCTTTCTCTCGCCCGCTCTCTTCGAATCTTCTCCCCCTTTTAACTCCGCCCTCGCATTGGGCCCGGGCTCGGGCTGGGCCCGGGCCGGGCCAATGGAAAACCCGAGCCCGGCCTGAAATAGAATTGGGCTTAAGATTTCAGCCCGAGCCCGGCCCGAAATAGAATTGGGCTTAAGTTTTTAACCCATAGCCCGGCCCGCAGGCAGCTCGGCCCGATGGGCTTCGGGCCGGCCCGAGCCCACTTCCAGCCCTAGTCTTGCCTCGTCACTTCCAATTCTCTTTGTTTCTGATTCGAGATTTATCAGTAATATATATAAATATATCTTGGCGCCTGTTTGGGCTTGACTTTTTGAACCTTTAAATCTCAGTTACGTTTATTGGTTTGCACCTCATTCTAGGGGCTCGCCTTTCACTAAAGTAAGGCTTCAAATATTTAATATTTTTTTAAAAATAAGAATCTTAAGTTATAGGGTGGATTTGGATAAGTCAGAACAATTAGGGTCGGTTAGTCCTTCAATTTTGGAGAATCTCAAATATGCTCAGCACTGACATGAGACAAAAATTTAAATTATTAATTATTATTTGGGCACTGAGTGATATTTATTGGTTGACACCTCATTCTAAGAGCTCGCCTTTTATTAAATTAAGGCTTCAAATATTGAATATTTTAAAAAAAATAAGAATCTTAAGTTAAACTTGGATAAGGCAAAACAATTAGAATCAGATTCTCCTTTCATGCTCCAGAATCTCAAATGTGCCCAGCACTAACATGAGACAAAAATCTAAATTAGTAATTATTATTTGGGCACATGCCCAAATAATAAAATCTAGTCTAATCTTCTCTTATTCTTTCATTAGTAATCTGATTGGCTCCTAACATAAAAATTATGACCGACATAATTCAAATTTCAAAGAAACTTAACCAAATGATAGATGATGCCATATGTAAGAAGACTAGAGTGTCACAAAATTGTGATATGTTTTAAAAATTATTAACTTTATATATATCTAGAATTGATTCTCATTTTATATTTAAAATTTATCATATCGCTCGGCGACATGCTATTAAGGGATTCTTCGTTTATGTTACAACCTGACTTATAAAGTGCTCGACCGAGTAAATTACTATAATTTCTAAGAGAAATTCTTATAAAGTGCTCGGCGACATGCTATTAAGGGATTCTACATACGACCAGCTGGCTTGGTTGTGATGAATTTACACACATTAAATGATCCGAAGGACTTGGATTATTTCTATTTTAGTCTCAATAAGATAAGTTTGTCTAACTTTATACTCATCAAATTTTTTGTTCTACAATAAATAACTTTTTTATGGATTGTGAGAGCGGGCAATAATCTAAACAAATATATATTTTATATTCAAAATCTATATATATATATATATATATATATATTGGACATTAAATAAATATTTATGGAGCATTCACTAATGTGTATTGCTTACTCCATACCTAGATCCACAAGTAAAAATATCAAGAAACCTTTTAAATATATATAAATATCATTATACAAAGAAGGTAAATCTAATTTTTACCGAAAATCAATAATTAAGTAAGTTTTTTTGTACGATTCAGAAGATCATAAATAAGAACTCAGCTGAAGTTGAAGAAAAGGAAAGAAAAGAATTTTGTAACACCAAACCTGATATTATATAAGAAACACACCTTTGAGCGACCCTGGTACATTTAATAGTCTAGCATCTCAAACGGACAAATTAATTAATGTGCGGGAAAGTTACCGTGCACAAAAGAACAACAAATTTGAGCACGCGCGCGCCCACGCTCGCACACAAAATATTATTACTTCCGATCTTTTTTGTCTCTGATTCCGAGATCCATCTGTAATATATAGACGTGCCGTCGTGCCCGTCTGGGGATGAGTTTTCGCCAACAAGGCGTGGGGCCGCTCCACATTGACCCCGATGACTTGTGTGGTTTCGCAGTAGTCTTCGGCATCGGTCTGGCAGTAGTCCTGATCTGCTCAAGACAATTAAGATCAGATTCTCCTTCCATTTGGAAGAATTTCAATTGTGCTCAGCAATAACACAAGACAAAAATCTCATTTATTGTTATTTGGGCATGAGAATGTCAAATCTAGTTTAAGCTTTCCCTTTAAAGTTTATCTATCTCTTAAATTGATTCTCATTTTTTGTTTAATTTTTGATGATTAAAAATTTTATTTTCATCCCTGATATTTGATAACCTTTTTAATATTTTCCGAATAGAGATTTTGATGACCATTTTATATTTAGGCCTATGCCATCTAGACTCTCACATGCATAGAAAATAGATATATAAAACATTACTAACTATTTAACGGATGATCTCTCAGAAAGACTAGGCAAAGAGTGAACACAAAGTGCTAATTATGTAAAAGCTAAATGCAAAATAATAGTCAAACAAAGAGTAGAAATTTCAAGCTTCATTCGAAGGCTATATAGTCTGTGCATATCTTTAAGTGGACAACCTTTAAAATGCAGGGGATAAAAACAGAAGTTAAGTTGCGTCACCGAATTAAATTTGGTAGTTGTCGTATTTTTCATAACTATTTTGCCAAAATGGGTTATCCATAAGTACACTACATTGCAAAGTTCGTCACGAATCAAGTTGTAGTGGTAGGTCTAAAGTCCTTTTCTGGCCTTCTCCTTTTTAAGAACATGTGACCATAGCCGGCTCATCGGTCATCATCTAGTAAGGTAAGAAATGCTAATCAAGTGAAGAGCACTATCTAATCATGAAATCGGTGTTAGAATAAACATCATGAAACAAGTCAGGGCTCAACCAGTTGCCAATAGTGGGATGGGGCATCCCATCATTGTCATGCTAAACTCATGTCTAGCTAATTTCACTCCATGCTCCTATAGCTCATAGCTGCAATTAGTTACAGCTTAATCATACCGGTCACAAAGTGCCAGCTATATATCGGTGCAAATGGGTCGGGTCGAACCAAGTCATAAGCCAACCTGATTTTTGTTCGGGTCCTAATTTTAGACCAGACCTACCTCAATAAAAATTTGGGTTTGGTCGGGTCGGGTCCATGGCTATAATTTTTGATCCAATGGGTCATTTGGGTTGGATCGAATCGGGGCAAATCTATGTATAATTCGGACCTAACTTAAAAAAATTGGAATTGGCTCAGGTATGAGTCAGATCATACCCCATCCAAAAATCATTGTAATGCTAGTGAGTGATACCGCTCGACAGTTGGCCCCGCGGTAGCAATAAAGAAAGACTTGGGCCTCGAAAGGGTCAAGGTCTTCTTAAAATAATTATATAAGAGACAAACAAAGGAGACTGCATCTCCCGCGGTGACCCACCCCACCTTGCATAGGAGACAAACAAAGGAGACCGCGTAAGCCCCCACCAAACTTTCCGCTCTCCTCCCTTGCGAGGCCCAGATGGACATCCATGCAACTCTACATTGTTTGCAAATATAGTCTCTAGTAGATAATGGCAACCCACTTTCATTTTATTAAGTATAAACTTTTCTTTTCCTTAAGAAATATGCGGCCCTGTCGCAGTCGTTGGCTGCTATCAAGAGCTTCTCGTGAAATTTACAGGCTGTTTAATCGTTCGGGAAGGACTCTCCTTTGGCCCTTCCATTACTTTGAATAATGTAAATTATTCGGATTCAGATCGAGTCATTGGATAAATGATCCAAAAACAACAGATCGGCTCGGCTCGAGATTCGGTAAACCCAGACTCGGCTCGGCTTGGCAATAGTCTTGATATTTTGTTAAGTCAAGACAATTAGGATTAGGTTCTCCTTCCATTTAGAGGGATCTCAAATGTGCTCAACCACTACTCGTTACATCCAATCTTCTTTATTTCTGATTCGGGATCTTTTCGTAATATGTAAACACGACTTCACGCTTCGCCAACCAAGAAGTGGGGCCGCTCGATATTGATAGATAACTTGGGTGGTTTGGCTGTAGTCTTGATACTTTGGTGAGTCAAGACAATTAGGATTAGATTTTCCTTCCATTTAGAAGAATCTCAAATGTGCTCAACAACGACATGAGACAAGAATCTCAATTATTGTTGTTTCGGCATGAGGATGTCAAATCTAGTCTAAACTTTCTCTTTAAAATTTATTTAGCTCCTGAATTGATACTCATTGTATGTTTAATTTTTGATAATTAAAAATTTTATTTCCATCCTTGATATTTGATGTCTTTTTTTATATTTTCTAAATAGAGATTTTGATGACCATTTTACATTTAGTCCCATGCCATCAGGACTTTCACGCAATATTGTGTGGAAAATAGATATATAAAACATTACAAACTATTTGGCGGATGATCGGTGAGTAAGACTAGACAAAGACTGAACATAAAATGGTAATTATGTTAGAGCTGAATGCAAAATAATAGTCAAACAAAGAATAGAAAGTTCAAGCTTCATTTGAAGGCTATATGGTCTGTGCATATCTTTCAGTGGACAACCTTTAAAATGCAAGGGATAAAAAAAGAAGTTAAGTTGCATCGTCAAATTAAATTTGGTATTTGACGTAGTTTTCATAACTATTTTGCCAAAATAGGCTGTCGATAAGTACATTGCGTTGCAAAGTTCGTTGTGAATCAAGTTGTAGCGGTAGGTCTAAAGTCCTTTTCTGGCCTTCTCCTTTTTAAGAATATGGTGACCATAGCCGGCTCATCGGTCATCATCTAGTAAGGTAAGAAATGCTAATCAAGTGAAGAGCACTATCTAATCATGAAATCGGTGTTAGAATAAACATCATGAAACAAGTCAGGGCTCAACCAGTTGCCAATAGTGGGATGGGGCCCACAAATTAGGATCCCATCATTGTCATGCTAAACTCATGTCTAGCTAATTTCACTCCATGCTCCTATAGCTCATAGCTGCAATTAGTTACAGCTTAATCAAATCGGTCACAAAGTGCCAGCTACATATGGGTGCAAATGGGTCGGGTCGAACTAAGTCATAAGCCAACCTGGTTTTTGTTCGGGTCCTAATTCTAGACTAGACCTACCTCAATAAAAATTTGGGTTTGGTCGGGTCGGATCCATGACTATAATTTTTGATCCAATGGGTCATTTGGGTCGGATCGAATCGGGGCAAATCTATGTATAATTCGGACCTAACTCAAAAAAATTGGAATTGGCTCAGGTATGAGTCGGATCATACGCCATCCAAAAATCATTATAATGCTAGTGAGTGATACCGCTCGACAGTTGGCCCCGCGGTAGCAATAAAGAAAGACTTGGGCCTCGAAAGGGTCAAGGTCTTCTTAAAATAATTATATAAGAGACAAACAAAGGAGACTGCATCTCCCGCGGTGACCCACCCCACCTTGCATAAGAGACAAACAAAGGAGACCGCGTCAGCCCCCACCAAACTTTTCGCTCTCCTCCCTTGTGAGGCCCAGCTGGACATCCATGCAACTCTACATTGTTTGCAAATATAGTCTCTAGTAGATAATGGCAACCCACTTTCATTTTATTAAGTATAAGCTTTTCTTTTCGTTAGGAAATAAGCGGTCCTGTCGCAGTCGTTGGCTGCTATCAAGGGCTCCTCATGAAATTTACAGGCTGTTTAATCATTCGGAAAGGACTCTCCTTTGGCCATTCCATTACTTTGAATAATGTAAATTATTCGGATTCAGATCGAGTCATTGGATAAATGATCCAAAAACAACAGATCGGCTCGGCTCGAGATTCGGTAAACCCAGACTCGGCTCGGCTTGGCAATAGTCTTGATATTTTGTTAAGTCAAGACAATTAGGATTAGGTTCTCCTTCCATTTAGAGGGATCTCAAATGTGCTCAACCACTGCTCGTTACTTCCAATCTTCTTTATTTCTGATTCGGGATCTTTTCGTAATATGTAAACACGACTTCGCACTTTGCCAACCAAGAAGTGGGGCCGCTTGATATTGATAGATAACTTGGGTGGTTTGGCTGTAGTCTTGATACTTTGCTGAGTCAAGACAATTAGGATTAGATTTTCCTTCCATTTAGAAGAATCTCAAATGTGCTCAACAACGACATGAGACAAGAATCTCAATTATTGTTGTTTGGGCATGAGGATGTCAAATCTAGTCTAAACTTCCTCTTTAAAATTTATCTAGCTCCCGAATTGATACTCATTGTATGTTTAATTTTTGATAATTAAAAATTTTATTTCCATCCTTGATATTTGATGTCTTTTTTTATATTTTCTAAATAGAGATTTCGATGACCATTTTACATTTAGTCCCATGCCATCAGGACTTTCACGCAATATTGTGTGGAAAATAGATATATAAAACATTACAAACTATTTGGCGGATGATCGGTGAGTAAGACTAGACAAAGACTGAACATAAAATGGTAATTATGTTAGAGCTGAATGCAAAATAATAGTCAAACAAAGAATAGAAAGTTCAAGCTTCATTTGAAGGCTATATGGTCTGTGCATATCTTTCAGTGGACAACCTTTAAAATGCAAGGGATAAAAAAAGAAGTTAAGTTGCGTCGTCAAATTAAATTTGGTATTTGACGTAGTTTTCATAACTATTTTGCCAAAATGGGCTATCGATAAGTACATTGCGTTGCAAAGTTCGTCGTGAATCAAGTTGTAGCGGTAGGTCTAAAGTCCTTTTCTGGCCTTCTCCTTTTTAAGAACATGGTGACCATAGCCGGCTCATCGGTCATCATCTAGTAAGGTAAGAAATGCTAATCAAGTGAAGAGCACTATCTAATCATGAAATCAGTGTTAGAATAAACATCATGAAACAAGTCAGGGCTCAACCAGTTGCCAATAGTGGGATGGGGCCCACAAATTAGGATCCCATCATTGTCATGCTAAACTCATGTCTAGCTAATTTCACTCCATGCTCCTATAGCTCATTGCTGCAATTGGTTACAGTTTAATCAAATCGGTCACAAAGTGCCAGCTACATATGGGTGCAAATGGGTCGGGTCGAACCAAGTCATAAGCCAACCTGGTTTTTGTTCGGGTCCTAATTCTAGATTAGACCTACCTCAATAAAAATTTGGGTTTGGTCGGATCGGATCCATGACTATAATTTTTGATCCAATGGGTCATTTGGGTCGGATCGAATCGGGGCAAATCTATGTATAATTCGGACCTAACTCAAAAAAATTGGAATTGGCTCAGGTATGAGTCGGATCATACCCCATCCAAAAATCATTGTAATGCTAGTGAGTGATACCGCTCGACAGTTGGCCCCGCGGTAGCAATAAAGAAAGACTTGGGCCTCGAAAGGGTCAAGGTCTTCTTAAAATAATTATAAAAGAGACAAACAAAGGAGACTGCATCTCCCGCGGTGACCCACCCCACCTTGCATAGGAGACAAACAAAGGAGACCGCGTCAGCCCCCACCAAACTTTCCGCTCTCCTCCCTTGCGAGGCCCAGCTGGACATCCGTGCAACTCTACATTGTTTGCAAATATAATCTC
Source organism: Phoenix dactylifera (assembly GCF_051530095.1). Classification (NCBI taxonomy): domain Eukaryota; kingdom Viridiplantae; phylum Streptophyta; class Magnoliopsida; order Arecales; family Arecaceae; genus Phoenix; species Phoenix dactylifera. The sequence continues at coordinate 5,020,404 of NC_143191.1, forward strand.
TAGTAGAGTAACGGCAACCCACTTTCATTTTATTAAGTATAAGCTTTTCTTTTCCTTAAGAAATACGCGGCCCTGTCGCAGTCATTGGCTGCTGTCAAGAGCTTCTCGTGAAATTTACAAGCTGTTTAATCGTTTGAGAAAGACTCTCCTTTGGCCCTTCCATTATTTTGAATAATGTAAATTATTCGAATTCAGATCGAGTCATTGGATAAATGATCCAAAAACAACAGATCGGCTCGGCTCGAGATTCGGTAAACCCAGACTCGGCTCGGCTCGGCGATAGTCTTGATATTTTGTTAAGTCAAGACAATTAGGATTAGGTTCTCCTTCCATTTAGAAGGATCTCAAATGTGCTCAACAACTGCTCGTTACTTCCAATCTTCTTTATTTCTGATTCGGGATCTTTCCGTAATATGTAAACACGACTTCGCGCTTCGCCAACCAAGCGGTGGGGCTGCTCGATATTGATAGATAACTTGGGTGGTTTGGCTGCAGTCTTGATACTTTGGTGAGTCAAGACAATTAGGATTAGATTTTCCTTCCATTTAGAAGAATCTCAAATGTGCTCAACAACGACATGAGACAAGAATCTCAATTATTGTTGTTTGGGCATGAGGATGTCAAATCTAGTCTAAGCTTCCTCGTTAAGGTTTATCTATCTCCCGAATTGATTCTCATTGTATGTTTAATTTTTGATACTTAAAAGTTTTATTTCCATCCTTGATATTTGATGTCTTTTTTTATATTTTCTAAATAGAGATTTTGATGACCATTTTATATTTAGTCCCATGCCATCTTGACTTTCATGCAATATTGTGTGGAAAATAGATATATAAAACATTACAAACTATTTGGCGGATGATCGGTGAGTAAGACTAGACAAAGAATGAACATAAAATGGTAATTATGTTAGAGCTGAATGCAAAATAATAGTTAAACAAAGAATAGAAAGTTCAAGCTTCATTTGAAGGCTATATGGTCTGTGCGTATCTTTCAGTGGACAACCTTTAAAATGCAAGGGATAAAAAAGAAGTTAAGTTGCGTCGTCAAATTAAATTTGGTATTTGAAGTAGTTTTCATAACTATTTTGCCAAAATGGGCTATCGATAAGTACGTTGCGTTGCGAAGTTCGTCGTGAATCAAGTTGTAGCGGTAGGTCTAAAGTCCTTTTCTGGCCTTCTCCTTTTTAAGAACATGGTGACCATAGCCGGCTCATCGGTCATCATCTAGTAAGGTAAGAAATGCTAATCAAGTGAAGAGCACTATCTAATCATGAAATTGGTGTTAGAATAAACATCATGAAACAAGTCAGGGCTCAACCAATTGCCAATAGTGGGATGGGCCCTACAAATTAGGATCCCATCTTTGTCATGCTAAACTCATGTCTAGCTAATTTCACTGCATGCTCCTATAGCTCATAGCTGCAATTAGTTACAGCTTAATCAAATCGGTCACAAAGTGCCAGCTACATATGGGTGCAAATGGGTTTGGTCGAACCAAGTCATAAGCCAACCTGGTTTTTGTTCGGGTCCTAATTTTAGACCAGACCTACCTCAATAAAAATTTGGGTTTGGTCGGGTCAGATCCATGACTATAATTTTTGATCCAATGGGTCATTTGGGTCGGATCGAATCGGGGCAAATCTATGTATAATTCGGACCTAACTCAAAAAAATTGGAATTGGCTCAGGTATGAGTCGGATCATACTCCATCCAAAAATCATTGTAATGCTAGTGAGTGATACCGCTCGACAGTTGGCCCCGCGGTAGCAATAAAGAAAGACTTGGGCCTCGAAAGGGTCAAGGTCTTCTTAAAATAATTATAAAAGAGACAAACAAAGGAGACTGCATCTCCCGCGGTGACCCACCCCACCTTGCATAGGAGACAAACAAAGGAGACCGCGTCAGCCCCCACCAAACTTTCCGCTCTCCTCCCTTGTGAGGCCCAGCTGAACATCCGTGCAACTCTACATTGCTTGCAAATATAGTCTCTAGTAGAGTAATGGCAACCCACTTTCATTTTATTAAGTATAAGCTTTTCTTTTCCTTAGGAAATATGCGGCCTTGTCACAGTCGTTGGCTGCTGTCAAGAGCTTCTCATGAAATTTACAGGCTGTTTAATCATTCGGGAAGGACTCTCCTTTAGCCCTTCCATTATTTTGAATAATGTAAATTATTCGGATTTAGTTCGAGTCATTGGATAAATGATCTAAAAACAACAGATCGACTTGGCTCAAGATTCGGTAAACCCAGACTCGGCTCGGCTCAGCAGTAGTCTTGATATTTTGTTCAGTCAAGACAATTAGGATTAGGTCCTCAAACGTGCTCAACAACTGCTCGTTACTTCCAATCTTCTTTATTTCTGATTCAGGATCTTTCCGTAATATGTAAACACGACTTCGCGCTTCGCCAACCAAGCAGTGGGGCCGCTCGATTTTGATAGATAACTTGGGTGGTTTGGTTGTAGTCTTGATATTTTGGTGAGTCAAGACAATTAGGATAAGATTTTCCTTCCATTTAGAAGAATCTCAAATATGCTCAACAACGACATGAGACAAAAATCTCAATTATTGTTGTTTGGGCTTGAGGATGTCAAATCTAGTCTAAGCTTCCTCTTTAAAGTTTATCTATCTCCTGAATTGATTCTCATTGTATGTTTAATTTTTGATAATTAAAAATTTTATTTCCATCCTTGATATTTGATGACTTTTTTTATATTTTCTAAATAGAGTTTTTGATGACCATTTTATATTTAGTCCCATGCCATCTAGGCTCTCACACAATATTGTGTGGAAAATAGATATATAAAACATTACAAACTATTTAACAGATGATCAGTGAGTAATACTGGACAAAGATTGAACATAAAATGCTAATTATGTAAGAGCTGAATGCAAAATAATAGTCAAACAAAGAATAGAAAGTTCAAGCTTCATTCGAAGGCTACATGGTCTGTGCATATCTTTCAGTGGACAATTTTAAAAATGCAAGGGATAAAAAAAAGAAGTTAAGTTGTGTCGTCAAATTAAATTTGGTATTTGACGTAGTTTTCATAACTATTTTGCCAAAATGGGCTATCGATAAGTACGTTGCATTGCAAAGTTCGTCGTGAATCAAGTTGCAGTGGTAGGTCTAAAGTCCTTATCTAACCTTCTTCTTTTCAAGGACATGGGGACCATAGTCGATCATCATCCAATTAAGTAAGAAATGCTATTCAAGTGAAGAGCACTATCTAACCATGGCATCAATGTTAGAATAAGGATCATTGAACAAGTCAAGGCTAAACAAGTTGCCAATAGTGGGATGGGGCCTACAAATTGAGATCTCATGTCTTCCACACCGTTTAGAAGGGCGTAGCTTCCCAAGATCAGTTCGCTTATTGATAATATCTTCAGCTAGTTATGATCTAAAATGGCTCCAATTATCATCGGGATCCCATCATTGTCATGCTGAACTCATGTCTAGCTAATTCGACTCCATCCTTCTATAGCTTATAGCTGTAATTAGTTACAACTTAATCAAACCGGTCAAAAAATAGTCTCCATTGCGAGCCCCAGCTGGACATCCGCTCCCCTCCGTTGCGAGCCCCAGCTGGACATCCATGCATCTCTACATTGTTTGCAAATATAGTCTCTAGTAGAGTAATGGCAATCCACTTTCATTTTATTAATTATAAGCTTTTCTTTTCCTTTGGAAATATGCGGCCCTGACGCAGTCGTTGGCTGCTGTTAGAGTTTCTCGTGAAATTTACAGGCTGTTTAATCATTCGGGAAGAACTCTCCTTTGGCCTTTCCATTATTTTGAATAATGTAAACTATTTGCAAATAGATATATTTATGTAACAATGATTGTACCCTGCGCCCAAAATGAATTAGGTTCTCTTTCTATTAAGAAGAATCTCAAACAGAGAAAAATCTCAATTATTGTTGTTTGGGCAGAAGGATATCAAATCTAGTCTAATCTTCCTCTTGTTTTTTCACAAGTAGTGTTTGGTTCTAAGTGACATGATCCAGACTTCACTTCTTTCGAGACGTAACCAAATGCTAGATGATGCCATATGTAAGAAGAGTGGAGTGCCACAAAATTATGATATATTTTAAAAATCATTAAAGTTTAACTATCTTTGAAATTAATTCTCAATTTATGTTTAATTTCTGATGATTAAAAATTTTATTTCCGTCCCGATTTTTTAATTACCTTCTCTTCTTTGCTGAGCAGAGATTTTGATGACCATTTTATATTTAGTCCCATGCCATGTATACTTATGCATTATTATGTGGAATATATATATATATATATATATATATATATATATATATAGAGAGAGAGAGAGAGAGAGAGAGAGAGAGAGACGCGCACCTGCACACACATTATTAACTATTAAACGGTTGATGTGTCGGTAAGACTAGATACAAAATGCTATATTACGTCAAAACTGAATGCGGAATAATAGTCAAACAAAGAACAGGATGTTTAAGCTTCATTCCAAGGCTACATGGTTTGTGCATATCTTTCAATGGACATCCATTAAAATGCAAGGGATAAAAAAAAAGTTAAGTTGTATCACTAAATTAAATTTGGTATTTAACATTTTCTCTGTAACCATTTAGCCAAATTGGGGCATCCATAAGTAATTTTGTGTTGCAAAGTTTATCGTGAATCACGTTGCATGGGCCAATCTAACATCCATATCTGGACTTCTCTTTTTCAAGAAAATTGCGCGCAGAGTCACCTTATTAGTCATCGTCCAATAAGGTAGGACATAATGAGATGGGGCTTACAAATTGAGATCCCCTACCTCTCATAGGGCGTAGGTTTCCAAGATTAGTTTGCTCATTGATAATATCTTCAACTAGTTGTGATCTAAATCAGTTCCAATAATCATTAGGATCTTACCATTATCATTCTGAATTTATGTCGAGCTAATTCTATTACATGTTTAAAAAGTATGAACCCTAAAATTGCAAAACATCCTGACCCCCAAACCATATTCCATAAACTATTTTGACATAATGATTTTACAAATTAATAACTGCTCAACTGATGGATCATATATGATCTACCAATCAAGTCATCCCTAAGGTTGATACATCATATTCATAGCTTTTAAAATATACAAATTAACTAGTAGCCCTTGCTGACATAGTAAGATATTTAGACATTAAATGCTGATTTTTGTCTGGCAGTTACTAATTTGGTATGAAGGCTCCCTTGAGTCAGAGAAATGATAAGAGTACTAATTTTTCCAAGACCAACAAAAAAACAACAAAAGCTGCAATAGCTTAATGGATCTGCTTAGTAACTAGACCCAAACCAAAAATGTAACTCAAGCATAAACTTCCATTCCAACCCAACCTAGTTAGTTTTTTTAGACAATCCAGCTTAGCGGAACTTGACCTGAATTATATCCAATTAATATTCTTGATTAGAGTAAGGCTTACTGGCTATTGTTATGGTCTCATGGAAAGTTACAGTTAAGGTCGGTAATAGAGCTAGCCAGCTTGGTTCTAGCCATTGTGACATTCAATGAATGGGTTTGGGCTCAACAAATTTGAGGTTTGAACTTGGCCACCTATGCACCAACCTTGGTCCCCGTTCTAATCTTAAATTACCGACAACATACCATGGTATGCTATTACATTACAGAGTTTTGCTTTGACAATTCTCTCATTTTTTCAGTTGTTTTGAGGTTTAATTGTAGCCCATATTGATTTGCTAAAAGGTAGAATAGTAACTTTCAAGTTTGATTGGGTCAGTCGGCTAGTGAATCCATGTGAGACCAAGGAAAAATACTTCTGTGTATTCTATATTGTGCTTCCTCCTGTGAGCTCAGGGAACAAACAAAGGCACCTCTCCCAAACAGAGTGGAAAGAGAAGAACAAGGGAATTTGGGCAAGCTTGTTAGAGCACTAGATGTAGCTCCCCTTTTATCTCGCTTACCTATTCTGTCCCTTTTTATCCCACCTTCACCGAATCAGACTTCGCTATGCCTCTTAAACTCATCCACATTCGGCCATCCAATTGCTGAATGTGAAATTTTGGCAGATCATATTGAAACATGACAAAGATGTGCTAAGATCATATTGAGTCGTGTTGTACTTGCTTTTCAGCCGACTGTATGCTAAGATGTTGTACATTGCACACTTTTATAGTTGACCTTGCAGCAATATGTGCTAAATATACCAAGTCTGTTTTTACTTATTATTGTTCTTGACTGAATTCCTTCTGCTTTGTATGCAACAACAATGAATATAAATATAGATTTTTTGCATGAAGATCTATTTCAACAACAATGCTCTGCTTGTCTGGTTAATTGCAGTTCATGAAAGACTTCTCCGGACCAGTGATGACTTTGTTTGGCCCATTGATTCTACTTTTCATGGGCGTTTCATAATCGATGTAGAGTTTCTGGACCTGAAGATATCCCCGTTAAATGTAAGGATTTCTTCAGGTTAATGTTTTAGGCCTTTTAACATGTAGCTGTTGTGTTCTTGTCATTCCTAATATAAGAAGAAAATTGACCAATGTTTTCTAAGTGATATAGTAAATGTGAAATGAGGATAAGAGCTGCAGCGGTGCTCACACGATATTTGTGACAACTTGGTTGTAGGTTGGCAAAAGAAAAAAAAAATTTAATCTTTTTCTTAATTCATATCCTTTTTCTTGTTTCATTTTTTTTTTATTTTCTAGTCTAGTTTTTCTTCTTTTTTTTGAAGAGAGGGGGGGGGGGGGGGGGGGGGGGGGGGGGGTATGAAGTATTTTATTCCCCGGAGATTTTTTACTTTTTATTGTTAGTTTTTAGTAGAAGACCGGAGTAAAGAAATATGTTGAGCAAGAATTCTGGAAGTGAATTCAGACTTTCAAATAAGTGTAATTTCGTATTTCATATGGAAATGCAGGGAGGTGACCCATAATTTTGTATTTCGTATTTTTCTTCTTCGATTCTTAAAAACAAAAAACAATGTCAAACAATCCCTATGATAATGATTTTGAAATTTTCAAAGAAAATAATGATTTTTTAAAGTTTAAAATATCTAAACAAAGCCATAATTATTTAGATCTACTTCTAAAAGATAAATCCAAGAACCTACATTCTTTCTACAAGAGATGGAGTCCTTATACCACATAAAATATTTCATATATATATATATATATATATATATATATATATATATATGCCAACACATACTGCTTACTGCTAAAAGGTTTAGCGCTTGGTCCTAGAATACCTAGACAATGAGTTGAGCATCTTAGTTAAAAACTGGAGATAGCTGAAGTAATAGATCATGATGATGGAACCGTTGGTTGCTTGGAATGGAGGAATGGGTTTAGAATCAAAGAAAATCATCTTCATGTACTATTAAAGCAAAAAGAAATACCTTGAGGAAAGACGAGAACAGGTGGATGAAGAACAAAGAGCACAAAGCATCTCATAACTAGCATAAAGACGAGGGATCATATTCAAAGGTTTTTTTGGATATGGATTGGGTTTTTTGGGATAAGGAAAAGTTAAATACAAGGCATTAATTTATACCTATATAAACAAGTTTAAACCTTATTTTTCTTTTGGATAAAAATGTAGTCTATCAAGTAATGATTGTACTTATACTCGTTGTGTGTTTGGATATTGATGGGGATAAGAAATGATGTTTCGATGTCACTTTGGAATATGTGGATAAAAAGATGAATTTTTAAGACATTGGGCAAGTTTGTCCTTGTAATCCGCGGCATTGGATAAAAAATGTGTTTGGATTTTTTTAATGAGGAATGAAATATTCTTATAGTGATATAATTAAAATTTATAGTTTATCTTATTATATTATTATTCTTTTACTATTATGTATACTGTTATGGTTCAAATTTGGCCCGAGGGTGACCACGCCGGTGGAGTCGAGGGAGCCGCTGGTTGGTGGAAGAAGAAGACGGAAGCCACCTTCGGCGCGACGGCGGCGGCGGTCCTGCACAAAGCCTCACCGGTGTTTCCGGTGAGAGCCCTCCGACAATCAAGTTAGAGTGGGGTAAATTTGGTCTAGCCAAGAGTCCCTTAGAAGTTACCTGTCCGGGCTATTTATAGTCCCGGTGGAGAGGTCTAGGTGGCAGAGGCACTGTCCACCCTCATCATGATCAGGGGGCGTGGCTCTGAGCTGAATGGCGCGCAGCTAAGGCTGGCTGGTGGCGTGTGGTGCTGTCTGTTCTCGAGAACGGTAAGGCGTTGACAGTCACAGTAGGGTATGGCTGGAGTAGTCATGGCGTCGTCCTTTGGCTGTCGAAGGCCAACTATCGAAGCGTGGCAAGGTGGTGTTGTAATGTACGACCACGTAGGAGGGCGTAGGCGCGCACATAGGTGCGGTTCTTGGCGAGGCCGAGCTCGTTCAGAGATTGCATCATGCGTTTAGCGAGGTCGGCCAGACGGGTGCTGCGAGTAGCTCGGCTCTTCGGTTCCCGTGGTGTGCTCGGTGGAGCACCTCGAGCTAGAGGGTCGGGGCGTGCTATTGAAGTAGGCGCCCTGAGCTTGATCGAGGCGGGTCGGCGAGTATTGGAGGCGTCCCGAGCTTGCTCGGGGGAGTTGGTGAAGGTCTGAAGTCGGCAGGGCTTTTGGTGGAGTTCGAAGTCGAGCTGATTCTGGGCCGAAGTGAGGATTCAGCCGGCCGGCATTGGTGTTTATTGGGCCGAAACTGGGCGGCCCTTTAGCTGTGGGCTGGACGATCCATTTTGCCCCTCATCATATATCATATATTTTTGTTGTATATTGTAATATCATAACCTATACCAAAATAAAATATTGTAATATATAAGATAGTTAGCTATAATGTTATATATCACATTATTCTGTTAGTATAGCATCATATTATTTCACCATTCTTTGATTAATAATTAATTGTGTAGTACTATATATATAGTTTTACGAAATTAATTACTATAAAATACTATATAGTGGGATAGTATAATATAGGTATTACACATTGCAATAATGTAATTATTGTAAAATATGACATAATTGAATATAATATAGTATTTTATAAATGCTGCAGTAGTCATATAATTACCACAATATTGTTTTTCTTAGTTATTATTACGGTGTATGGAGCTTGTGCACAGTATCTATGAAATTTCATTTTGACGTCGAGCATGAAGAATTAGCCAAGTCCCATAGGAAAATTGGCACTTGAGTCATGGCATGATATACAAACCACAACATCACAAAATAATATTGAAGTATAATGCTTGAACATCATAGTAGTATTGAAGATAAGTATTATAATAATTTTGATAATTTATAATACTATTGATACTTTAGATAATTGCTTTATGCATGATCCATATTACACTTGCGCATGGGGATTAATAGTTATGCAAAGACAGAATGAGTTTGAGCATGTTTAATGTTGGCTGTGGACGAACTTGGCCAAGTTTATGGTTCCAATTAGAAATTGAGGCAAACCTATATTTTGCATGTGGCTTGCCGCTTTCTATAGTGATACAAAACTCTAAAATAGGTTATGTCCTCCTAGTTTTATAGGTATCGGGTCAGTCTCTAGATGATGCACATTATTGATACGAAAATTGTTAATTATCCAAATAAACTTAGAGCACATTGATGAGTGGACTGCGGTGGCTTTACTTGGGTTGGCTAGGCATATCTGGGACTCCCACTCAGCTTATGCAGCGACCAGAATTGCTTTTGTCTCTTGGGAGCCCCCACCTGCTAGCTCTCTTAAGGCTAACTTTGGTTGCAGTATTTTTGAGGATGGAGGCAGACTCGTTGTAGCCGAGGGTCGATGAATCTTCGACGAGATTGTCATCGGAGCAGAGCTGAGAGCGGCATGGGAGGGAATCACCTATGCGATGCTGGTTTTGGATGCGGACAGCATCCACTTTGAAGTAGACTCAACTACGGTGATCAAGTAGATTAAGGCCAGCACGGCAACGATGACCGGCACCCGCTGCTTTGGGACATACGCAAGCTTGCGGGAGAGTTCGACGCTTTTCGGGCTATCATGTTTATCGAAAGGAGAACATTGCTACTGACTGGGACGTCGCCTCCTATGCTGCACATCATTTAGGAGAGATCCTTTGAAAGAATCATGAGTATGCTCCTCCCCCTCTCTGTCAACTTCTCTTTTCTGACTTTATTGGTTGTACCTGGGTTGCCTTGATTGTTTTTGGTGTACAGAGATGATCCTAATTTTGGACTTCAATTGCTCCTAATTTTTTTTGTTTTTGCACATTCTTTACTGATTTATGTTATCTTAATTCCTGACTTTTTTTATTTTTGTTTATTACCCCTCTGGAAAATAGGAGTCTTCTTTTTTTCATTGATCTCAGCAAAACCAACACACAAAGAAGTTACTCAGTATGATAGCTTTTTTCCATTCTATGTTTCAGCTTTTCTTTTTTAACCTCTCCCAATTAAATCCCATACTTTTTCGGATTTGGGCCAGGCTTAGGCCAGAAGATATTCTCAAACCTTATGGCTCAAGGCTGATCTGATCCTGGGCCCAGACGGCTTGAAACCTAATCAAGTCGACTTGAATGTCTATTTGGGCCACAATACTGGGCCAACCCAAGTTAGTTTAATGGACTTGGTGTTTGGCTTGATGGAAGGAAAGGGTGACGAGGAGTCGGTGTCCATGGATCCACCCTCCTCTCCTCCATCAAGAGGTCGAGATGAGAGTGAGCGAGAGAAAGGGAGGCCTGCCACCTCCACCCTTTGTTGTTGCCACGATGGTCCTCCTCTTGCCCTCTCTCGCCCCATCCCTCCTCAACTCCACCTCCCTCCCTTACGGCCACCACCCCGCCCAACTGCTATCATAGCTCCCTCTTACGGCATCTGTGAGCCAAGTCTTGGCCAAGCCTAGCTCGTCCATCGACACTGAGAGGGGAGAGAGGAATGGAGAGATCATGGAGAGAGAGAGGTATCGTACATGTGGTTCACTAGCACCGTTGTTGGCCGGTGAGAGGAGGGTCCACATTCAGCCATGTTTGGATTAGTGACGACGGGAGGGGCGATGTGAGAGGGCAACTAGATAAGGCTAGAGATGAGAGGGGAGAGGTGAAGTTAGGTTTGATGCCTTGAAGGGAAATTAAAGAATTAGATTAGGGATTGAGCGTTTAAGTCGTCAACCCTCACCCTTAGGCTGTAAATGGGCCGTGAGGCTTTAAGATGTGTTAACTTCTTTGCTAGGTGTCAATCTTCCCCTTATACTCTCGGTTGCAATACGGAGGATCCTACCCTCCACCTCCTCCTTCTTGAGCCTTGAAAATATGTCTCCCCGGCTACCAACGAGGTTCGTCCTGAGCAGGTGTGGACTGAGCATCTAACCGTACTGCCTTGAGTGCCAGGTGAAAGAGTTTGTGGACCATATTCTGTTCCAGTGCGATCGAGCCATAGGGATCTGAAGGCTTGTTGATATCCTACCGGACGCTCAGTGCCAGTCCGTCCCCTTCACCTTGGTGCTCAGACGTTGGGCCACTACCTCTCAGACCCCATATATGGCCATTAGGGCCACCTATATTGCTTACCATATTTGGCTGGCCAGGAATGCCTGAATTTTTGGAGAGAACAGTCCTACACAAAAGTTCGTCGCGAAAAAGGCCCGTGTGCAGGCTGCGGGGATCACCCATGTAGATCCATCGGGCAAGCATTTGACGGCTCGAAGCATCTGGAGCTCTACATCTGCTCCTGTAGCGTCACGAACGGGGTTCCTCACCTGGGAGCCCCCACCCTCGAGTTTTCTCAAGGTCAACTTCCACATATGTGTGTTGGATGATGGCAGGAGGGGCGGTACGAGCTTTGTGATCAGAGGCTTGAACTCTAGGGTGGTGGCGGCCCGTGGGTGCCAAACCTTTGACATTTCTATCCATGGGACGGAGCTGAGGACAGTTTGGGTTGGTCTATGTTATGCTCGACACATACTGTGGGCTAACGCAATCCTGCTTGAAGGTGACTCGGCTACGGTATTCGGCTGGATTCAGGGGTACACTGTTGACATGGGTGACTGCCATCCACTGCTTCCAGAAATTTGGGGCATGGTAGGCGGAGAAATCGCCTTCCGAGCCGGATTAGGTGGCTTTATTTGTGGCAAATCACTCTGGGGGAGTTTTCTGGACTGATGAGAGGGAGCTACCTAGAGCGCTTTGAGACTTATTACTTTCTGATTTTTTTGGATATATTCACACTAGACTTATATGAGTCATTGTTGTAGTAAAAAGAAAAAAAGGCCTCCTAATATCTTTCTAGTTAATGTGGGGTGCCAGCAAAGGCAGAAGTCTTGTTGGGGAAAGAAGGGCCGAGAAACGAGGAGAGGGAGGTGTTGAGGGTGAAGTCCTCGAAGTCGAATGGATACCAGATGTCGAAGCCCGATCAGATGTTGGGTTAGGTCAAGCCTCGGCCTAGGTTTGGGGCTACTTTCGATCAATCTTTAGGCTTGATTTTGGTTTACATTTTGGGCTGGGCCAGGCCAAGCACCCACCGAAACTAGCTCCAAATTTCTTTGGGATTTAATTTTAGGCCCAATGTCGTCCCAGGCTGCCTCAGGCCGAACCCATGGCCTGACCCAATGTCGGGCTAGTCCAAGCCCACTTCCAGCCTTAATTAGATTTCTTGAACCTTGGTGTTTTGGGTAACAAGTTGAGAATTTAGGGCATGTCACAGGCCTAGTTTGAGGTTGGCTGCGCTAGGTTTGAACTTGGGCATCAGACCGATCTTAAAATAAATCGGGCATGATAAGACCTCGATTTGGATGCTAACATAGTGTATATCTATAACGAGCCTCAAAGCCTAAAGCTATGTTCATCTTTAATTAAAAATATTAAAAGTAAGCCTGCTTCTCTACTTTCACGACATTAGTTTTTCCGATCTCTTATATGATGAGATGAGAAAGAAGAATAAAAGAACCGCAAAACCTGCCTTGTAGCAGGCTATTTTGAAATTAAATACATCTAAACGAAGCCTCAATCATTTTGATTTATTCCTATAAGATAAATCCAAAACCCTGCATTCTTTCTCATGAACATTCAATCCTTGCACTAGGCAAAACATTTCAAAGATTTACAGTCACAGAGCTTGAAAAAGAAAATGTTTATATGACATAAATCCGTAAATAAGTCAACACTTGTTGCCGAGGAGTTTTTAGGGCTTGGTCTTGGAACACTTAATGCTTACTTAATGAAGTGCTCCTAATTTCATTCATTATGTTGTGACAGCTATGTCCAAAACTTGTTCGACACAATTTTTAAAGGAAATGTAAAAAATCAACAGTATTACAATTTCCCAAAAACTATGTTTCCAAACATTAGAGGGAGAAATGAGGCAAAATCATAGATGTTGTGCACAATGCCCATTAAACAAATATAGTATCAATAAGTGTTCTCGAGTAAAATGCGTTTAAAATATCAAGATGAAACTTAACTAGATGCAGGGTAACCAAGAACAAAATTTAATTTCAATTCGATGCTCTGGAACCTTGACACAACTTGTAAGGGGCCGTTTTAAAATGGTCTTGGGCTGGCCAGGGAGTGGCCTGGGCTGGCCATTTGGGCCACTCAACATGCGCTCGGCACGTGAGTCAAGGGAGGAAGACTCTCGATGGGAGCCTTCTTTCTCCCGTAGTCCAGCAAGGAAACCAGGACTCAAAGGGTGTTGGACTTCGACGAGGACTAGGAGATTTCATCTACAAAAGGGCTTCTTCTCCTCCGTTGAACCATCTCAAATCCCTCGAAACAGGCCGCCGATACCAAGTTTTTTTTTTCTCCATCTCAAATCCCTCGAAAAGTCACCGGTTCTTCGCCGGACTGAGGTTGGAACAAAGCCATTCTTCTTCTCTTCTTCTTCCAATCTTCTAGTTGTGATTGACTTCGATTTGAGGCGGCGAATCGCCGAAAAATCATCCGAAATAGGGGTGCCCTATGTCGGTCTTCTTCTTCCGCGATTCCACTGCCACCGACTGCCGAGTTTGGCTGGGGCTGTAGCTACCTGTGGCCGCCGTCGAGTGGGGGCTAGGCCACCATGGCCACCACCCCTCCTTGGATCTGCGGGAGGAAGGGGGGTAAGGGAAAAGAGAAGGGGAAGATGACTTCGCCGTTCATGAAGAGAGAGAATAGAGAGGTTTCTCTCTCTTCTTCCCTCTTCTCTCTTTTCTCTCTCGTTCTCTCTCCTCTCTCTATTCGCTCTCTAGTTTTTCTCTCTACCATCTTTCTCTTTTTCTCTCTCATGGTGTCTCTCTCTCTCTAGTTAACCCGGGTAAGTGGTAGCAGGACTCGGTGGACCTCGTAATGGACCCCTGGTAGACACCAGTAGGCAGTGTAGGTTATTAGTGCACTATTTGATTTTCTTTTGTAATGGACCTTTGGTGGACGCCAGTAGGTAGTCTAGGTTACTAATTCACTGTATGCTTTTTTTTTGATAATTGAGTTTAAATCATTAGAGGGAGAGTCATCTGTGCTGGTAAATTCTGATTGGGATACTACTCTGCATCCCAACTCGTTGGGTTTAGTCAGTCATCGATAGAGGTATGAAGCAATGTACACAATCACCTTTATGGATAATATATATTTTGTAATATATGTTGATGATTTTAGGGTTTCCATCATTTTCTGTATGATTGGTTAATGATTTCTGACATATGTATTTTATTAATATGGAGATATCAAATATCGATGATTATGGCTACTTGGATTATGGTTTTGGTTGCTGGCATATGATGCTGATTATTTTAAAATTTGGGCATGAAATATAATATAAAATTATATTTTTTCTGGTATGGATGAAATTTAATAATTTGATTAATGAACAAAAGGATCTGGACTAGACATGTTATGGATCGCCTGTCACGGACCGAATCGTAGCACATTGGTTTGCCATTGTAGGCCGAAGCACAGTTATTTTGGATTGCCACTGCAGGCCAAGGCGCAGTTATTTTGGTTCGCCACTGCGGACCGAAGCGTGGATATTCTGGTTTGCCACTACGGGCCGAAGCGCAGTTATCTTCGATTGCCACTGCGGGCCGAAGTGCAATTGTCTTAGTTTGCCACCGCGGGCCAAAGCACTGATATTTTGGTTCGGCAACGCAAGCTGAAGCGTAGATGTTTTGGTTTGCCAGTCATGGGCCGAAGCGTGACCATGAATAGTCCAAATCAGAAAAATGATGATTGATGGAAAATCTGGATAAAAATAGAAGATTAAAAGTATAAAACCACTGCATGATAATATCTTACGTGTTTTCTGGAACGGGTTATATGTTTGACGACATACATTTATGGATGCATATTTATATACATTTTATTGAGCTATATTGAATAATCGGTATAAGGCTTTATGATTTTGTCTGCATTTTGATAAGGTTTGTAGTTAATCCTTATTTTAAATTTACTATATTTACATTGGCGTGAGTGTGTGGGATTCTTATTGGGCTGTAAAGTTCACACCACCTCTTTCCTTCTTCTTTCAGAGCGCAAAATGCGCAGTTTTGGATGAGTTGGGCATGAAGTCCGAACATTAGAGTTTTGAGTTAGTTAATTAGTTTATTTTTGGATACCGAAGAACATTTGAAGATTTTCTAACTGAATATGTTGAATTATTTGAATGTGATGGATTTATTTTTTGGATTATTCAGCTATTCACTGTTGAGTTATTAGATATTTGTTCACCTTAGGCCTTGCATAATCTCTAGAGCATCGCTCTAGGGCTCATGCGGCCATGCTATGTGCTTGGAGCTAGAAGTTTGATTCAGGGTGTGACACAATAACATTAGATCCAATAGCTAACTTCGAAGAAAATTACAAACCAACCAACCATGATACATCGCAGCAAATTATTTTTTATGAGGTCAACAACATAGCCAACCGCATTTATCTATGCTACCTAACAACCACAGTTAACTGTCTAGTTTCTATTCTCCCCAGATAAACGAAAAATTCTCTAGTATCCATGTTTGAAGGGAATCCTTTCTTATCCACTCATCCTTCCATTATATCTGTCGCCTGATCCCTGTTTGCACAGGCAAGCTGCAGGTTAATGACACCTATGAAGAGTGAACATAGGACAATGCAGAAAATACTGCCTGCTCGATGGTCAGCAAGAGAAGGAAGAGTGCTGCCAACACTGAAATTGTAGCCCATGGGCTGCCACAATAGTCTCGCCTCAAAGCAGCAAGCCTTTTGTGCCATTTGACTTCATAAAACCTGTTTACTTCCCTAATCTGATTTGCAAGGTAGTTCTTTTCCGGAAAATAATGTATCTGACTGCCCAAATGATTGAAGAGGTTTGCCACTGCTTGATCATTGCTTTGCTTATGTTCCAGTATGCCTTTCAAGTGGAGCAACCGCACGTCCTCAGCCTGGTCGATGATGCAGTCCATAAAGAGTGCGTATATCGTAATATACATCTCAGCTTTCAAATAGCACTGTTCGAAAGCTATGAGGTTTCGGAAGAGAGGACCGGTATAGTCATAGATTTGCAGTGGTGGTATCTCCATCCGCCCACTCCTAAACATTAAATACAAATTCCGGAGGCATAGCCATGGCGTGAGCTTCATCTTCCTTCTCTGGAATTGTATGTTCAAGAAACTGTCTGCCTGTTCCTTCTTCTTGAACTTCACCCCAGCCCTGAGGAGCTCCGTCGCGCTAGGAATCCACTTGGGTGTAGATCCTCGTGGAGGATCAACTTCTGCTTTCTTACACTTAAACTTCATGAGTTTAGGAATACATCCTGATGCAGATGTCGAAGTCGGTGCAGATGTCGAAGCCCCTTGTGAAGGAGCAGCTTCTCCTGGTGCAGATGTAAACTCTGCTGGCTTTTCTGAAGGGATCCGAGATGAATAAAATAGATGGAGCAGATGATGGTATTCTCCGGGGGACTTCTTCTTGAATGATTTGGATTCCTCGGGTTGGATGCCCTTGAAAAGCCCGAGAGCAAGGTCAACAAGATTAATCTGTCCATCCTCGCATGGTATGAGACGATCAAGTAGCAATTGGATGATGAAGAAAGGAATTTGGTTCTCAAGCTTCAGCAGATCATAAATCACTACATCAATAGTGAACAACCCTGCCACAGTTGGGCCCTCAAGCTGTTCATCCTTCTCGTCGATATTTAAAACAACCTCCCGTTCCCTCGTCTCCACCATACACTCTAGTCTCCTTGGATTCCATGATTCCTTCCTGGAACACATGAGATAAATGATGAAGCACCCATCAAGCAACATGATCAATGCCATATCTTGGGCATTCAGTTTGGAGAATTCCTCAGAGTAGCAGCTCCGGACCGTCTCATCGTGTTTCTTCAACTCCAACAAGCACTCCTTCAGCAATTGACTTCGATGATGGGATAGAAGGTGCCGGACACACCGCCACTTGTGGTACTTCATGAAGGCACTCTCGCGGCTGTTGTGGTGAAAAGGTCCGACGGAAGCAATCACTGGTTCGTAGGCTTCAATATCCAACGGTCGGATGTGCTCGGGGACCTTGAAGATGGTGCATGGTCTCTTGGGATGGCCCATGGGTTGGGCTAAATCTACCTTTTTCCTCACTTCATCGATCCACGCCTCGTCGGTTCTGCAGCTAGCGGTAGATGCGTCGGTGGAAGGCTTTCCTCTGCTTGCGTAAGACGGTATCGGACCTGGCAGGTCAGGGGATTCTTCGTCGATTTATAGAGTACGTGAGCAATTAAGTTACTATAACTTCTAAGAGAAATTATCTAACAGACATTTAGTTCAAAAATTATAATAATTGATTTTCCATGCAAAAATTCCCCAGTTGCTGCGAGCAAGCTATTTTTATTATACAATACCTTGAACATGGGTCCAACAAATTTGACAGGATGCCTTTTGTATTAAATTATGCAAGTGACGGTATGCAAGTAATCTCTAAGATTTAATTATTTCTCATACAGAAACAAGCAAAAGTTTCAAAATTAAGAGATCTAGACATCTACTAGGAATAAGGATTTTCTATGGTTCGTTTAAAACCATATCACATCCATGATCCAAGAACTCCAAGAGAAATTATTAGAAAGCAACCATTTAAAAACAAAAAAGTTGACAATATTGACCACAATCTGAAAAAGATAAATGACAGATAAATCCTGAAACCTAGAAAGTAAAATGAAATAAGTAAAAATAAAGAAATGAAATTGAAATTATCTCTCATATAGAAAATAAAAGATAAATAAAATATAAAGAATTTACATCATATCATCATAAGTGCTAACTTCCTAATTAATAAAAAATAACATTTAAGAATTATGTTGAGAATATGATGGTATGTATGATAATCATAAAATTATTATTTTTGAGGGCTGTCTATTTTTTAAAAAATTTATGAGAACTTTATTTTATTGGAGAATCTCAAAGCCACCTCTTCCCGCTTCACATGCGAACAAATTAAATATAAAAATAAAAACTATGTGCCCCAAAAAAAGCTGTGCCCCTCGTCCGACTTGAGAAAAAATTCCAACCACAACAAATTTCAATCATTGCTATATATATATATATATATATATATATATATATATATATATATATATATATATATATATATATATATATATATATAGTTATAAAAAATTTAAAAAACAACATATTTGATAGTTATTGTTTACACCACATCTTAATCTATAGTGGAGTTCTAAATATGGATTAAATGAGAGATAATTCATGGCAAGAACCCATTCTCGAGGACCAGCCAATGGATTTTGTAATTAGTGGTTAATACGTTGGTGATGATCTTTGTTTTTCATGGCAAGAACCTTTCAATGGTGGAAGAGGTAGACGTACTAAAGCTTGGAGAAACTGCTAAACCATTCTCGGGCCCATCGGGTGTTGAGAACCTGCTCAAAAATCTTGTAATGGGAGCCAAGATCGATTTGGTGATACCGCCTCTTTTCGGTCTACGATATTGGGGATCCATGCCACGACCTGATGATGTACAAGGAGACATTGATAAGGAACAAGCAACATTGATATAACTTCCAAAAAAGAAATAATGTAGAAATAAAAGAAACATTTATAATTCAAAAATAAAACAACTGATCATTTGCAAGCTCAATGGGGACAACCCATGCCAAAAGATTTAGAGCTTGGTCCTAGAATACCTAGAGGATGAGTTGAGCATCTTAGTTAGAAACTGGAGATAGCTGAATATATAGATCATGATGATGGAACCATTGTTTGCTTGGAATGGTGGAATGGGTTGCTTAGAAGCAAGGAAAATCATCTTCATGTACTATTAAAGCAAAAAGAAATACCTTGAGGAAAGACCAGAACAGGTGGATGAAGAACAAAGAAAAGACGAGGGATCATATTCAAAGGTTTTTTTGGACATGGATTGGTTTTTTTGGGATAAGGAAAAGCTAAATACAAGGCATTAATTTATAACTGTATAAACAAGTATAAACCTTATTTTTCTTTTGGATAAAAATGTAGTTTACCAAGTAATGGTTGTATCATACTCATTATGTGTTTGGATATTGATGGGGATAAGAAATGATGTTTAGATATCACTTTGGAATATGTGGATAAAAAGATGAAATTTTAAGAAATTGGACAAGTTTGTCCTTTCAATCCACACTATTATATATTCATTCAATAAAAAATGTGTTTGGATTTTTTTATGAGGAATGAAATATTCTCATTGCGATATAATTAAAATTTATTGTTTATCTTATTGTATTATTATTCTTTTACTATTATGCATATCATATATTTTTGTTGTATATCGTAATATTATAAACTATACGAAAATAAAATATTGTAATTATAAGATATCTAGCTATAATGTTATATAACGCATTATTCTGTTAGTATAGCGTCATATTATTTCATCATTCCTTGGTTGTTAATACATTGTGTAGTATAATATATATAGTTTTACGATATTAATTACTATAAATCATACTATATAGTGGGTGCAACAATCCAAGACCTCACCCAAAATGGCTAACCGGAATGTATTATTTGGGTTTCTTGATCCTGTACAAGTATCCAAGATCTACCCAACGAATAACCTATGTGGGACTAAACATACGCCCACATTGGTCCTCACATACTCCTTCCATTTAAGTCTTGATGCCCTCGTCGGGCTAAAGGTTCAAATCCATTCAAATCTAATCACAAGCACCACAATCAGTCCGTAGTTAGTCCCAATAAATCTGTGCTGCAGTGTCCCCTAGTCCACATAGGTTGTGGGCCAGGTCTGCTCTGATACCATTTGTAACAACCTAGGACCTCACCCAAAATGGCTAGTCGGAAGATATTATTTGGATTCCTTGATTCTGTATAAGTACCCAAGGTCTACCCAACGAATAACTGATGTGGGACTAAACACACGCCCGCACAGCTCCTCACAGTGGAATAGTATAATACATGTATTATACATTGCAATAATGTAGATTATCGTAAAATATGATATAATTGAATATAATATAGTATTTTTTAAATGCTACGATAGTCATATAATTAACACAATATTGTTTTTTTTGGTTATTATTACAGTGTATGGAGCTTGTGTGCAGTATCTATGAAATTTCATTTTGATGTCAAGTATGAAGAATTAGCCAAGTCCCATGGAAAATTGGCACTTGAGTCATGGCATGACATACAAAGCACAACATCACAAAATAATATAATGCTTGAACATCATAGTGGTATCGAAGATAAGTATAATAATATTTTTGATAATTTCTAATACTATTGATACTTTAGATAATTGATTTACGCACGATACAAATACACTTGTGCATGGGGATTCATAGAAATATTATGAAAAGGCAGAATGAGTTTGAGCATGTTAAATGTTGTTTGTGAACAAACATGGCCAAGTGTAGGGCTCCAATTAGAAATTGAGGCAAACCGTATATGTTGCATGTGGCTTGACGCTTTCTGTAGTAATACAAAACTCTAAAGTTGGTTATGCCCTCCTAGTTCTATAGGTATCGAGTCAGTCTCCAGATGATACACATTATCGAGACAAGAGGAATGGAAAATTATTAATTGTCCAAACAAACTTCGAGCACGTTGAAGAGTGGAAGAGAAAAGAAATCCATATTTCATTAGGTAAAATGTTGAAGTTTGTATGCTAGTTTTAACTTGCAAACTCTCCAAGATTTTTGTGTACATTAGTGTTGGAAGATAAGAACAAAGTCGTGAGTATATTGTTTGTTTGTTTGCGCTCAAGGGTTAAAAAGATTTGGCTAGTCCTAGAAGCAAAATTTTCCTATTAGAGATTCGAAACGAATAGTTGATGGACTAATATAATTTGAGACATGAACATTTGCATTGTATGCCAGCAAATTGCCTACATATACCATGTCAGGCATAAAATGTCATTTCCATAAGCTTACAAAGTATGGCCAGAGGAGCAATGAAATGCCTACCCAAGTAATTGCTACGGGAAAAAAAAAAGAAGGATCAAGGAGTACAAAGCGAGGTGGAGCTTGAGGGCTTTACTTTCCCACTTAGGTTGAAGCCTTGATGTGCACTTTCAACTCCAGGCCGCAGCCGTATAGTTCTCAATGGCAGATGATAATACGGTAGTATCCGTCATTTCTCCCATTTAGAGTTGGGCACTGGGCCGGGCCGCCCACGGCCCGGCACAGCCCGGCACGAAGCGGGCCGTGCCTGGCACGGCCCATTTGAGAGGGCCGTGCTGGGTCACAGGGTACTGGCCCGCGGGCCGAGCCCGGTACGGCCCGCTTCGGGCCTGGGCCGGCACGGCCCGGTCTAGGCCCGCGGGCCAAGCACGGCACGGCCCGCGGGCCAGCCCGGCACGGCCCATAAGGGCCTGGGCCGGGCTGGCCCGCGGGCCTGGCACGGTCCGGGCCTGGGCCCGGCCCGGCCCGATAAAAATTAATGCTTCATAAATTTTTTTAATAAATTAATAAATATTGAAAACTAAGGATTTATGAATATAAAGCCACCATTGGTGGGGGGTTTGGCATAGACCCCTACCAGTTTATTAATTTAAATCAAAATGGTACATGAAGGGAGGTTTGGACCTTGGTCTGACCTCCAGAATACAATAAGAAAGGGCCGAGGTTTGGACCTTGGTCTGACCTCCAGAATACAATAAAAATGTATAATTATAAAAAATTAAAAAATCTTACTAATCATCAGTGATTCAGTGAATCAGTATTCACTCTTCAGTCTTCAGTCTTCAGTCTTCAGTAGTGTTTGTATCATCATCATCAGAGGATGTTGTATTATGTCCACCTTTATCTTGAAGTCTTGCCTCAGCATCCAACCAATCTTTGAAGCAGAGAAGCATCTCCACCGTTTCGCCCGTCATCCTACTTCTCTTTTCGTCAAGAACATGCCGACCTGCACTAAAAGCGGATTCCGATGCTACCGTGGACATCGGCACAGCTAAAATATCGCGTGCAATTGCAGACATAACAGGATATTGATTTCTAACACTCTTCCACCAAGATAATACATCTAGATTCTCTATTTGATTTTCATCATATGCAGAATGAAGATCATTTCGTAAATAAAATTCTAGTTCACTACTTAAAGATGAAGAAGATGAAGAGGAACTTGAAGCATGTGTGTGTCTTCTCTGTGCAATGAATGAAAAAATAGATGACGAACGAGAACTACTAGAAGAAGAAATAGAGGTTTGTATTTGTGTTCTAGATCCACGAATTTTTTCATCATATATAGCATAAATATCATAAAGAAGTTGTTTTACCTCATCTTTAGCAGATTCAGAATCTTGATTCATATTTTCAGAGTATGCATCAAGTAAAATTAGCACGCCATTTAATTTAACTCTAGGATCAAATACAGCAGCTAAGTTATGCATAGGACATATCTTGTCCCAATACTCATTCCATTTAGATTCCATTAGGTCAATAATAGGCATTAAAACATCATCATATCTATGTTCTGCAAATTTTTGACTAATTATATATGCTTGTTGTAAAAATGAACATGAAGTTGGATAATAAATACCAGAAAGAACATTGGTAGCATTATAAAAACTAAGCAAAAAATCTTCCAAAATTTTTCCTTTATTCCAATCAGTTTCAGACAATGTAAAGCCTAATCCACGATTATTAATATATGCACTTAATAAGTTTTTATATGGGTATGCATCATGTATCATGCTATATGTGGAGTTCCAACGAGTAATTATATCAAGTTTAAATTTTTTAAAACGTTTACCATGATTTATGCATAATTCCTTAAATTCTTGAAGTCTTGATCTTGAAGCATGAATAAAAGAAACTGCATTTCTAATTTTTGAAATCACATCTTGAATCATGCCCATGCCAGCTTGAACAGAAAGATTTAAGATATGACATGCACATCTAATATGCAATAAATTTCCATCTAACATGGGATGCAATGAGTCTTTTAATAATGCAACAGCAGAATTATTATTAGATGCATTATCAAAAGTAATAGACATAATTTTATCATTAATATTATATGAACATGCAGTTTGATAAATGATATTTGAAATTTGTTGCCCAGAATGTGGAAAATCAAAAGCACGAAAAGCAAGAATACGTTTATTTAATTGCCAATCATTATCAATATAATGAGCAGTAATGGCAATAAAACAATTACTACCTACAGATGCTGACCAAATATCAGAAGTTAATGAAATTTTTACATTTAAAGTAGAAAGTGTTTCAATTAAATTTTGTTTCATTGCTAAAAAGTTAGTCATAGCTACTCTTCTAAATGTACGCCTACTAGTTCTTTTGTAAGCAGGTTGTAGGCTTAATTGAACATATTCTTCAAAATTAAAAGATTCACATAAACTAAAAGGTAATTCATCCTTAACTATCCATTTTACAAGTGCTTTTCTTTGATTTTCATGATTATATACAAAATTACCTACAAGTAATCCCCCTTGTATATTAAGGGTACTTTGAGTTTGAGCATGAGAATCATGCATCCTATGACTCTCTTGATGTCTTTTTAAATGCCCTGTTCCCCCACTACTACTACAACTATAAAGTTTGGCACATTTTTTACATCTAGCTTTCCAGACTCCATCAACCATAACTCTATCAAATTCATTCCATACAGCACTAGTCCTCTTACGAGAAGAGATTTGATCTTCACTCGGTTCACCAGTTCTAGAGGAACTAGGAACATGGGGTTGGGGATTAGTTTCTTCTCCCTCAAAAACAGGAGGAATGCCAAACTGACTTTCCTCAAAAGATGACATATCTATGATTAATTCAAAAAATAAAAACTAACCGCAAGGAGGAATTGAGTAGAGGGTCGGAGGGCAGAGGCAGAGCCGAGATTCCGAGCTTCCTCTTGTGCTCTCAACAGAAGCGACCTTCTCTTCTCAACAGGAACCTCCTCTTGTGTAGCACTTGAACAAACTAAAAATTAAATTGCTAGAAGAGCACTTTAGAAGAGAGAAATAATAGCAGTAGAGAAGGAGAGAATAGTTGGTTTGGTGTGGTGAGAATGAGGGAGGAATGGGCTATTTATAGAAGCCCAAAAAATTTTTTTCCCCAAAATACCCCTCAATTCAGCCGTTATTGGACTGTTGGGAGGGGTAAAAGGGTCTTTTTCCCGAAAATAGCCGTTGGAAACGGCTATTTTCCTCCCCCCTCTCCAGACGGGCCGTGCTGGCACAGCCCGTCTGGAGCCGTTGCGGGCCGTGCCTGGCACGGCCCGTTTGGAGCCGTTGCGGGCCGTGCCTGGCACAGCCCGTTTGCGCCCGTTACGGGCCGTGCCTGGCACAGCCCGTGGCGTGCCGTGCCCGGCCCGGCCTGCCAATAGACGGGCCTGGGGCCGGGCCGGGCTGGCATTCCGTGCTGGACGGGCCGTGCCCGGCACGGCCCGCTTCATAAGCGGGCCGGGCCAGGCACGGCCCGTTTATTCCTTGGGCCCGGCACGGCCCGTTGCCCAACACTACTCCCATTTAATGCAGGGATAAGAGGATGGCCAAAAATCCGGTTATACCCGAGTTTAAAGTCAGACCAAGGTCCCCCGGTTCCAAACGGATACCAACTAAATGGATTTAGGCTGCGTCGTCCGGATAAAAGGCTAACTTATCCCGGCCGATAGCTCAACTTGTTTGCCTAGGATAAATGGGGATAAACCCTACATATCTTCGATCCAAATGCTGTCTAACGGTGATTCTTTCGGGACCGCAGTCAGAGACCGCTACTGGGCACCAACTTTTTCACTGAGGAAAAAAAATGAAAATAATTACCATGATATTGATGAACATACATAGAGCCCTAAAAATAGTAAAGGAGGAAAGTAATAATATCATAGAATTAAAATTAGAAAGGAGAGAGGATCCAAGACTGAAAAATCATTAATTAGGCATGTATTTTAGTAAAATCATCATCTAGAAAATAAGTCAGTTCGAGTTTGTCATTCATTAATGAGTGCATCAGATAGTTGGGCTCTTCCAATATCAACATCAAAAATATGGGAAAAATGCAGTGATAACATTCCGAGACTTGTCAACCAGATATTATAGCTAGGAAACCTGCATGCTGTGCATTTTTTCATAGAGGGAAAACAACTCGATGATAAGGCATAGCTACTAGCCAACTGCTCTATTGGGTGGAAGGCCCTATTATTCTCCATACTTATCCACCGTCGAGCAAAAGAAATGAGGAAGGTAGCCTGGAGAAGAAGAGCACTTGGGGAGCAATATTTAATGTTGAAGATCCAAGGCCTAGAGTACCACTATCTGAGGGAAAGTTCTTGGATGTGAACCAAGCTCTAGAGTTGGCCAGGTTTGATATACAGTATTGTGACTTGAGGGCTCGTCAAGACCTTCTGAGCATTATGCTTCTTCGTGACAAGGTACTAATAATCTTCATATTGCCATGATATATGCATTAGAGGACATCTGTGTGTTTGCTATTTGTTATTGTAGATTAACAGTTTTAACTCTATTGGAGATTAAGTGGTCTTGATGAAAAATCTTTTTATGGTCCATGAGATCTTACGGAGGATATTTGTGAATAATTTCTTATTGTGTGAATGTCCTCACTTCTAAAAAAATTTAAAATGGATTACTTTCCAAGGAAGATCTCATGATGACTGGTCCAAGCCAGCTAGCTACCTTCTCTGAATGAAAATTGATCAATCAGCAACTAAGTTACATAGCCTACAGTTAACTGGATTTTTGAGTACTAAAGAATGGAAAATGTCATCAAAGAATGGAACTAGTCAATTGTTCGCTAATATAGGTTATGAATTGCTATGAGCAAGGTTGGTTTTAATTGAAAGAACCTGTGTTCATTCAAAAAGTGTTGAGAAATAGTTGAATATTTTCTCAGCATAACTGTAAGAGGAAATAAACACCTGTTCTTTGTAATGTACATGACTTTTTTACCTGTGTTGGAGATCTTCCATTAAATGGGACTACGCATTAAGGATTAAGTTCAGAAGCCAGGTTTGTGAACTTTAAGTCTGAAAATACTTGACATTGACAATTTCCAGTTCGCTAGCTTATCAAAGTTATTTGTGCAGGTGGTAGAGGTCCTCAACCCTTTAGCTCGTGAGTACAAGTCAATAGGGATCGTGAAGAAAGAGCTTGCAGAGCTGGAGGAGGAACTTGCACAGGTTCACAGACAGGTTTATAAATATTGCAACTGACATAAGCCATCTCATATATTTTAATCATGGATTAGTCTCCGTTTTAATGCACATTTGCAGAACCCTGCTATAAAAATTTTATCAGATTCATTTATCAGAAGCCAGGGTAGCTGCAGCACTAGATAAGCTAGCATACATGGAAACATTGGTGAATGATAACTACACGAAAGAAACTAAACTGAATCCAGTTCCGACTGCACAGCACTTACTCCAAGCACTTCCTCAGCATCTACCGAAGCCTTAAAAGCTTTAAAAGCCAAGCCACATCGAAGAGGTTTAAATGTTTCAGGTCCTGTTCAATCCTACCACCCCAACCTAAAGAACTTTTGGTATCCAGTGGCATTCTCTAGCGATCTGAGGAACGATAGCATGGTAAGTAAGCCCTGCTCCTCCTTAAAGAGGGAAAGTTTATTAAAGATTGTTTTCGTTGTTCGCTCTGTGACCTGTTCCCATTTTTTTCCGGATACCAATAGATTGTTTTGAGGAACCATGGGTCTTATTTCGTTGGAAAGATGAAAAACCAGGCTGTGTCCAGAATGCATGTGCTTATTAGAGCGTGCCCACTTCACCTTGGATGACTGAGGGCCGCATCCAATGCCCTTACCACGGTAATTTATCTGCAAAATTTAACTTATTTGCAGGAACCAATAAACTTGGTGGTTGTTTTTTGAAAGTAGTTATTCCATGAGTGAGATCCTTAAAATAGTTAAGACATAATAACAGCCTATGCAGACTGTGCATTTAGGATATCATGCATTGTAAATTGACCCTGTACTGGACTTTCTTGGATATAGTTTCTTGTACGGAAGTTGACATTATTATGTATATATTTACTTTGATAACAAGAGAATATACTGTTAAAACAAAGTGATTGCAAGAACTGTAGAAGATCTAGATTGGAGATTTGATGTTGTCATCCATTTGAATACAATACAACAGTGCAAACTGCCAAAGCACTGTTATTGATGTCTTACATACGGTCCTCGTATCTGCTCAAAAAGAGAACAGAAAAAGATTCATGCAAGTAATTTTCTTGGTGGTCATATATTTCAGGTGGGGAGTACTCAACTGATGGAAAATATGAAAAGATCTACTAGAATGCTGAATGTGTGGATAGGATCATTGCCCTGTTTTGAACAAGAAGGAATGGTCTGGATTTGGCCAGGTGACGCACCCCCTATGGCTACTATTCCTTTCTTGCAACATCCTCCTGGATTTAAAGTTCGTGCAGAGGTAAAATTGTGCAGACTGATATCACATGATAATAAAATACCAAATATAAAATATCCTAATAATTTCTACCACAATTTTCACTGAAAAACATCATAAATATCCCAATAATTGAAGCTGTTTAGAGTTATTTTCTTGTATCAATCATGCAGCATTCACCTAGTGGGTTGTATCGTATGCAGATCTCACCATGTTTTCATGTCAACAGACTGTGATGGAGCTGCCAATTGAGCATGGGCTTCTTTTGGATGATCTTCTAGACCTTGCTCATGCTCCAATTACTCACACCTCCACTTTTGCCAAGGGATGGAGTGTTCCGAGGTACTTCCCTCTCACCCAAAGACCATACTATGAAAAGGACAATATCAGTTTTTCTTCGTAAACACCTTACAAAATATTGAAATATGCAAAAGAAATCCTCCATAAAATTGGCAATGAAAAATGACAAAAGAGGATTTGTGACTTTTTCACCACAATTAATTATAATTTCCTTTTCGGACTAAAACTACATTGCTATAATGATTTTCGACTGCTAGTTCATTTGCAGTTATACATCTTGCTGAACATTCTCACTTGTAAACTGATGTGGAACAGAATTTCTACACAAAGAAATAAAAGCCTAGTGTGAATAAATTGCTTCAGTGTTATATTTTGATGAAAATTTGTTTTTTGTCGATAGATGCCTCCAGTTTCAATCCCCCACCCCCCCACCCCCCCTTTTTTTCTGAGAAAAACAATTGTTCTTATCTCTTTGATGCTTCTTAGAAACATAAGGAAATAGCACCTCCTTTCATGCTAATCTTGGGCTAACACATTGCATCTGAAAAATTACAGCTTGGTGAAGTTCCAAACACCAGCATCTGTCATATATCCATTAACCTACACATAATTGAGTGTGAAAAAGCATCAGAACACAAAATAAATTTTGGACTGAAGCATGCCTCTTATTTGATAATATGATCACAACATAACCTTGGTGTCTCCACTTCTATCACTGGATCATATCACCACGAAAGATGTTACCATATGGTGCACTCACTTTTGTTTTCACACCATATCTAACAAACACTTCAAGCCCGAAAACCAAATCAGTGCAAATTCTTGTACTTAGTTGCCTCCATGTAGATTAAAAAGCTTCATAACGATATTGAGTATTTAGCAACAAAAACATATAGATTAAAAAGGAGAGGAAAACACCCATTTTGTTCAGATCTGAGAAGGTATGTCTATACGAAGCTAGTGCACAATTCTGTAGTTGTCAAAACTATACAAAGTGGCTCATGCAAACCAATCTTTGTGAGCAACTGAAGCTTTATTCAAATAAATAACCGATGAATCACATGCACAAAAGGCATTTATATAGGATTAGAGTTTCGATAACCTAGAGCTGCAGTATATTACGATGATTAATGAGAAGGCTATCTTTCATCATGCTTGGGAAGTAACATGTGTATAACCCAATCTGTTATAAGACAATTTTGGAGTGCTGGAGTGAGATTTGGGAATATAAAATAATTCATAGCAAAAACATATCTTCTCTCCTAGAAAAGTCAAAAAATCATACCAAGCATATCCTCGGTTGCCAGAAATCATAAGGTGACCGTGAGCCTTCTTTGTAATCATGCTTGTTGCTATTAGTGCTTTCAATATTACATTCTCCTTGTGTGGTGTTAACTCTCATACCCAGGTGCTGAATGAGGACCTGCGGTTTGTCATCGGCCAGCAGGACCGGATGATCAACGGGGCCAATGTATGGACCCTGCCAGTATCATATGACAAACTTGGGGTACGGTACAGATTGTGAAGGTATGCAGTTGAGAACGGAGCCAAGAGATTGCCATTCACCAAACAACATAAATAGCCCATGAGTACAGCAAGCTCCTTAACATACTACTTCGGGTTCTTCTATCATCATTCTTTGCAATACGAATGTAATAAACCGTCTATCATATATGATGGAAGGTACAGATGCATTCACAGATGATCCATTGAGGAGGACTACAAGTAGTAGCTCCGGGAGCAAACAGAATATGGTGGCATGCTAGTATGCTGATTGTTTTTTGTGTACAGAGATGATCCTAATTTTGGACTTCAATTGCTCCTCATTTTTCTTTGTTTTTGCACATTCTTTATTGATTTATGTTATCTTGATTCCTGACTTTCGTTTTTGTTTATTACCCCCCTGGAAAATAGGACAAGTCTTCTTTTTTCCATTGATCTCAGCAAAACCAACACACAAAGAAGTTACTCAGTATGATAGTTTTTTCCATTCTATGTTTCAGCTTTTCTTTTTTAACCTCTCCCAATTATCCCTTTCCCTTCTTTCCTAATCATCCACCTGTCTGGCCTTCATATTTTCTTAGTTTCAATAGAAAGATCCAAAATTGGTGAAGCAGACTTATTAATCTCTGTTTTAACTATTTTTCACAAAATGGTGGATGGGATAAGTACTACAACTGCACTATCAAATTAGTCAGCATTTTACAAACTTTCCATGCTTTAATCACTTTCATCCCATGTAAATAGTTACTCGGATTGCAATGGTATAGGTTAAAGTTCGCAATTTTTACCCACAGTAGATCAGCAACACTTCCAGCGACACAACTCTATTTATGTATTTATCTATGTATAACCAGCTTTTGAGTGCCACTGTACCATAACATTCTTCATCATCGCTTCGTTGTTTACAATAAAAAAACTTGCCCAAATTTGAACGTATTTTTTTTTCCGTTGAAAGATAGGGAGGAAAAACTACCCCAAGATTCATTGAGTCAAGGAAAGGAAAACTGGAGGAATTTTATTTTCTTTACAAAAAATTGTAGCTTAAATTGTATTACAAGAAAAAAAAAGGATTTTTTTTATTAACACTGTTGACCTCTGTATATACTGCAACTTCATTTGACATATGGAGCAACCACATCAAAGAAAAAGAAACGAAAACAAACGAGAGTAGGAACCCTAACCGTAGCAAGCCGTAACTCTTGCAAAGCTAGCCAAAAGTTCCACCTTGCCTCCACCCTCAGACCCAAAACCACAGCCGGAGACGCCTCCCTCAGAAGGCGGCCCCGCAGAAGGGGCAGAAGCGGAAGTGGGGCTCGACGACGCGATCGCAGGAGTAGCACCGGAGAGCGTCGGCGACGGACGGCCGCCGCGCGCCCTCATCGAGGAAGCCCCCTCGGCCATCATTGGCGGCGGAGGGACCGGGAGGGAGGGATCTGGGGAAGAGGAAGGAGCAGTCGCGGCAGTAGAAGGTGGGCTCCTTGCCAGGCCAGCACCAGACGGGGATGAAGAAGACCTTGAGCACCTTCTCATACTCCACCAAGTCGGCGTAGGAGCCGCACCGGATGCAGCGGCCGGCCCTCTCCTTGAGCACCCTCGCCGCCTCCCACGAAGAAGAAGAACATCTTTTTCTCTATCGTTGCGGCCGACAATCGGTCGTTTGGTCTCTAACGTCGACGCAGAGCTATTAAAAGAGAAGGTAGGAAGGAGTTCGAGGTTAGAGGAATGGTATGGAGCTTTCTAGAGGCCTCTCTTGGATTTAGGACTGAATCGGGCTGGGCCCACGCTATTGGGCTTTGGGCCAGGATTAGGCCAGAAGATTTCTTAAAACTAACAGCTCAAGTCTGATCCGATCCTGGGCCCAGACTCGAACGTAATCAAGCCGACTTGAATGTCTATTTGGGCCACAATACTGGGCCAACCCACGTTAGCTTAATTGACTTGGTATTTGGCTTGAGGAAAGAAAAGGGTGACGGAGGCCTCGCTTTCGAAAGGAGCGGGTGAGCGGGTGAGCGGGTGCTTTAATTCTCGTGCGACCTTGGGTGGTCTCACGGGAATTGTATCGAACAGTAGGTGGGCGGGGGTCATGGCGAAGCCGGAGGTGGAAAGGAAGGATGGGCCGAGGGAGGGTGTGTCCACGCACTCCAACCGGAGCCATGTGGGGGAAGGCGTGAAGGGGTCGTCGTCGTCGGGGGGAGCTAGAGATGCCCCGATGCGGCCACATTGGACAAACCTTCGCATCCCGGTTGCGGAGCTGGAAGCATTGCAGAAGCGCTACGAGGATGTGGTGGAGGTCGAGGAGGAGAAGCTGGTGGAGACCCGGAAGCCATGGATGGAATCGGCGGTGCTGATCCGGAGCCTGGGAAGGGTCGTCCCAGCTGAATGGGTGGCTAAGGAACTGAGTCGGGTTCTGAAGCTGCCTGTGATACCGGAGATCTTTCCACTGTTGGAAGGTGTTCTTGTGGTACGGTTCGCCTGCGAGGAACACCGGGAGCGGGCACTGACTTGGGGGCCATGGATGGTGGCCGGGCAGTTACATGCCATGGAAAGATGGAGGCCAAATTTCATCCCTGGTGCCGGTGGGTTGAGCAAGGTGGTTGTCTGGCTTCGGATGCCTGGGCTGCCACTAGACTTCTGGGAGAAATCCATCATTCTCCAGATGGCGGCGAAGGCTGGTAGGCCGTTGGCGGTGGATGAGGCAACGGAGCAAGGGAAGAAGCTGGGGTTTGCTAGGGTCAAGATCGAGGTGGACCTCAAGCATCCCCTTAGAGGTGGTACTTTTGTGAAGGGGAAGTCACAGAGGATGGATGAGAGGGTCTGGCAAACTTTCATATTTGAAAACCTACCAAATCCGTGCTGCAGGTGTGGTAGAGTTGGCCATGGGAAAGGTTCATGTGCCTCTGGACCAATCGAGTCTCCAGGTGACAGAAGGGGTAAGGCAGTGATGGAGGAAGAGATCCGAACATCGGAGGACTCTGCTCAGGGAGGGCTCAGTGGGAATGGCACTTCGGAGACTCCGGGGTACGGACCGTGGATGGTTACCCACAGAGTTCGGCAAGTGTGGACTGGGAAAGCTAGTGTGAAACCGAGGAAGCAGGCGGCGGTGGCCGGCGGTCCCAAACCTGTGGGCACGCCCATCCGTGCGGAGGCCTCCTCGGTGGATGGGAAGACGGCCCTATCAGGTTCTCCGGTGGATTTGGACGGTTGGCAGAAGCCGTCCAAAGTGGCCCGGCGGAAGTCGCCGGACAAGGCAAAAGAGGCATGCTCCATTGGTGACGCGGGAGGAGGGGTGAGTCAACCCGGGAATTCCTTCGGTGCGTTGTCCGAGTCGACCAGCGATTCGGTGATGGTGGATCCGGGCTCGCATGTCGAAGAACGGGCGGGCCTCCCCGACTCGGCTCGGCCCATGTCACCTAAGGGTGGGCCGGTGGGGAACTCTGGCCGTGGGCCGGGGTCGAGTAGGCCTGGTGACGGACCGGCCCCTCTCAACCGAGATACACCTAAGTCGGATCCGGGTCGCGGACCGGGTTTGAGTCCGATGAAGCGCGCCCGCAGTCCGTCTAAGGGGGATCGAGTGGCCGATTTCTGGTGCCCAGCTGGAGCTGTCCGGCCGGCCATGGGTTTCCGGAGATTTGCGGCGGGAGGACATCGGAGGAGCCGGAGCTCACCTCCGCCGACGGCGTCGACGTGTCCCTGTCCTCCTAGGGCTACGATGGTGACCGGTGATGGGCGGGATGGCACGGGCGGAAGTTCGACAGGTTGGAAGCTCTCCCGTGCGACATCGGCTGGGGATCTTTCGGCAATCTTGCCGCCGGTGGAGACGTCGGCGGGGGGGATGGAGGAAGTGGCGGGGATGGTGCGACAGTCGGGAGGTTTGGTCTCGGTCGATGCTGGGGCCACTGTGGACCCTGTGTGCCAGCCGGCACGGGAACACAGTTCTCCTAGCCATAGCCAGGTGCTGTCCCAGATTATGGCGGCGGTGCAGAAGGTGGACTCGGCGGGGACGGTGCGACGGCCGGAAGGACGGGAGTCGGCCGTTCAACCTGGGGATGGGTCTGGCTTGAAGGGAAGGTTCGGCACGAAGGAGGATGGGGCCACTGTGGACATTGTGTGCCATCCGGCACGGGGACACAGTGCTTCACAACATAGCCAAGCTCCGTCCCAGATTTCGGCTGCGGTGCAGATGGAGGCCTCTGAGCCTCTTCCCAAGGAGGGAGTGAGTGGAGATTGTGTGGCCGTCTCTGGTAGGGGGAGCCGGGCCAATGAAACAAGTTGTCAATGAAGCTAATCTTTTGGAATTGTCGAGGGGCCGGGAAACCCTCTTTCGCCCCGGCTTTTCGGAGGTTAGTGCAGGTGCACAGCCCTGATATGTGTATTTTATTTGAGACCCGGTTAGCCGGGAGGAGTATTGCGAGAGCTAGGAGGGCACTCCCTCGATCTTGGGGATTCTATGCTGTGGAAGCTCAAGGGTTGTCGGGAGGCATTATTGTAACTTGGAAATTGGATTGTGGTAGTGTGGATATCTTTAATGTAAGCAGCCAACAGGTGATTATGGTGATATCAGAAGGGGGGGGAGCCATGGATTGTTGGAGCTGTTTATGCCAGTACTGATTTCAGGGTTCGGAGGACATTGTGGGAGGAGGCATCCAAGTTGGTGGATCAGGGGCACCCAGTGTTGATTGCAGGTGATTTTAACTGTATTGATGATCCACAGGAGAAGATGGGGGGGAGGCAATTCTCGTATCAGAGGAAGGTGAAGGAATTTCAGGAGTTTATTTCGACGAATGGGCTGATAGATCTGGGGTTCATAGGGCCCAGATTCACCTGGTGCAACAATCAACAGGGCCCAGCTAGAGTGTGGGAGAGGCTTGACAGGGCTTTTGCCACGGCTGGTTGGATTCAGGAGTTCCCAGATTATCATGTCAGACACCTTCCGCGGATAGCTTCAGATCACAGTCCGATACTGGTGAGCACTGACAGACCCATACCTTTTCGTTGCCCTTTCAGGTTTGAGAGTTTATGGCTATGCTACCCTCGTTCTTGGGATGTGGTGAGCGAGGCATGGTGTAAGCCGGTCCGGGGGGATGCAATGTATCGGGTCTCTCGTAGACTTGAGCTGACAAGGAGATATCTTCGGAGGTGGAACAGGGTGGAGGTAGGGAACATATTCCGCAGAACTGAGGAGTTAGAGGAGGCCATTGCAAATCTACAATCACGAGAGGCGGCGGGGGGTGGTTTATCACATGAGGAGCTGTCGGAATTGAGATCATTCCTATCTTTGCACGACTCCCTCCTTCACCAACAAGAAATCTTCTGGAGGCAGAAATCGAGGGTCCAGTGGATTCAGGATGGGGACAGGAATACCAAGTTCTTTCATCAGTCGACATTGATCAGAAGACAGCGGAACAGGATCAGATCTATCAGGGGTGAGGATGGCCAGACCACAGAGGACCCAGATATGATATGCAGGGTATTTGAGCAATTCTTCAGGGCCAGGTGGATAGAGCGGACAGGGAGTGGGATACTTACTGAGCTAGCACCTCCATCTGAGGGGGTGGCTGGGGAGGATGCTCTAGCATTGATCAGACCGGTATCGGGGCAGGAGATACAGGAGGCGTTGTGGTCCCTAGAGGGGGACAAAGCCCCTGGGCCGGATGGTTTTCCACCCGTGTTCTTTCGTAGGTATTGGTCGATAGTTGGACATGATGTTATTGAGGCCATCCAGCAGTTTTTTAGTACGGCCATGATGAGTCCGGATTGGCAGAGGACATTGATCACATTGATTCCCAAACGTCAGGATGCTACTGAGCCTGGCCACTTTAGGCCAATCAGCCTTTGCTCTACTATGTATAAAATCACGGCAAAGATCTTGGCTATCAGACTGAGAGGGATCTTACCCAGGATCATCAGTCCAGAGCAGGGTGCTTTCATAGGGTGGAGGAGTATATCAGATAATGTTCTAATCGCCCAGGAGTTCATGTTTGATCTGGAGAGGGCTCCTATGCGGCGTTGCCTCATGGGGGTCAAGCTTGATATGGAGAGGGCATATGACAGGATGTGTTGGGATTTTCTTCGTTCTTCCCTACAGAGTTTTGGCTTCCATGAGATGTGGATTAGGTGGGTGATGGGCTGTGTGATGGGCGCCTCTTTCTCTATTCTGGTAAATGGAACACCGTCTCATTTCTTTGATACATCTGTTGGACTTCGCCAGGGATGTCCATTGTCCCCCCTGCTTTTTATTATTTGTGCAGATGCATTATCCAGAGCTCTTCGAGCTGCAGTGGGCACACAGATTCTGGAGGCTTACAGGCCGGTGCAGAGGGCCATGCCGATCTTCCACTTGCTATTTGCTGATGATTGCTTACTGTTGGTTAGGGCGACCTGTCAGACTGCCCACACGGTCCGGAGGATCCTCTATGCCTATTGTACTGCTTCTGGTCAACGGATTAACTTGGACAAATCGTCTATTCTTTTCAGTCCGAAGACCAAGGCTCAGATAAAGGCAGCTATTATGGAGATTATGGGAGTTGGTGAGCAGGTGGGCACCTTGACATATCTGGGTGTGCCGATTCTTGGGCGTCGCTTGCGCAGCGAAGATGTTCTCTCTCTTGAGCACAGCATTAGACACAAGTTGGAGGGATGGCAGATGCACGCTCTATCTATGATGGGTAGAGTCACATTGGCACGGTCAGTACTTAGTGCTATTCCGATATACCTTATTTCTCACGCTGTCCTCCCCGTTTCTTCGTTGAGATCAGTTGAGCGACTTATCAGAGACTTCATTTGGGGAAGGCGTGATGACAGAGGCAGAGCACATCTAGTGGCTTGGGAGGTGGTCTGTCAGCCGGTCAGACATGGTGGATTGGGAGTGCCGTCCTTGGTGGCACGACGGGAGGATTCGGTTATGCGGTTGGCAGCTAGTCTCATGCTGGAGCTCGAGAGTATATGGTCCTCCCTGATGAGGACTAAGTACGGTGCACTGACGGTTGGTGTTAGGGCGGGGCGGATCCATTCACCTATCTGGAGGGAGATCAGTGCTAGGGCTTCATTAGTGCTTCCGGCGATCCGGTGGGCTATCGGGGATGGCATGTCGGTGGATGTTCTTGAGGATAGCTGGGTGACCGAGTTACCGATTAGCAGACTGCCGGCCATGGTGGATACGGGTAGGTTGATGGGACGGCGGGTTAGTGACTTACTGGTCCCAGGGGAGGGGAGATGGGATGAGGTGTTTGTTCGGGAGGCTTTTGGGGAGCACTTGGCGGAGAGGATTTTGGCCTTACCGATCCCGCTCCGGGCGGAGCCTGACAGATTGGTATGGTTTCCGACAGGCCGGTCGAGGGTGCGTGCCAGGGATATCCATGAGTGGACCAGTAGGGAGCCGGAGAGGCGGATTGATGGCAGATGGATATGGAGGATGAGGGTGCACCCCCGGGTGGCGCTTTTTCTATGGAAGGTGGCCTGAGGCTGCCTTCCAACTAGGAGTATGTTGGCCAGACGGGGGATGAGGATGGGACCCCTATGTGAGATGTGCCTGGATGCTGAGGAGACTATCGGCCATGTGCTGCTTCGATGCCCGATAGCAGTGCAGTGTTGGAGATTAGCCTCGGCGCTACTTCCTCCCTTGTGGGAGTCGGTGGAGGATCTGCTGCGGTACTTGCGTGAGGCTACTCGGAGGCCGGGGGTTGCCGAGACAGGTTCCATTGTGGCGTACCTAGCCTATCACATATGGCTGGCTAGGAATGACCGTCTCTTCGAGGGAGGGCGGTTACCCCCACGGGTTGTGATGGAGAGAGCACTGCGGCAGGCAGCGGAGACATCTATGTTGGCCACGTCGGCTCCACTTGGGAGGTCTAGGGACATCTGGGGTACCTGCTCTGCTGTTTCAGCGTCCAGGTTTCGTGTCTTCTCTTGGGTACCCCCACCCCCTGGCTATCTTAAGGTGAATTTCGATGGTGGTATGGCGGAGGATGGCGCATCCGGGGGTGTGGGTTTCGTGATCAGGGACCATCGTGGTACACTCATTGCGGCTGGAGGACGGAGTATCTTTGGCTGTTCGGTGGTGGGAGCAGAGGTGCAGGCTGCTTGGGAGGGACTTCTGGTCGCGAGACGGGCCCTGGGGGCCGACAGACTTGTTCTCGAGGGTGATTGCTCGACAGTGATTGACTGGATACGAGGTGTGGACACGTATGGGGATGGTCACCCGTTGATACGGGATATACGCAGTCTGGTTCGAGAACTGATTTCATGTCAGATCGCCCATGCCTACCGAGAGGCGAACAGTGCAGCAGACTGGGTCGCCTCCTATGTTGCCCGGCATACTGGGGAGGCCTTTTGGTCTAGATTAGAGGGTGTCCCACATGCTTTATTTTGTCTACTTTTCTTTGACATGTCTGGATGTATCCACGTTAGAGGTATATGAATGAAATACCGTTTTGACCCAAAAAAAAAAAAAAAGAAAAGGGTGACGAGGAGTCCGTGTATATGGATCCACCCTCCTCTCCTCCATTAAAAGGTCGAGATGAGAGAGAGCGAGAGAAAGGGAGGCCTGCCACGTCCACCCTTTGCTGCTGTCACGATGGTCCTCCTCTCGACCCTCCTCTCCTTCCTCGCCCCGTCCCTCCTCAACTCCACCTCCCTAACAGCCACAGCCCGCCCCAACCGCTATCATAGCTCCTCTTACGGTATCCATGAGCCAAGTCTTGGACCCACTATTACACTGACGGCAATGGATTGAGACAACCATCGATCCGACGAAGTGTCAACCACTAATAGGGTAGCGAGCACCATTATTTAGCCAAGGGCCATTGCAATTAGAAACCCAAACCCAAATAAAAAGGAAATTCCACACACACCATATCTAATATTAAAAAAGAACACCATATTAAGGGGAAATGGAAAGGTAGGTACCATGAGACCAACCTTGATCTCCTTAAGCTTCTCTTGCAGCACTCCAACCTGCAAAAAGAATGGCCAATCAAATACTTACCCAAGTAATTGCTAGGAGGGGGGGTGCGAAGATGGAAGGAGGAGTACAAAGGGAGGTCGAGCTTGATGGCTTTACTTTCCCACTTAGGTTGAAGCCTTGATGTTGACTCTCAACTCTGGGCTACAGTCGTATAGTTCTTAGAGGCAGAGGATGAGAAGGATAATAAGGCAGTATCCATCATTTCTCCCAATTAATGCGGGGATAAGAGGACGGCTGAAAACACAATTATACTCGGGTTTAAAGTTAGACCAAGGTCCCCCAGTTCCAAACGGATACCAGCTTAAAGGATTTAGTCTATGTCGTCCGGATAAAAGGCTAACTTATTCCGGCCAATAGCTCAACTTGTTTGCCCAGGATAAATGGGGATAACCCTACATATCTTTGATCCAAATGTTGTCTGACGGTTGTTCCTTCAGACTGCAACCAGAGACTGCTGCTGGGCACCAACTTTTTGCCAAGGAAAAAAAAAAAAGAATTACCATGATATTGATGAACATACGTGGAGCCCTGAAAAATAGTAGAGGAGGAAAGTAATAATATCATATAATTAAAATTAGAAAGGAGAGAGGATCCAAGAGTGAATAACCATTAATTAGGCATGCATTTTAGTAAAATCATGATCTAGAAAACAAGTCAATTCTAGTTTATCATTCATGAATGAGTGCATCAGATAGCTGGGCTCGTCCAATATAGACATCAAAAATACGGGAAAAATGCAGCGATGATATTTTGAGACGTGTCAATCGGATACTATAGCTAGTAAATCTGCTTGCTGTGCGTTTCTTCATAGCAGAAAAACAACTCGATGCTAAGGCATAGCTACTAGCCAACTGCTCTTATTATTCTCCATACTTATCCACTGTCGAGTGAGAGAAATGAGCAGCGAATGGAGAGCCGAGATATTCTGCAAGGTGGAAATTAACGATCTTGAGGCTGGCTCAGTGGAAGATAGGAACTGATGCTCTTATCCCCTTCCCTCCCTCCCTCGTTCTATGCCTTATTTTTTCTCCCATGCCAATGTACATATATAATTATGCATTATTGTGTGGAATATATATATATATATAAATAAACATTTCTAAGTGTTAAACAGATGATCTCTTTATTAGACTAGAAAGAAAATGCTAATTATGAAAGAGTGGAATGGTCAAAGAACATGCTGTTTAAGCTTCATTCAAAGGCCACTGTCGCCTCATTTGTCAACATCCAATTAGGTAAGAAATGCTATACAAGTGAAGAACACCATCTAACCATGGCATCATTGCTAGAAAATGTATCATAAAACAAGTCAGGGCTAAACAAGTTGCGAATAATGGAAGATGCTTGCAAATCTAGATCCCATGCCACCGACATAATTCAGGAGGGCATAGGTTCCCATGATCACTCCACTCATTGATAATATCTTCAACTAGTGGTGATCTAAATCGGCTCCAATTATCATTTATCAGTGGGATCCCACCATTGTCATGTTGAACTTATGTCTAGCTGCTTCTGCTCCATGCTCCCATGGCTCATCTATGCGACTAGTTGCAACTTAATCAAGTTGGCACAAGTGCCAGCCTTAAAGATCCCACGATTTTCACAATATTTGTTTGCATGTAATCCAAGTTCATGCCCTTAAGGCGCACTTCATTGCTAAATGTTCGAGTATTCGACCTAAGGTGTCCTCCATTAATTATAGGAACCTCACCGTCTGTTGTGCTGAATTATCTTCACTCTTACCATATCAGATGCCCACAGGCACCTAGAGGGACCCCCATCGAGGGCTAAAATTCCTCCCCTTCCTCTTTTGAAATTTCTAACCATTTTTAGCACATGATACAAGAACCATATGAATAAGATCATAACCCCACAGATTTATTTTGCAGCATGAAAAGTAAAGTTTTTTTGATGAACAACATGAAAAGCTAGGCTGTGCTTGGTATTATTGTCACTTTTCTTTTAAAAAAATCTAGAAACAAAATTTCTATTTCTATTTTTTTCAGATTTCTAACAACAAAAATCATGTTTGGTTATCTTTCTCTCTCTTTTTACAATGAGGGCCGGCAATGAGAGAGACGGAGGCAGGATGGGGTCGGTGACATGATAAGGAAGAGCATGATGTCGGGTGGAGAGGCAGTCGAGCGAGAGACGGATGAAAAGGAGATAGTGATGGGTCCGACGATGCGGCCGAGGATGAGGGATAACTTAGCATTAGGCGAAGTGTTGGCCGGCAAGATCCAAGAATCTAGTGTGGTTGGGTAGGGCAACGGGACTAAGGATGAGATTGTGTAGAAAAAAAGAGTGGTTAAGAGAAGGGAGAAACTCACTTGCAAAAAAAAAAATGAAAGTGAAATTTTTTCGCTTTCACTTTTTGCAGAAATAATGAACGTTGTTTTAAAAAGTAAAAACAGGATAACCAAATATATTTTCTGTATTGATTTTATTTTTTATTTTTTTTTAAAAGGAAAAAATTAGTACCAAATAGGAACAGCTAATAGGAACAGCTAATTTAATATATTGAACAAGGATAAATAGAAAAAAATAGTACAGATTGCCAGCCAAATGATCACTTAGATCTAGTCTCTTGTATTTAGGACAATAATTGGCAGAGCAATGCATGGAGTTAACTAACACAACATATCCCAAATACAGCACATGCCTAGAAAAATAAAGAAAAATAGAAAAATAGATTAGTATGCATTTAAGTCAGGACCAAATGGGGTCTAGAATTGGGTCTAATCCAAGATAAAGAAAAACAGAAAAACTATAAATTAGAAAGTATAATAATAGTAACATGAATTATAACAGCATAGATTAATGATCGCATTGGTGTGAATATTATTGTATTTACAAAAAAGGTGCAGAGTTATTTCGTTTTTTTAAAGAAAATATGTCACCCAAAATATGGGGTATCAAAATTAAGTCAATACATGTTAAGAATTTGGCATTCAAATAAGATGTTATAAGATAAAAATTCTTAGATTTATTATTTAGTGGAGCTAGGATTAGACATGAGGAAGGCTGTATGCGAGGGCGGATACACAGCGAAAGAAAAGTACCGGTGAAATCAAATTAGTTAGAGGGAATGTTGAGATAGAGACCTCATGACATGCCACTTAGAAGTCGTACCAAGGAGAAAGAGAGAGACCAAAACAGACCTTAAAACTCACAATTGCGTCCTAAGCTGATGCAATGGTAACAGTTTTTTGGATACAATAAGCAAGTGCATTCTCTAATATCCATCTATCTTTTCCAAAACAGAGCATTGGTGTCGTTACAAAACTGAAAGAAATAGCTGCATTTTTCGAGTATTGGCAGAGTTGGGAGCTGTCCTTGCAGCTGGCTATTTTGAAATTAAATACATCTAAACAAAGCTTCAGTCATTTTGATTTATTCTTGCAAGATAAATCCAAGAGCCTGCATTCTTTCTCATGGACATTCAATCCTTGCACTAGGCAAAACATTTTGAAGATTTATGATCGCAGAACTCGATAAAAAAAAGTTTATATGACATAAATCCGTAAATAAGTCAACACATGTTGTCAAGGAGTTTTTAGGGCTTGGTCTTGGAACACCTGTTGCTTACTTTACTCAATGAAGTGCTCCTCATTTCATTCATTATGTTGTGACTGTCCAAAACTTGTTCGACACAACTTTTAAAGGAAATGTAAAAAATCCACAATGCTACAATTTCTAGAAAACTATGTTTCTAAATATTAGAGGGACAAATGAGGCAAAATCATAGATGCTGTGCACAATGCCCATTAAACAAATATATTGTCAATAAGTGTTCTTGAGTAAAATGTGTTTAAAATATCAAGATGAAACTTAACTGGATGCAGGGTAACCAAGAACAGAATTTAATTTCAATTCCATGCGCTGAAACCTTGACACAACCCGTAAGGATCTGTTTTAAAATGAGCCTGGGCCGGCCTGGGAGAGGATAGGGCTGGCCATTTGGGCCACAATGTGCGCCTGGCATGTGAGTCCGGGAGGAAGACTCCCAATGAGAGTCTTCTTCCTCCCCAAGTCCGGCAAGGAAACCGGGACTCGAAAGGTGTTGGACTCCGATGAGGACATGGGGGATTTCATCTACAAAAGGGCTTCTTCTCCTCCGTTGAACCATCGCAAATCCCTCAAAACAAGCCGCCGATCCCAAATTTTTTTTATTCCGAGTTTTCTCCTCTGATTTTCACCAGAAAGAGTCGTCGGATCTTCGTCGGATTGAGGTATGACCAAATCCATTCCTCTTCTTTTCTTCTCCAAGTCTTTTAGTCGTGATTCACTTCGATTTGAGTTGGCGAATCGCCAAAAAATCGTCTGAAACGAGGGTGCCCTGTTTTCATCTTCTTCTTCTGCGATTCCACTGCCACCGGCCGCCGAGTTTGGCCGGGTCTGTGGCCACATATGGCTTCCATCGAGTGGGGGCTGGGCCACCTTGGCTGCACGCCATTAGATCTATGGGGGGAAATGGGGAAAAGGAAAAAGAGAAGGAGAAGATGACTTCGCTGTTCATGAAGAGAGGGAGAAGAGAGAGGTTTCTCTCTCTTACCTCTCTCTTCTCCCCTCTTCTCTCTTTTCTCTCTCTTTCTCTCCTCTCTCTATTTCTCTCTAATTTCTCTCTTTTCCTTCTTACTTTTTTTTTCTCTCATGGTGTCTCTCTCTAGTTGACCCGGCTAGGTGGTAGTAAGGACTCGACAGATCTTGTGATGGACCCCTGGTGGTCGCTGTTTGATTTTTTTTGATCATTGAGTTCGAACCTTTAGAGGGAGAGTCATCTGCGCCAATTGATTGGGGTGCTACTCTGCACCTCACTCATAGATCGTTGTATTTAGTCGATCATCGATAGAGGTAAGAAGTCCTGTGCACAATCACCTTTATAAATAATATATATTGTAATATATGTTGATGGTTTTAGGGTTTGCATCGTTTTGGTGTGATTGCTTAATGATTTCTAACATATATATTTCGTTAATATAAGGAGATATCAAATATCGATGATTATGGCTGCTTGAATTATGGTTTTGGTTGTTGGAATATAATGCTGATTATTTTGGAATTTGGGCATAAAATATAATATACAATTATACTTTTTTTGGTATGGATGAAATTGAATAATTTTATTAATAAACAAAAGAATTTGGATTAGACATATTATGGATTGCCTCTCATGAGCTGAATCGTGACACATTGGT
Source organism: Phoenix dactylifera (assembly GCF_051530095.1). Taxonomy (NCBI): domain Eukaryota; kingdom Viridiplantae; phylum Streptophyta; class Magnoliopsida; order Arecales; family Arecaceae; genus Phoenix; species Phoenix dactylifera. The sequence continues at coordinate 5,064,160 of NC_143191.1, forward strand.
TTGCCATTGTGGGCCAAAGCGTATTTATCTTGGATTGCCACGGCGAGCTGAAGCACGGATATTCTAGTTTGCCACTGCAAGCCGAAGTGCGGATATTCTGTTTTGCCACTGCAGGCCGAAATGCAGTTCTCTTAGTTTGCCACTGTGAACCGAAGTGCTGTTATCTTGGTTTGTCACTATAGGCCGAAGCATGGATATTTTGGTTTGCCACCACAGGCCGAAGTGTGGATATTTTGGTTTGCTAGTCACGGGCCGAAGCATGACCATGAATAGTCCAAATCAAAAAGATAATTGGTTGATGGAAAATCTGGATAAAAATAGAAGATTGAAAGTATAAAACCACTGCATGATAATATCTTTAGTATTTTCTGGAACGGGATATATGTTTGACGATATACATCTATGGATGCATATTTATATAGATTTTATCGAGCTATGTTGAATAATTGGTATAAGGCTTTATGATTTTGTCTGCATTTTGATGAGGTTTGTAGTTAATATTTATTTTAAATTTATTATATTTATATTGGTGTGAGTGTGTGGGATTCTTATTTGTTGTAAAACTCACACCACCTCTTCTCTTTCAGAGTCGCAGGCTGCGTAGTTTCTGATGGGTTGGACATAGAGTCCGAGTATTAAAGTTATGAGTTAGTTTGTATTCTGATACCGAGAAATATTTGAAGATTTTGTAACTGAAGCGGTTGGATTATTTGAATATGATGGATTTATTTATTTGGATTATTTAGCTATTCACTGTTAAGTTATTGGATATTTGTTCATCTTAGGCCTTGATCTCTAAGACATCGCTCTAGGGCTCATGCGGCCGTGTTACGTGCTCGGGCCCCGATGTTTGATTTGGGGCGTGACACAACAACATTAGATCCAATAGCTAACTTCGAAGAAAATTACAAACCAACAATGATCCGTCCAAGCAAATTATTTTTTATGAGGTCAACAGCATAGCCAACCACATTTATCAATACTACCTAACAACCACAGTTAACCGTCTAGTTTCTATGCTCCCCAGATAAATGAAATTCTCCAGTATCCATGTTTGGAGGGAATCCTTTCTTATCCACTCACCCTTCCATCATATCTGTCGCCTATTTTAACTTTGTAGATGGAGAGTGAACATAGGACAATACGGAAAATACTGTCTGCACGACGGTCAGCAAGAGAAGAAGGGCCGCTGCCAACACTGAAATTGTAGCCCATGGGTTGCCAAAATAGTCTCGCCTCAAATCAGCAAACCATTCGGGCCATTTGACTTCATAAAAGCTGTTTACCACCTCAATCTCATTTGCAAGGTAGTTCTTTTCCCAAGCATAGTGTAGCTGACTGCCCAGCTGATTGAAGAGTTCTGCCACTGCTTGTTCATTGTTTAGCTTATGTTCCAGTATGCCTTCCAAGTGGAGCAACCGCACGTCCCCAGCCTGGTCGATGATGCAGTCCATAAAGAGTGCGTATATCGTAATGTACATCTCAGTGTCGAAATAGCACTGTTCGAAAGCTATGAGGTTTCGGAAGAGAGGACGGGTATAGTCATGGATTTGCAGTGGTGGTATCTCCATCCGCCCACTCCTAATCCCACTCCTTATCTGGAATTTGATGTTCAAGAAACTGTCTGCTTGTTCCTTCCCCTCGAACTTCACCCCAGCCCTGTCGAGCTTCGTCGCACTAGGAATCCACTTGGGTGCAGATGTCGAAGACCCTCGTGAAGTCGGTGCAGATGTCGGAGACCCTTGTGAAGGAGCAACTTCCCCTGGTGCAGATGTATACTCCGCTGGCTTTTCTGAAGGGATCCGAGATGAATAAAATAGATGGAGCAGATGATGGTATTCACCGGGGGACTTCTTCTTGGACTTCTTGAATGATTCGGATTCCTCGGGATGGATGCTCTTGAAAAGCTGGAGAGCAAGGTCAACAAGATTAATCTGTCCATCCTTGTATGCTTTGAGATGATCAAATAGCAATTGGATGACGAAGAAAGGAATTTGGTTCTCAAGCTTTAGCAGATCAAAAACCACTAAACTAATAGTGAACAGCCCTGCCACAGTTGGGCCCTCAAGCTGTTCATCCTTCTCGCCGATATTTAAAGCAACCTCCCCTTCCCTCGTCTCCCTCATATTATCTAGTCTCCTTCTTGGCTTCAATGATTCCATCCTGGGACACATTTTTAGCATGAGATAAATGATGAAGCACCCATCAAGCAACATGATCAATGCCATATCTGAGGCATTCAGTGCGGAGAATTCCTGAGAGTAGCAGCTCCGGACCTTCTCATCCTGTTGCTTCAACTCGAACAAGCACAGGTTCAACAATTGACTTGCATGCTCCGGGCTTCGGTGACGCGATAGAAGGTGCCGGACACACCGCAACTTGTGGTAGTTCATGGAGGAACTCCCGTGGCTGTTGTGGTGAAAAGGTCCGAGGAAAGCAATCGCTGGTTCGTATGCTTTAGGATCCAACTGTCGGATGTGCTCGGGGACCTTGAAGATGGTGCATCGTCCCTCGAGATGGTCCATACATTCTGCTAAATTTACTGTACGTCTAACTAAATTGATCCACACATCGTCGTTGGTTGAAACGAGGGATTCCTCGTCCGATTCTTTGTCCATGTTGCGACCTGATTTATAGAGTACATGACCAAGTTACTATAACTTCTAAGAGAAATTATCTAACAAACATTTAGTTCAAAGATTAAAATAATTGATTTTTCATGCAAAAATTTCCAGTTGTTGCGAGCAAGCTACTTTTATTATACAATATCTTGAACATGGGCCCTACAGATTTGACAGGATGCCTTTTGTATTTAAATTATGCAAATGACGGTATGCAAGTATTCTCTAAGATTTAATTATTTCTCATGCATAAACAAGCAAAAATTTCAAAAATTAGGAATAAGGATTTTCTATGGTTCGTTCAAAACCATATCGCATCCATGATCCAAAAATTGTAAGAGAAATTATTAGAAAGCAACCATTTAAAAATAAAAAAGTTGACAATATTTGACCACAATTTGGAAAAGATAAATGACAGATAAATCCAGAAACCTAGAAAGCAAAATGCAATAAGTAAGAATAGAGGAATAAAATTTGAATTATCTCTCATGCAGAAAATAAAGATAAAGAGAATGTAAAAAATTTACATCATATCATCAAGTGTGCTAACTTCTAATTAGTAAAACATAATATTTAAGAATTATGTTGAGAATATGATAATATGTTTGATAATCATGAAACAACTTCACATGCCAACAAATTCAATATAAAAACAAAAGCTATGTGCCCCAATAAAGCTGTGCCGGACTCGAGGAAAAATGCCAACCACAACAAATTTCAGTCATTAATTGCTATATATATATATATATATATATATATATATATATATATATAGTTATAAAAGGATTCAAATAATGTATTCGATAGTTATTGTTTACACCGCATCTTAATCTATAGTGGATATCTAAATATAGATTAAATGTGAGATAATTCATCCTCGACGATTTTGTAATTAGTGGTTAATACGTTGGTGAAGATATTTGCTTTCCGTGGCGGGAACCAACCAACGGTGGAAGAGGTAGAGGTACTAAAACTTCAAGGAGAAACTGGTGTACCACTTCTGGGTGTCGCTTTGGGCCTATCGGGTGGCGCTTTGGGCCTATCGGATGGCAATCGTATGTTCACTGTCCTGCCTTCGGGATCATTTTCACGACCTGATGATATACAGGGAGGCATTGATATTGAACAAGCAACATTGATATAACTTCTAGAAAAGAAATTATTTAGAAATAAAAGAGACATTTATAATTCAAAAATAAAATAACTGATTTGCAAGGATAAATTTCTTAGTTTCTGCAAGAAAGTTGCTTTTGTTATATTTCTTGAATATGAGCCAAGCAAATTAACAAACACCTTAGAATATTTTAAAAAATGTTTTTTAATTAAAAAAAAACAGATCTAGAGCAAGCCACTATGGCGGTACCAGTGCTGGATGCTCGTGATGGCAGCAAGGGCTGCAACTCCATTTCCGGTGCTGGGAACCAGTCAGAAAGACTTGTATCGCAATGAAAGGCCGATGTGGGGCCGGGGCAGACTTCATCCACTGTCCTGCCTTAGAGACCCATGCCACGACCTAATGAGTACAGGGAGACATTGATAATGAATAAGCAACATTGATATAACTTCTTGAAAAAAAAGGATTTAGAAATAAAAGAGATATTTATAATTTAAAAATAAAATAACTGATTTGCAAGGATAAATTTCTTAGTTTCTGTCGCTTTTGTTATATTTCTTGATATGAGCCAAGCAAATTAACAAATACCTTAGAATATTTTGAAAAGTAATTTTTAATTAAAAAAACTAGATCTAGAGCAAGCAAAGAATATCACCACTCTGAGGAATCTCTTTCCTAGGCCTTTCTCGTCACTTCCAATTCTCTTTGTTTCTGATTCGAGATTTATTGGTAATATATATAAATATAGCTTGGCACCCGTCTCGGCTTGACTTTTTGCCAACTACAGAGTGGGGCCGCATTGCTTCACGAAAAGATGGTCTTCTCATGTCGCTAAAAGGACTCGGAGGCTCCATCGAAGTTAATGGGGGAAAGTGATGGGAAAAAACAGTTCCACTTGGCTCCATATTGATGGCAAACTTGCCGTTGGTTGGCAGTTGCTTTGCTATTTCTATCTTTAGGAGACCCTCCACGATCTTATCAAGCTGAAAGAATTTTTAATCTCAGTTATATTTATTGGTTGGCACCTCACTGTAGGAGCTCGCCTTTCAGCAAATTTAGGCTTCAAATATTGAATATTTTTAAAAAAAATAAGAATATTAAGTTATACGGTGGATTTGGATAAGTCAAAAAGATCGAATTCTCCTTCCATTTAGGGGAATCAAAAATGTGCTCAGCACTGAGACGAGACAAAAGTCTAAATTATTATTTATTATTACGGCATGAGGATATCAAATCAAGTCTAATCTTCTCTTATTCTTTCACTAATAGTTTGATTTGTTCCTAACATAAAAATTATGACCAACATGATCTAGATTTTACTTATTTGGAGACTTAACCAAATGATAGATGATGCCTTATGTAAGAAGACTAGAGTGTTACAAAATTGTGATATATTTTCAAAGTTGTTAAACTTTATATATATATCTAGAATTGATTCTCATTTTATGTTTAAAATTTATCATATGACTCAACGACATGTCGTCAAGAGATTCCTTGTCTATGTTACAATCTGATTTATAAAGTTCCTGACCAAGTAAGGTACTATAATTTCTAAAAAAAATTATCTAACAGACATTTAGTACAAAAATTAAAATAATTAATTTCTCATGAGAAAATCACCCAGTTGCCGCGAGCAAGCTACTTTTATTATATAATATCTCGAACATGGGCCGAACAAATTTGACAAGATGCCTTGTGTATTTAAATTATGTAAGTGATGGTAGGAAAAAAATTTCTAGAATTTAATTATTTCTCACGCACAGACAAGCAAAAATTTCAAATTTAAGATATCTAGGCATATACTAGGAACGAGGATTTTCTATGGTTCGTTCAAAACCATATCACATACATGATCCAAGAACTCCAAGAGAAACTCACTAGAAAGCCAGCACTTAAAAACAAAAAGAAAGTTGACAATATTTGCCCATAATTTAAAAATAAATAAATAAAAGATAAATCCTGAAACCTGGAAAGTAAAATAAAATAAGTAACGGCTGAACGCGGAGATCATAATGGGGGGCGTGGTACCTAGCCCCGGTCAATGAGCATGCCCCCGCTCTGACCCCTAAAATAAAGAAATGAAATTTGAATCATCTCTCGCATGGAAAATAAAAGATAGATAGAGCCATGGCCAAGAGGAATTAGTCGAACGAGACTGAGTGTTGCCCAAGGCTCAAGTTGAGTTCCAGAGGTAGAAGGTGCAGGCCAATTATAAGTATGGCATGTATTTTGGTCTCAATAAGATAAGTTTGTCTAACTCTATTCTTATTGAATTATTTGTTCTACACTAGATAGCAAATGTATGTTTTATATTCAAAATCTATATACGTATTGGACATTAAATAAATATATACGGAGCATCCACTAATGTGTATTGCTTATTCTGTACCTAGATCCACAAGTAAAAATATCAAGAAACCTTAAATGTATACATATGTATATCATTATACAAAGAAGGTAAATCAAATTTTTACTGAAAATCAATAATTAAGTAAGTTTTTTGTACCATTCAGAAGATCATAAATAAGAACTCAGCTAAAGTTGTAAGAAAAGGAAAGAAAAGAATGCTGTGACACCAAACCAGATATTACATATGAAACAAGCACTTTTGAGCGACCCTGGTATATTCAATAGTCTAGCATCTCAAACTGACAAATTAATTGATGTGCTGGAAAGTTAATTACCTTGCACAAAAGAACACTAAATTTGAGCACGCGCGCGCCCACGCTCGCACACAAAATGTACTGTTAGGTATTACAGCAAGAGTGGAACTCAACCGCGTACGGACGGTTGGCTCTCGGTGGAAGTTATCGTCCCTCCTCACCCTGCCTCGTTACTTTTTTGTTTGTCATTCCGAAATCTATCCGTAATATATAAGCACGGCTTCGTGCCCGTCTAGGCTTGAGTTGCTCCATATTGATAGACAACTTGCACGGTCTTCATATTTTTATCATTAACAGCTGTCCGCCATGTGCATTCCGTCATTAGCAGGCTGTCTGCCATGTGCATTCCTTGGGGTGAAGATGGAGTAGATCAACTGCTACATTATTTGCAAATATAGTCTCCAGTAGAGTAACTATGCCGGAGCTCAAAAAGGTAATAAGTCGGGCCCATGGATGAGAAGGATATAAGAAAAACCGACCGGGGTGCCCAATACACGATCATTTCTGCATGCATCGAACATTCTTCTGACGGGATGGAGGCTGTTATACAGGAGTTGGCTTGTCCCTTCCTCCCTCCTTTTTGTTTAACAAAAAAAAAAATGCGGCCCTGACGCAGACGTTGGCTGCGGAAAATACTCTTCTTTGGCCTTCCATTATTTTGAATAATATAAATTATTTACAAATAGATATATTTATATAGCAATAATTGTAAGTTACGGTTGTTGTCCAAAATGGATAATCCCTGCGGCCCCAAAATGAATAATTCAGATTCGGATTCGGATTGAGTTGTTGGATCAACGATTCAAAATTGATTCAAAAAACAATAGATCATATCAGGTCGACTCAAAATTCAATAAATTCAGACCTAAAACAAAAAAATAGAACGGTTCCAATTTGAGCTCCGACCCGATCCTACGGTCCTTGAAAATGGATCAGATGGGGTCTAAAGAGTCGGATCGGATTAGGTCATGGGCCAACCCAACCCATTTGCAGCCTTAAGGATCCCACGTATTTCCCACAAGAGTGGGACTTGGGGACAACAAGCTGATTCCTATCTGGATTATACATGGAGTGTGTAAAAGATGGTACTTGAAAGAGTGTTGGAAGGCGACTCAGTTACAGTGGTTGGCTGAATTTGGAGTCGAGTTAGAGAGGTTCACATCCAACCCTTCTTGCGAGATGTTTGAAACTTGGTAAGAGTGTGCGTCTTCTTCGGGGCGAGGTATGTCTACTAGGAGGCAAACGTGGCAGCGAATTGGATGACGTTCTTTGTGGATGATCACTTCGGTGGAGTCTTTTGGACCTGTAAGGTGTAGTTGCCTAAGATTTTACGAGACCTGTAATTTTTTGATTTTGTTAGATGTTTTCATATCAGATTAGTATGAATCTTTCATTGCAGCAGAAAAAGAAATAAAATGTTATCCCTCTGGCCTCCATATTGATAGATAACTTGTACGGTTTGGCAGTAGTCTTGATATTTCTATCATTAGCAGGCTCTCTGCTATCTTATTAAATTAACAAAAATTTAAATTGTATGGTGGATTTTGGTGAGTCAAGACAATTAGGATTAGGTTCTCCTTCTATTTAGAAGAATCTCAAACAACGACAGTGAGACAAAAATCTCAATTATTATTGTTTGGGCATGAGGATGCCAAATCTAGTATGAGATTCCTCTTGCTTTTTCACTAGCATTGTGTTTGGTTCTAAATATAAAAATTATAAGTGACATGATCCGGACTTCACTTCTTTTGAGACTTAACCAAATGCTAGATGATGCCATCCATATGTAAAGAGAGTGAAGTGTCACAAAATTGTGGTATTCAATATTTTAAAAATCTTTAAAGTTTATCCCTTGAATTAATTCTCATTTTATGTTTAATTTTGGATGATTAAAAATTTTATTTCCCTCATTGAAATTTGATGACCTTTTTTATATTTTTTGAATAGAGATTTTGATGGCCATTTTATATTTAGTCCTATGCCATCTAGACTCTCACGCAATATTGTGTTTAAAATATATATATAACATTACTAACTATTTAATGGATGATATAAGACCAGACAAAGACCGAACATAAAATGCTAATTATATAAGAGCTGAATGCAAAATAATAATCAAACAAAGAATGAAAAGTTCAAGCATCATTAGAAGGCTATATGATCTGTGCATATCTTTCGATGGACAACCTTTAAAATACAAAAAATAAAAAAAGAAGTTAGGTTGTGTTGCCAATTTTTGATCCAATAAATTATTTGGGTCAGAACGGTCTATATATAATTCGGATCAAATCTAAAAACTTTGAAACCGGTCCATCGGATCATACCCCATCTTAAAAATCATCGTTATTCTGATGAGTGATACCTCGGGCTCCGCGGCGCGAAAGGGTCGAGGTCTCCCTAAAATAACCCACCCCACCTTATATAAGAGAAGCAAAGAAGACCGCGTCTCCTACGTTGACATCGCAAAACGTGCGCCACGTTGGTGGTGTCAGCCCCCACGCGGTAGCAACGAAGAAAAGCCTCGGGCCTCGCAAGGGTCAATGTGTCCCTAAAAAAACCCACCCCACCTTATATAAGAGACTAACAATGGAGACCGTGTCTCCTACGGTGACATCGCGAAGCGTGCAGCACGTTGGTGGTGTCAACCCCCACCAAACTTTCCGCTCTCCGCCGTTGCGAGCTCCGTGCATCCTTTCTTTTTCTTCTACTTCTCCTTCTTATTATTCTTCTTTTCTTTTTAGCGGCAATTCATATAGCTCTAATCTGAATACATCCTATCAATTCAAAAAAAATAAAAAATATAGTAAAAGTGGGAGCTCTACAGAATGCATCTCTTCCTGGGTGATGGCTGCAATGCCATGTGCATTCCTCGAGGTAAAGATAGAGTAGATCAACTGTGTAGGGTAATTGTAACCCACTTTCTTTTTATTAATTATAAGCTTTTCTTTTTCTTTGGAAATATTCGACCCTGACGCCGTCGTTGGTAGCTGTCAGGCTACGAGCTTCTCGTGAAATTTACAAACTGTTTAATCATACAGCCTTTCCATTATTTTCAACAATGTAAATTATTTGCAAATAAATATATTTATGTAGCAATGATTGTACCCTACAGCCCGCGGGTCCAAAATTGGTAATTCGGATTCGGATCGAGTAATTAGATAAACGATCCAAAAACAACAGATCGGCTCGGCTCGGCTCGGCTTGAGATTCAGTAAATCCAGACCTGAATCAGAAAATAGAACGAGTATTGGAAGGCGACTCGACGGTAATGGTTGGCTGGATTCATACTCGAGTTAGGGAGATTCTTAGCCATCCCTTGCTGTGGGATGTCTAGAGCTTGATAAGAGGATGCGTCTCCTTCAGGGCGAGGCAGGTCTACTGGAAGACGAACGGGGCAGCGGACTAGATGACATCCTTTGCGGCTGATCACTCCGGTGGAGTCCTTTGGACCTATGAGGCACAGTTGTCTAAGGCTTTATGGGATATATTGTTTTTTGATTTTGTTGAATGTATTCATATCATATTAGTATAAATCTTTCCTTGTAGCAAAAAGAAAAAAGAAAAAAAAAGTTATTCATGAGTCACCTCATTAGTCATCATCCAATAAGGTAGGACATAATGAGATGGGCCTACAAATTGAGATCTCCTGCCTCCCACAGAGAGTAGGTTCTCAAGATCAGTTCGCTCATTAATAATATTTTCAACTAGTTGTGATCTAAATCAGCTCCAATTATAATTAGGATCTCACCATCGTCATGCTGAATTTATGTCGAGCTAATTTCACTATATATTTAAAAAGTATGAATGCTAAAATTGCAAAACATCCTGACCCCTAAACCATATTCCATAAACTATTTTGACATAATGATTTTACAAATTAATAGCTGCTCAACTGATGGATCATATATGATCTACCAATCAAGTCAGCCCTCAGGTTGATGCATCATATTCATAGCTTTTAAAATATACAAAATAACTAGTAGCCCTCGCTGACACAGTAAGATATTTAGACATTAAAATGCTGATTTTTGTCCTGCAGTTACGAGGGTTCTACATATGCATCTAGGGATTCTTGCAACTAAAATATGTTAACATATAGAAATTTGTTTACATATTTGTTTACATGTTTAAAATTTAAAGATTTTAAATTTGTTTCATTCTTTAGAGATTTTTAATGGACTTGTTGAAATATGAACCCATTACATATATATATATATATATATATATATATATATATATATATATATATATATGAACATTGCAATTTTTACTAGTCTATAGAATAATAATAGGCTTGGACTGGCCCGGCCCGCTGGGCTTAAAATCCAAGCCCATGGCCATTTGACTGGTTTCGAAACCATCCAGCCTGTGAACAAATCTTCTTGATACAATGTTTTGTATAATTTGTAATTTGGACGCACTCAAATCTATAGAATAATTATTGATTTATGTTTTCTTTACATCTATCATAATTTATGGGAAAAACTTCACAAGATATCTTTCTTTTTTCTCTTTTTTAGCATAAACCAAGACAGCACAACATGTTCTTCTCACTAGAGACTTTAAGATGATGGTGAGATGATCGAAAGAAAAGTAGACCATACACAACATCTATTATGCATTGTAGTTGTATTGGGAAGTCAGTTTGCAATTGTTTTTGGATATATTTGAATGTGATGAATTAATATTGTCCATAAGATTCTGTATATAATTTTATCTTGGTTTAGAAAGTTAGTCGAGACTAGGGTGTAGTTGAGGTCTCCCGTGAAGCGAAAACTCGTGTTCCCTCTTCATGTTATCCCATAAGGCATTCCTACCTCGAGTGGGATATAACGAATTAAAAAAATAATGCTTTTTTTTCTTCCAAAAAGTTAATACCGTTGTTCTATAAAAGAATTCATCTCTCTTCGCATGAATTTATTATTGGATCATCTCCTGCTAGATCTATGCCAATAGATGAACAACGAAGTTCCAAGTGTCTGGAGATCTGTATAGTGGATGATCCAATGATGGTTTTGCATGAAAGATACAATCTCATCACACTATTGATCTGATAGCTAGTACTATCAAGCATTCACACAAATGAAAAATTATAAGATGGACCTAGGGCAAAATCATCTTAGGTCCATGATGGCCATTAAAATCATGTTCAGGCATTACGTGCTCAAGCCTCAAATCCTCCAATAAACCGGAGGGTGCAAACCAAATTGTACCACTTGGTCCCTCACAAAGACCAAGACAACAATTTACCAACACCTAAGGCCGGCTTAATCTTTAGGCGACTGAGGTGGTTGTCTAGGGCCCTGACTCAAAGAAGACCCACCACAGGGAAGGCCTTAAAGACAAAACGAAAAGAAAAATCCTTTTTAGTGAGTTCGCCTTAGGCCGACTCACTGCAAAAAAAGGCTTCAAAAATAAAATGGAAAGAAAAAATGTCTTCTTTAGTAAGTTTGCTATAAGGCTCCTAAATGTACTCAGCTGCTCCTGCGGACACCATTCGAAACAGAAAAATATTGGTCCTTACGCAAGACATCATCCTCACTGGCAACAAATCAACTAAGGGCTCGTTTGGTTCGCGGGAAAAGAAGGGGGAAAAGTGTGGTCAACGGAAAAGTAATGAGATGCCTCTTATTTGGTTGGAGTTTTCAAAGGAGAGAGATAAGAAAGTTGTATTCCCATGGGAATATGATTCCCACATTTCATGGAAAAGTCTTTCCCATGAGAAACATGAAAAAGTTACTTTCCCATGAGGTAGAAATCACTTTATTTTTATTTTTTCCCAAAAAGGTCCTTCAGCATTAAAGAAGTATTAAAGAGGAATTAAAGACCTAATTTTTATTAAGGGCATAATAGAAATTATACATAACTTTTTCAGAAAAGTGGATGGCCAACCAAACATTAGCACTTTGGAAATTTGTCACTTTTCCATGGTCAACCAAATATGTCAAAAGTACTTTCCTAGGCATCCTCTTCCTAGAAATTTATTTCCTAGGAATCATATTTCTAAGAGAAAAAATACTTTCCGCAAACCAATCGAGCCCTAAGATTATGAGGCCCAGCTGTCAACAAATACTGGCTATACGCGGATTCTCCGTTGCCTTCTAACACACAACATCATCAAAGGAACCCGTCCCCCAAAGCAAAGCAACTTCCCCACCCCCCTTAAAACGGACCTCTTATGTCCCCAACGCTAACAACAAATAACAATACGGTAACAACAATATTACAAATAATGACTCGAATCATGGTTACGTAGAAATAGAATAGATGCTTAAATATCAATGTTAAGTAATAATATCCACATTAATGTTATCAATTAGTGCTATTATTATCATTAAAATCATCTTAAGGTAAAATTAAACTCTTTGGTACCCAACTTCCAGAGTTTTCCATTTCCAAATTGAGCTAATCTTACAATATTAGCATGTAAGATGGGCTGAAAGAACCATCATAAATCAATTGAACAAATCCATACTAAAGCTTGGAGAATAGCTTATCGAGGTTGGTGCCCATGCCGGTGCCGCTGCCGGTGGCGGTGGCGGTGGCGGTGCTGGTTTCGGTGGTTTTGGTGCCGCTGAGGCCTTATAGGGTGTTGTACCACGATGAAAGGCCGATGTGGGGCTGCTGCCTTGGGGATCCATGCCACGACCTGATGATGTACAGGGAGACATTGATAATGAACAAGCAACATTGATATAACTTCTAGAAAAGAAATGATTTAGAAATAAAAGAGACATTTATAATCCAAAAATAAATAATTAATTTGCAAGGATATTTTTTTTAGTTTTTGCAAGAAAGTTGCTTTTGTTATATTTCTTGAATATGAGCCAAGCAAATTAACAAATACCTTAGAATATTTTGAAAAGTATTTTTTAATTAAAAAACTAGATCTAGAGCAAGCAAAGATTATCACCACTCGGAAGAATCTCTTTCCCAGCCCTGCCTCGTCACTTCCAATTCTCTTTGTTTCCGATTCGAGATGCAGAAGCAGTTGCTAAGAGATCAAAACATGGGAAATGGAGTAAACAGGTAAAACCAACTATAGCAAATATCAGAAGGTGGATAAAGTACGGACAGGTGTCAATGCTAAAAAGAGATAGCTATCCAGTAATTAGGAAAAAATTATATAAGTATTCAGTTGTAACTCTGAAAAGGCACTGCAACCACCAATCGAATTAATTACCAAGTTTTTTTTATCAATTTATCGTTCAAATTATCCTTAGCATTTTTATTACTAGGCAATAGTCCATAGCTCGTAGATCCTTGTCAGCACTCTCTTGGGAAGGTGGTACCTCGGTGGCAAAAATTATTGAAGGTGGACAATAAGACCCACTGCCATCTATTGTTTATCCTATTCAGATGCTAATGGCGTGCCCGTGCATTCATCCAACCGAGTCGATTGGTTTATTTTTCCATGTGCCCTGTCTTGAGAGTGGAGAGAAAAGAGTACCAATAGTTGGACTGTAAAACCTTTTCTCATTGAAATAGTAGATACAGATATAGTTTTATGTGTTTTGGAGGCTTCTTTCTTGCACCTCAAGCCCTCCTATATGTAGAATTTTAGGAGCAGATATCTTATATTGACTTTGGGATATTTGATATGGAGGTAAGAGGCGTAAGAATTTTTTGTACCCAAGTATTTGAGACCTTATGAAATACATCCAATGATTTTGATTAGTATTTTCAAACTCCATCATTGAACTTGATAATGGATGTAAACTCTACACCTTCCATGTACTACAACCGCACCTAAAGAGAGTGAGTTGATATCTTGAATTTTTTACCATATGAAACTAATACAACTATTAAGAAAAGACATGCAATATTTACATATTCTTATCAACTTTGCTTCTTTCTTACAACCATACTGAATATAGAATTCTCCATTTAAAACTGGAGATATTAAACACTTAAATTTCTTCAAGATTTTGCTTCACTAAGATATAGGTTTTTCGTCAAGCTTGTGAAATCATAACATTCAAGGTAAAAGCATGTCCAAATTTGGTGATGTACATAGAATAGAAAAATATGCTTAAGCAATAATGCAGTAAATAAAAGGATAATCTTGTTATTTTAAATGGATTTTAAAGACCATTGCTATTTTATTACAGAAAATGCTCGGATTGTTTACTTGCATGTCCATGTTTCAATCACCAGCTAAGCAGGATAATCATGACCAAGGCATGCCTTTGGGACATTAAGTAGAATACAGTGGATCCATGAATAATCCCACGTCATTAACTAGTAGCAGTGTGTTTCAGCAAACCATCGAGATGTGATCCAGAAACCATTTGGCGTTTCTGAAAGGAAAAGTACCCAGAATTTGTAGCCAACTATAATAATTACGTAGGCTGACAGAGAGAATGACCAAGCATTTATATCAGGTATAATACTTTTGTAGAAAGAAAAACTAAAAGATCATAGCGGATTTCATTAAAATATTTCATATAAATATTGATTTTGCGAGAAAGTCACATAAATTTTTTTTTATAAAATCATAGATATTTAGATGTTACTAGATGTTGGTATACCGAGTCTGGATTGGGCGCCCATGTTGGGCCCATGTTGGGAGAAGCTAACATTCGGTTCCCACCCCTCCCTCCTACCTCTTAACTATCTCAACAAGAATCTCTCCCTCTCTCCCCGCGCGAGCATCCGTCCAATTTCTTCATTCCACAGTTCAAAATACAAACGAAATGATTTGTTATGAGATTTTCTGTGCACAAAATGATTCACGAATCATTGTTTTGGTGAAGCATGACATTTGAGCGGTGAATGATCCGAAGGACTTGGATTATTTCTATTTTAGTCTTAATAAGATAAGTTTGTCTAACTTTATACTTATCGAATTTTTTTTTCTACAATAAATAACTTTTTTATGGATTGTGAGAGCGGGCAATAATCTAAGCAAATATATATTTTATATTCAAAATCTATATATATATATATATATATATATATATATATATATATATATATATATATATATATATATATATATACACACACACATATATATATATATATATATATATATATATATAGGACATTAAATAAATATTTATGGACTAATGTGTATTGCTTACTCCATACCTAGATCCACAAGTAAAAATATCAAGAAACCTTTTAAATATGTATAAATATCATTACACAAAGAAGGTAAATCTAATTTTTACCCAAAATCAATAAATAAGTAAGTTTTTTTGTACGATTCAGAAGATCATAAATAAGAACTCAGCTGAAGTTGAAGAAAAGGAAAGAAAAGAATTTTGTAACACCAAACCTGATATTATATAAGAAACACACCTTTGAGGGACCCGGGTACATTTAATAGTCTAGCATCTCAAACAGAAAAATTAATTGATGTGCTGGAAAGTTACCGTGCACAAAAGAACACCAAATTTGAGCGTGCGCACCAACGCTCGCACACAAAATGTACTATTAGGTGTTACGGCAAGAGTGGGATTGCAGAATCTAGAACTCAACCGCGTACGGACGGTTGGCTTTCGGTGGAAGTTATCGTCCCTCCAATGAATCTCTTTCCTCGTTACTTCCAATCTTCTTTGTTTTTGATTCTGAGATCTATCCGTAATATATAAACACGCGTGTCCGTCAAGACAAACGTGCAGTGGGACCGCTGGGGTTTGGCGATGGTCTTGATATTTTATTAAGTCAAGACAATTAGGATTAGGTTCTCCTTCTATTTAAAAGGATCTCAAACGTTCTCAACAACAACATGAGACAAGAATCTCAATTATTGTTGTTTGGGCAATAAGGATGTCAAATCTAGTCTAAGCTTCCTCTTTAAAGTTTATCTATCTCCGGAATTGATTCTCATTGTATGTTTAATTTTTGATAATTAAAAATTTTATTTCCATCCTTGATATTTGACGTCTTTTTTTTTATTTTCTAAATAGAGATTTTGATGACCATTTTATATTTAGTCCCATGCCATGTATACTTATGCATTATTATGTGGAATATATATATATATATATATATATATATAGAGAGAGAGAGAGAGAGAGAGAGAGAGAGAGAGAGAGAGAGATGCGCGCGCGCACACACATTATTAACTATTAAACGGTTGATTTGTCGGTAAGACTAGATACAAAATGCTATATTACGTCAAAGCTGAATGTGGAATAATAGTCAAACAAAGAACAGGATGTTTAAGCTTCATTCCAAGGCTACATAGTCTGTGCATATCTTTCAATGGACATCCATTAAAATGCAAGGGATAAAAAAAAAGTTAAGTTGTATCACCAAATTAAATTTGGTATTTAACATTTTCTCTGTAACCATTTAGCCAAATTGGGGCATCCATAAGTAATTTTGTGCTGCAAAGTTTATCGTGAATCACGTTGCATGGGCCAATCTATGAATCCATATCTGAACTTCTCTTTTTCAAGAAAATTGCAAGCAGAGTCACCTTATTAGTCATCGTCCAATAAGGTAGGACATAATGAGATGGGGCTTACAAATTGAGATCCCCTACCTCCCATAGGGCGTAGGTTCCCCAAGATTAGTTCGCTCATTGATAATATCTTCAACTAGTTGTGATCTAAATCAGTTCCAATAATCATTAGGATCTTACCATTATCATTCTGAATTTATGTCGAGCTAATTCCATTACATATTTAAAAGGTATGAACCCTAAAATTGCAAAACATCCTGACCCCCAAACCATATTCCATAAACTATTTTGACATAATGATTTTACAAATTAATAACTGCTCAACTGATGGATCATATATGATCTACCAATCAAGTCATCCCTAAGGTTGATACATCATATTCATAGATTTTAAAATATACAAATTAACTAGCAGCCCTTGCTGACATAGTAAGATATTTAGACATTAAATGCTGATTTTTGTCTGGCAGTTATGAGGGTTCTACATAATGCATCCAGGAATTCTTACAACTAAAATATGTTAACATATAGAAATTTGCTTACATATTTGTTTACATATTTAATAACATTTAATGTAGAGGTTTAGATATTTGTTTACATGTTTAAAATTTAAATATTATTAAATTTGTTTCATTCTTTAGAGATTTGCATTGGACTTGATGAAATATGAATCCATTATATATATATATATATATGAACATTGCAATTTTTTATTATTTTTCAGATTTTTTTACTATTATTTTTAGTTTAAAAAAATTATTACTACCTTAGATGTTTGTTTGATTTCCAGATTAAGCAGCTTGATGGTAAGTTAATGAAGATAAAAGTCTTCCACAGCTTTTATTTAAAAAATCTACTGCAAAATGCTGTAGCTATGGTTTGCATTTTTATTGATTAATTTATGAAGAATTGCAAATTTTCCTCTAAATAATTCATCTGCAATTTTTTTGCCTTAGTTAATATAAAACTTAATTTAAAAATTATAGATTTTCCCACTATCTCAATTAGCCCATCAACAAAGGAAGTAAGATTTATGATTTAATAATTTTTTAAAAAAGAGAGTGATTTAAAGTTGTCTACTCTTTGTAGGTGACAATGCAATTGCATCTCAATTTATTGAGTAGACATGCTGCGTACACTACAAGAAAAAGAAGCTTTGACGATGCTTTTTAAGGTCTTTACCGATGCTTATAAGCGTCGGCACATTTCTTCCTGACGCTTTCCAAAGCGTCGGCTATGTAAGAGTGGGAAAAATATTTGCCGATGCTTTCCAAAAGCGTCGCTAAAAAATATTTTAGCGATGCTTAAAAGTGTCGCTAAATAGTCGTAGAGAAAAGCGTAGTTCCCCAGCAAAGCTCATAGCAACGAACAATCAATCATAGAGAAAAGGGAGAAAAAGAAAAACAGAGAGAAGGGAGAGAGGGAAGGCCCTTTTAAATCCGTCCAGATCAGCCCCCCGGCGGCCATTCCCAATCTCCTTTTTCACCTTCCTCCCCCTCCTCCGGAGAGAGATCATGGAGACGACATCGTCGACTGCGCTGCTCCCGAAGGCGTTCCAGGGGGCTCGGGACGACATCACGGAGCAGATGGGGCTGGTGTGGCAGCAGATCAAGGCGCCGGTCATCGTCCCGCTGCTCCGCCTCGCGGTGTTCCTATGCCTGGCCATGTCGCTGATGCTGTTCGTGGAGAAGGTCTACATGGCTGTCGTCATCGTCATCCTCAAGCTCTTCGGAAAGTGCCCCAAGAAGCGCTACAAGTGGGAGCCAATGCGGGATGACCTCGAGCTCGGCAACTCCCCATGGTCCTCGTACAGATCCCCATGTACAACGAAAAAGAGGTCCTTCCCCGCCTTCTCTCTCCCCCCAACCCCCAATCGCATTCCGCCTTCCCTCCCTTCCCTTCAACGAACCCGTCTTCTTTCTTTCTTACCTCCGCCCTCCTAATTCCCCACCACCACTTGTTGATCCACCGATGTGGGGCTAAATCGAGGACCTAATTAGTTCTACCCTTCTCTTGATCTCTAGATCCTTTTGGGGAGGTCAGGATGGGATCTTTTCTCCTGCTTTTGTTCTATTATCCCGAGAGGAGAGGAAGGGAGGAAGGGCAACGGGTCAAACACGTCTTTTATCATTCAACTGGTTTTATTTAACTGAGATCGAGAAAGAGCAATGAAGAAGAGAGGAGGGGAGGGGGGTGCGGCCTCTGACGACGCATTGGTCTCCGACGACGCTTTCAAAAGCGTCGGCCTTTTTATTATTTTCCGACGATGCTATTTAGCGTCGTCTTAGCCCAAGAAGCGTCGTCTGTTGCCGACGCTTTTTTAAACCGACGATAAATTATGGTGCTATACCAAAACTTGCCGACGCTTGTGACAAGCGTCGGCAAAAAAGCGTCGGTAAAATCCATTTTTCTTGTAGTGGTAAGATATTTATTATATTTTACTCTTGATTTCTATACTAATAAACAAAAATTGCCATAACGTTTTCAAACTTTTATTTTCTTAAAAATTATTTTATTATATTATTTATTATTAGAGCAATTAATTGAGTGATTTCTTTTTTCATGTCTTAAAGTGATTTTGTTAATTTAGTAATGTTTGCAGACTACTCATATCACTTGATTGTGCAAGTATTAGATTATTTGTGGTTTTTTTCTTCCCTATTATATTTAGCTTTATAAGTTAAATTAAATAGATTTTCTAAGCCAAAATAGAATTATTATTCTAAAGAGTTGTAGTGTGTAAAATGGTAGGTAGGCTTAAGAATAAAGAATGAACATCAAATTTTGGAGTTTTAAGCAAGATATTTTTAGTGATCCTAGCTTAATAGTCTTGCTTATTGGTGTCTGCCCTATCATTTGATGTTCATGCTAATAAAAAATAGTTGTAAGCTTGTATTTTGGTGGAGACATTCTCAATTTATTGTTTGCATTAGAATAAGGAGAGAAAAAATGAAGATTGATGGATTTATTTTCAAATAGTTGGTTAGAGTCTTTTTTTATCTATAAATATTAGATATTTCTCTTGATTATAATTGTAGAAATGTACCTTGTGGAAATTTCATCAAAAAAAAAATGAAAGAAATTATTAAACTAATACTATGTCATACGTTACATTATTTTGTTTATTAATCTTTCTTTGCTACTTATATTGTTTTGTATGCACGTATATTTTAGCTATTATTTTTACTAAATCCTACTAATGGTGGTCAAGCTACAAATTGCTTAACTGATATTTTTCTGTACAATGAACCCAAATCGAATGACATAAAATGAAAAATATAGATCTCATTATATTTATTTAATTTTTTTCTCTTCAATGCTAATAATCTTCTTCAACTTTTTCTTTCTTTTTTATGCATAACAAGGATGAGACGGGAGAAGCAACGTACAAAGAAAGATTCCAGCATTTTCCTCAACCAAGGTAAAAAAAAACAAAAAAAAACAAATAGAGTTCTTTGCATACAAGAAAGTCTTGATTGTTGAGAAAAAAAGACATCTATATCTAGATACCATCTAGATTCTGATATAATAGCAATTTTTCATGAAACAGTCATCCTACATAGATATGTCAGAATTTTATACATCATCCGATGTTCAATACAACTATAACTTTTGCTCATCACTATATTTCTGCTAATTTTTTTGTTATTCAACTTAATTCCGCCGCATAGCATGGGTAACTTGCTAGTCTATAGAATAATAATATTTTAAGCTCGGACTGGCCCGGGCCGCTAGGCTTAACATCCAAGCCCATGGCCACTTGACTTTCGAAACCATCCAGCCCGTGAACAGATCTTCTTGATACAATGTTTTGTATAATTTATGTAATTTGGATACAATGTTTTCTTTACATCTATTATAATTTATGGAAAAAACTTCACAACATATCTTTCCATTTCCTTTTTTTTTAGCATAAACCAAGACAACACAACATGTTCTTCTCACTAGAGACTTTAAGATGATGGTGAGATGATCGAAAGAAAAGCAGACCATACACATCTGTTATGCGTTCGAGTTGCATTGGGAAGTCAGTTTGCAGGTCTTTTCGGATACCTTTGAATGTGATGAATTAATATTGTCCATAAGATTCTGTATATAGTTTTGTTTTGGTTTAGAAAGTCGGTGAAGACTAGGGTGCAGTTGAGGTCCCCCATGAAGCGAAAACTCGTGTTCCCTCTTCGCGTTATCCCATAATGCATTCCCACCTCGAGTGGGATATAACGAATTAAAAAAAAAATAACGCCCTTTTTTTTCCAAAAAAGTTACCATTGTTCTACAGAAAGATTCAACTTGCTTCGCATGAATCTATCATTGGATCATCTCCTCCTAGATCTATGCCAATGGATGAACAACCAAGTTCCAAGTGTTTGGAGATCTGGTTAGCGGGTGATCCAATGGTGGTTTTGCATGAAACATACAATCCCGTCACACTGTTGATCTGACAGCTAGTACTATCAAGCATTCACACAAATGAACAAAGATGGACCTACGGTAAAATCATCTTAGGTCCATGATGGCCATTAAATCCTGTTGAGGCATTACGTGCTCAAGCCTCAAATCCTCCAATAAACCAGAGAGTGCAAACCAAATTGTACCACCTTGCCCCTCACAAAGATCGAGACAACAATTTACCGAGACCTAGGGCCGGCTCAATCTCTAAAAAACTGAGACGGCCGCCTAAGATCCTGACCCCAAAAAAGGTCTACAGCAGGGAAGGCCTTAAAGACAAAACGGAAAGAAAAAAGGCTCCTTTAATAAATTTGCCTTAGGCCGATCCACTATAGGGAAGGCCTAAAAAATAATGAAAAGAAAAAAAGTCCCTTCTTAGTGAGTTCACCTTAGGTCTTCAAATGTATTGAGCTGCTCCTGCCGACACCATTCGAAACAGAAAAAATATACGCCCTTATGCAGGACATCATCCTCACTGGCAACAAATCAACTAAGATTATAAGGCCCAGCTGTCAACAAATACTGGCTATACGATGTTGAAAACCAGGTCAGCAGAAATAGAATAGATGCTTAAATATCAATGTTAAGTAATAATATCCACATTAATGTTATCAATTAGTGCTATTATTATCATTAAAATCATCTTAGGGTAAAATTAAACTCTTTGGTACCCAACTTCCAGAGTTTTCCATTCCCAAATTGAGCTAATCTTCCAATATTAGCCTGTAAGATGGGCTGAAAGAACCATCATAAATCAATTGAACAAATCCGTCAGCAGGATATATCCAAGTAACAGCTTGAATTGTGTTTTGAAACATGACAAAGAATAGGGAGGAACTCTGAAGTTTACAATCATGATTGCCAGACATGAGCATCCTCCTTGAACTTATCTGTGTTCAGCCAACCTTCCCACGTGGCCCCACTCTCCAAAACACCCCTCCTCTTCCACGCCCCCTTTCTCTTCCCCCATCCTCTCCTTCTTATACAACCGCTAATATGGTCCTCTGAACTGCCACTTGTCCCTGTAAAATGAGGATAGAATATCAAAGGAAAATTAATCTTGTTCCGATGGCTAAATGTTTAACAATACCATCTCAGGTGAGAGAATTTTGTTAAGTAACACCTTTTAACATTCTACATACTAGAGTATGGTACTCTTTCAGAATTTTTCTGGAATCTCGAACTACTATCCACTTCTTGAGAGCCATCGTACTTGAATGTGTTTCTAAAATATTCAATTCTCTGCACTTGCACTTAACTTGTTCCAGAATCTGGTAACTAGGTTTTGAAAGAGTTCGAAATCTCAACTTGTGATGGTAAATCCTCAATGTTCAAGCCCAGATGTCAGAAACCTTTCAAAAGCCAATTTATGCCACTTGATCCCTGTGGTTTGACAACATGTGATAAAGGACCTTTTGTTCTCTCTCTCTCTCTCTCTCTCTCTCTCTCTCTCTCTCAAATGAACAAATAAATGAACGAGCAAAAGGAAAAAGAGTCATGTGTTGTACTTGCTTTTCAACTGACTGTATGCTAAGATGTTGTACATTGCACACTTTTATAGTTGACCTTGCAGCAATATGTGCTAAATATACCAAGTCTGTTTTTACTTAAAGGGATTCTCAGAACGTATAGAACAGAGAAGAGCTGAGATGAAAAGAGAACTGATGTATTAGGCTTCTCTCACTAAAACGTTATATTCCTCTCACTGGCATGGCACGAGCTACAGTGCTCGGCTACAGTGCCTTACTTCAGTAAAAAATTGAACAATGCTTACAGGAATCAAGTATTTATAGACTTGTGAAGAGCTGCCCTGCTGAGTCTTGCTCTGGAAGAAACCTGGTAGCTTGCAAGGGAAGAAGACAAGCTTGGTATCTTGCTGAGGAAGAAGAAGAAGCCAGCTGTGGTGGAGTGCCAGCTGTCCAGCTGAGTAGAGAATTCTAGAATCGATCTTCAACCGGCTGTGTTGCTGAGATGATGATAGTTGATAGGCCCCCTCAAGCCGAGGATATTGGAAGAATCCGAAGCTTGGTTGTAAGAAGAAGATGACGCTGAGTCGAAAGGGGCTTCGTGAATATGTCAGCCGGTTGATCAGAAGAGGTGATATAAGACAGGTGAACTTCTTTGGAGAGTACCTTTTCACGAATGAAATGATAGTCTATCTCTATGTGCTTGGTGCGAGCATGGAAGACCGGGTTATTGGCAAGAGACATGGCTGAAACGTTGTCGCAAAAGATTTTAGTAGGCGTTGTGAATTTGCCAATTAGTTCGGATAGCAGTCTGCGAAGCCAAATTATTTCAGAGGCTGCTACTGCAAGTGCGCGATACTCGGCTTCTGTGGAGGACCTGGCAACTGTGGGTTGTTTTTTTGCACACCAGGAAATTGGATTAGAGCCCAAGTAAATGCAGAAGCCAGATGTTGAGCGTCTATCTGAAGTATTCCCTGCCCAGTCTGCATCACTGAATGCAGTTAGGACCAATGGGCTGGGAACGTAGGTCAATGAGTAGTCCAGAGTACCCTTGATGTAGCGAAGAACCCTTTTAAGGTGTTGAAAGTGAACTTGTAAAGGGTTATGCATGAACTGACAAAGGAAGTTTGTTGCAAATGATATGTCAGGTCTGGTCACAGTAAGATATTGCAGTGACCCAGCCAGACTTCGATAGAAATCTGGATTGGAGAAGGGAGTGGAGTCCTCTGAAGCTATGCAAGATGATGTAGAGAGAGGAGATGTGAGTGGCTTACAGTCTTGCATCCCGGCTTTTTCAAGAATCCTAGTGGCATATGTCCTCTGACTCAGAATAACACCACTATCAATGTAGGTTGCAGAAATGCCCAAGAAATAAGAGAGCTGACCCAGATTTTTCATCTTAAATTGGAGGTGAAGTTGGGCAATCAAATCAGAAGTAGCAGAGGGATCACTTCCAGTGACAAGAATGTCATCAACATATATGAGAACATAAATTTGAACGCCAGTCTGCTGATATAGAAGAAGTGAGGGATCATCCGAACTTGTTCGAAAGCCCTTGTTGAGTAAGAATCCGGACAGAGTAGCGTACCATTGACGAGGGGCTTGTTTGAGACCATATAAAGCCTTCTTGAGCCTGCAAATGTGATTGGGAAATACAGGGTCCGCAAAGCCTTGCGGCTGTTCCATGAAGACAATTTCATCAAGCTTCCCATGCAAGAAGGCGTTGGATACATCTAACTGTGTGATCTGCCATTTGTATGTGAGAGCTAGTGTGATGAGTGCTCGAATGGTTGGGAACTTTGCTACATGGCTAAAAGTTTCAGTGTAATCAAGTCCATACTCTTGTTTAAATCCTTGAGCCTTTAGCCTTGCCTTATGCCTTGCAATAGAGCCATCAGAATTCTTTTTGAGCTTGAATATCCAGCGGCAGCCCAGTACATGTTGATTTGGTAGTCGCGGGACCAGATCCCATGTTTGTTGATCCATGAGAGCAGTAATCTCTTGAGACATAGCCATTCTCCAAGCTGAATCAGACGCTGCCTTAGTGAAGCAAGTAGCTACTTCAGCTGCTGAATCGTTTGCCAGTAAAGAAAAAACTCGTTTAGGCTTAAGTGATCTGGTTTGGGCTCTTGTGACCATGGGGTGTCGTTTTGGATTTTGAGGAGTGGATGAAGGTGCTGAAGTGGGGTTGGGTAGGGAGGAAGATGAAGTGGTTGATGTATTTGTGGGATCTAAAAGTAGAGGCGGAGATGCAGGTTTTGTAGATGTGGATGCAGAAGTATTGTAGGAACTGGAAGAAGGTGGAAAGCATAATGAGCTAGGAAGTAACAGAGGATAGGGTAGAATAGGAGGCTGAGTAGATGTAGACTTCTTAGCTTCAGAGAAAGGGAAGTGAGTTTCATCAAATTTCACATGTCTGGACACAAAAACTCGACCATTTGTGGGACTGTAGCATCTGTACCCTTTATGAGAAGTGGAATAGCCTAAGAAGACACATGGTGTGGATCGGGGCTGAAGCTTACTGGTGGTGTATAGTTTAAGCCAAGGAAAGCACCGGCATCCAAACACTTTGAGGAACCCATAATCCGGGACCTGATGAAATAAAATTTCATAGGGGGATATGTGGTCCAGGGATTCAGAGGGTAGTCTGTTGATTAAAAATAATGCAGTAAGAAGAGCCTCAACCCAGAAATGTGAGGGCATGGAAGCTTGAAGGAGCAGACTGCGAACCATCTCAATCAAGTGCTTGTGTTTGCGTTCCGCGATCCCATTCTGTTCCGGTGTGTATGGTGAAGAGAACTGCTGAACAATCCCATGTTTAGAGCATAAGGTATGAAACTGATGATTCTGAAATTCTCCTCCGCCATCAGAGCGAAGTTTTTTAATGGATGTAGAAAGCTGATTTTCAGCCATTGCTTTAAAGTGGACAAAGCAGGAGAACACGTCTGACTTAGCAACAATGGGGTACACCCAATTAAATCTTGAGTGGTCATCAATGAAGACTACATAATATCTGAAACCTTTCCCTGAAGACATGGGTGAGAGACCCCAAACGTCTGAATGGACTAAGGCAAGAGGTTGCCTGGTATGCTTCTCTGCAGCTTGAAAAGGTAATTTGTGGCTCTTTGATTGATTACATGTGACACATGATGGCATCTCTGAGTAGGGCACTCCCTGCAGCCTGCACACTTGTGATACGGTAGCAGAATTGGGGTGGCCTAATCTGTGATGCCAGAGGACACTTGAGTTTGGTGAAGCTTGTAGTGCTGTTGTAGAGGTAGTGAAGGGTTTTGTGGTCGTTGTGGAAGATGAAATGGAGTAGAGACCATCAGTACACTGACCCTGAAATAGTATCTGCCCTGTTTTCTTGTCCTTAATCACACATCCACCCGAGTCGAAAATGACAACACAATCATTATCAACAGCTAATTTATGTACTAACAGAAGATTGTGTGAAATTTGTGGTGAATGAAGCAATTGAGAGAGGCGAAAACTGTGAGAGTCAGTAGTAATCGTACCAGAACCGGAATGGGTAATGGGAATCGAATTGCCATCACCTACTGAAATCTGATCTGTACCGGGGAATGGTGATGCATTGTGAAGAGCAGCAGGGTCAGCTGTAATGTGGGAAGACGCTCCACTGTCGATGATCCAGTTTCTTGTTTGTGTGGAGGGAGGTGCTGTAAACAGCACCTGATGAGTTGTATCTGGAGGGGAATACTGAGCATTTGGGTATAGGCGGAACCAGCAATTTGTAGCTGAGTGCCCAGTCTTCTTGCAGATTTGACACTCAATGAAGTTTGAGTTGTTACGCCCGGACCGTCCACTTCCTTGCCATCCTCTTCCCTGCCATCTGCCTCTATTTTGGTCATAGGACCATCGTCCACGTCCTCGGGGGAATTGGTTTCTTGATCGGCCCCTTCCACGAACAGTAGAGAGAGCAAAAGACGACGCTGTACTAGAATGCTGTAATTCTTTGTTAAGCAGGATAATTTCCTCACTGTTCAATAATGCATAAAATTCATCTAGTGGAAGAGAGGAGGATCTAATTCGGATAGCAGTAGAGAAGGCGTCGTAGGCTGGTGGAAGACCATTTAGAATGTAGAGGATTATATCTTCTGATTCCATTGTGGAACCGGCTGCTGCCAGGGTATCTACCTTTATCTTGATCTCTCCCAGATATTGTTGCATGGATTTGTCATCCTTTTTCAAATTGTGGAGCTCATTCTTAATTTGAATGATGTGTGATCTGGAGGCAGAGTTTAGCCTTGTTTCTAAAGCAGACCAAATTTGAAAGCTATGGTCTAAGTTTACTACATAGTGCAGAATAGCAGGGGAAATTGTTGAATTAAGAGCAGTGGCTAAGAACTGATCAGTCAGAAGCCAATTATCATATTCTTCTGAGCTGCTGGAAGGGCCTGAGGGAGGTTTACATACAATTGATCCATCGAGGAAACCGAAAAAACCTGATGCTCGAAATACCCGGGAGATCTGCGATTTCCATGTAAGGTAGTTGTCCGATGCAAGTTGAATGGAAACAAGAGATGTGATTCTTGCAATCAGGAACTTGAGTTTTGGAGAGAATATCGAGTCGGATGAGTGTTGAACTTCATCCGATCGAACTGAGGATGTCATTGACTCTTTTGCAGTATCTGCCGCTGAGAGTAGTTACTTGGGGTGGGATATAGAGATTCGAGTGATAGTTGGGAAGAAGGAGGGTGGGAAGTTGATGGAAGGGAGGACCGCCTGCTCTGATACCATAAAAGGATTCTCAGAATGTATAGAACAGAGAAGAGCTGAGATGAAAAGAGAACTGATGTATTAGGCTTCTCTCACTAAAACGTTATATTCCTCTCACTGGCATGGCACGAGCTACAGTGCTCGGCTACAGTGCCTTACTTCAGTAAAAAATTGAACAATGCTTACAGGAATCAAGTATTTATAGACTTGTGAAGAGCTGCCCTGCTGAGTCTTGCTCTGGAAGAAACCTGGTAGCTTGCAAGGGAAGAAGACAAGCTTGGTATCTTGCTGAGGAAGAAGAAGAAGCCAGCTGTGGTGGAGTGCCAGCTGTCCAGCTGAGTAGAGAATTCTAGAATCGATCTTCAACCGGCTGTGTTGCTGAGATGATGATAGTTGATAATTATTGTTCTTGACTGGATTCCTTCTGCTTTGTATGCAACAACAATGAATATAAATATAGATTTTTTGCATGAAGATCTATTTCAACAACAATGCTCTGGTTGTCTGGTTTATTGCAGTTCATGAAAGACTTCTCCGGACCAGTGATGACTTTTTTTGGCCCATTGATTCTACTTTTCATGGGCGTTTCATAATCGATGTAGAGTTTCTGGACCTGAAGATATGCCCGTTAAATGTAAGGATTTCTTCATGTTAATGTTTTTAGGCCTTTTAACATGTAGCTGTTGTGTTCTTGTCATTCCTAATATGAGAAGAAAATTGACCAAAGCTAGGTTCAGAAGCTAGGTTTGTGAAATTTAAGTCTGAAAATACTTAACATTGACTATTTCCAGTTCACTAGCTTAGCAAAGTTATTTGTTCAGGTGGCAGAGGTCCTCAACCCTTTAGCTCGTGAGTACAAGTCAATAGGGACCATGAAGAAAGAGCTTGCATAGCTGCAGTAGGAACTTGCACAGGCTACAGGTTTATAAATAGGATTTTTTACATGGATACCCTTTTAAATATCGGATTTTGCGTGAATACTCTTCCAAAATTGATATTTGCATGTATACCCTCATAAAACTCTATTATTGTACAAATGCTCGTAATATAATAGTTGTTCTAACGGTGTTAAGAAAAATTATATTTATATTAATTAAAAATAAAATAAAATTTTAAAATTATGCTATTGTCCATGTCTTCTTTTTCTGCTAGCGGGATCACGATCTATTTGCATGTCTACCCATTAAGGGTATTTTAGTCAGTTTAATTTGAAACTGTTAATTTTTTAACGTTGTTAGATAGCATGGGTACATATGCAAAAACAAAAATAAAAAAAAGGATAGAATGGCAAAACAAATGTTTTACGAGGGTATACATGCAAATATCAATTTTGGAAGGGTATTCATGCAAAATCCGATATTTAGGAGGGTATTTATGCAAAAAATCCTTATAAATATTACAACTGACATAAGCCATCTCATATATTTTAATTATGGATTAGTCTCCATTTTAATGCACATTTGCATAACCCTGCTATAAAAATTTTATCAGGCTCATTTATCAGAAGCCAGGGTAGCTGCAGCACTAGATAAGCTAGTATACATGGAAACATTGGTGAATGATAGACTACTACATGCAAGAAACTCAACTGAATCCAGTTCCAACTGCACAGCACTTACTCGAAGCACTTCCTCAGCATCTACAGAAACCTTAAAAGCTTTAAAAGCTTTGTTTCCACCGGTGTAGTCCAGGTACAAAACATGCAGGCGTCGATTAAATGTTGGGGATTGGATGTCCTTCGTCTGGACACGCTCGGTGAGAACGCTATCTGGTCCAGCTGGCACTGAGGTGGTGCTGGGCTGACGTACTCATACGTGGGGTGACCCACGGGTCGGAGAGAGTATAAGCAAAAATTTCTACCCGCATCGAACATTTTCTGGTGGAAGGAGGGCCCAGTGGTGGTTGCTATGCGGGTGAGGTTTCCTCTCCACCCCCTCCCCCCTTTTTACCAAAAAAAAAAAAAAAGAGCTTCTTTAAAAGCTAAGCCACATCGAAGAGGTTTAAATGTTTCAGGTCCTGTTCAATCCTACCACCCCAACCTTGTTGGGGTATGTGGAGACCTTTGGTGATGAAGAGAATTGAAGAAAAAATCAATTCTGCATAATTTTCTGTCTGGCGGACTGTCGGAGTCGACTCGAGCTTCAGTCGAGTCGACTCGGGAACAGTCGAGTCGACTCGAGGTCCATCGAGTCGACCCGGGAGAAGAAAGGCCGAAAAACCATGTTTCTGTCTCGACTGTCAGAGTCGACTCGAGCTACAGTCGAGTCGACTCGAAGCATCGTCGAGTCGACTCGAGCCACAGTCGAGTCGACTCGAGATCGTGCCAGTCATACTGGAAGTTGTCCAGACGTGCCCGAGTCGACTCGAACTAAAGCCGAGTCGACTCGAACTAAAGCCGAGTCGACTCGAGCTCGCGGAAATCATACAGATGAGTTTTCTTTTGGTGTTTTGTTGGCGTTTCGACGGCTATGATCATCTGAAGGTCTTGAGACTATATATAGGACTCATGAGAGCCCTAGGGTATAGCGATTGGCCGTATATTTGAGAGAGACTCTTATTTGTGAGGCTAGGGTTCTAGAGAAGAAGAGGATTGGGATCCTACTTCTTGTGCAAAGGGAATTCTGTGTGAATCTCTTGTAGAGCGATCTCGTGTGATCGTTCGGGTGTGTGCCATCTCTGTAATCTATTCATCCTAGTTGAGATTTGGAGCGGTGGAGGACGTAGGCTATTTGTAGCCGAACCTCGTTACATCTTTGTGTTTGCTTTGCTATCTTCTTCCTATTTCTTCTTTCTTTGGTTTGATAATCCGCTGCGGTGCTCAAGTGTTTTACCCTATTGATACCACGGGGTAATCTTTTGCCCTTCGTAGGGATAAGCGGAGCGGTGATCCTTGAGTCCGGTGTCGAGGGAGCGAGAGAGTTATTCTCTCTTTGTTTTCCGACGTTGGTGGGCAGTGCCGGTGTGAGTGGGTTCCGGTGCGGTCGGACGCCAACAATTGGTATCAGAGCTATTGGTTTTCTTCAATGGCGGATGAAGGGAAGTTGCGAATTGAGAAGTTCAATGGAACGAACTTCGGGTTTTGGAAGATGCAAATAGAGGATTACCTTTACCAGAAGGATCTCTATTTACCTCTTGGAGGTAGAGCGAAGAAACCAGAGAAGATGTCCGATGAAGACTGGGAGGTCCTCGATCGGAAGACGCTCGGCACCATAAGATTGTCACTTGCATCCCAAGTGGCATTCAACATCAAAAACGAGAAGACGACGATGGAGTTGATGGCAACATTGTCGCGGATGTACGAGAAACCCTCAGCATCAAACAAGGTATTTCTCATGAAGAGGTTGTTTAATCTTCGTATGAAAAATGGCGGCAGCGTAGCAGAATACCTCAACGAGTTCAATGGACTCACGGCCCAGTTGGAGTCAGTGGAGATTAGTTTTGACGATGAGATTCGGGCATTGCTAATTCTCTCCGGATTACCTGATAACTGGGAGGGCCTGGTGATGGCGGTGAGCAACTCTTCGGCAACGGGGAAGTTGATCTTTGATGACGTTGTGGGAGTGCTTCTGAGTGAAGAAGCAAGAAGGAAATCTTCTGGAGCTGCGGAGTCGTCTGGAAGTGCACTAAACACCTCTGACCGGGGAAGACAAAAGAAGGACGGTCGATTTCGAAGCGACTCGAAGTCGAGATCCAGCAGGTCTCGAGCACCTCAGAACAAGGGAGCGAAGTGCTGGAACTACGGGAAGATGGGGCACTTTAGGAGGGACTGCAAATCTCCTAAAGGGAAGCAAGGCGACCACACCGAAGGAGTCAGCAAGGATCTGGCAAATCTTGCTGAAAACGGTGACATGGATGCCCTCGTTCTATCTTTATCTACCGGTGACGAGTCTTGGGTGATAGACTCGGGCGCGTCCTTCCATGCTACATCCCAACGGAAGCTTCTTGGAGGATATGAGAAGGGAGACTTCGGCAAAGTCTACCTAGGGGATGGAGAGCCTTGCACTATACAAGGAAGGGGAAGCGCGGAAGTGAAGTTGATTTCTGGATCTTCACTTGAGCTTGAGGACGTACGGCACGTGCCTCAACTGCAGAGGAATCTGATCTCTGTTGGACAGTTGGCGAGCAAAGGGTACAAGACTACTTTCACAGCTGATCAGTGGAAGGTATCCAGAGGTTCGTTGACGGTGGCTAGTGGCAAGAAGATTGGGACACTTTATGTCGCCAATGGCACAGAAAACTCTATTGGAGTTGCTGCAGCAGATGTGGACGCCAAGTTATGGCATTGCAGACTTGGGCACATGAGTTATCAGGGACTGGAGGTGATGCACCAGTTGGGAAAGCTGCAGGATCTCAGGAGTGTTGAGATGGACTTCTGTGAGGATTGTATTCTCGGAAAGCAGAAGCGTGTTTCATTCAACAAAGAAGGTAAACCTCGGAAGCAAGAAAAGCTAGATCTCGTGCACACGGACGTGTGGGGGCCTGCACCGGTTTCTTCTATTGGTGGATCTCAGTACTATGTTACTTTTATTGATGATGCTACCAGGAAGCTTTGGGTGTTCTTCTTGAAGCACAAGTCAGAGGTATTTGGGGTCTTCAGGAGATGGCAGGCAATGGTAGAACTCGAGACAGGAAGGAGGTTAAAATGCCTGAGGTCAGACAACGGTGGTGAGTATTGTAGCAGGGAGTTTGAGGACTACTGTGCAGAGGCTGGGATCGTCAGGCAGAGGACAGTTCCAGGGACACCACAACAAAATGGAGTTGCTGAAAGGATGAACAGAACAATTAATGAGCGTGCCAGGAGTATGAGGATACATGTTGGATTGCCACAGCAGTTTTGGGCGGAAGCAGTTAACACTGCTGCCTATTTGATCAACAGAGGGCCATCAAAGAAACTTGAATTTGGGATTCCTGAGGAAGCATGGACAGCAAAGAAGATTGATTTGGCGCACTTACGAGTATTCGGTTGTACCAGTTATGTCCATGTTGATTCCAGTCAAAGAAGCAAACTAGACGCCAAATCAAAGAAGTGCATTTTCGTTGGATACGGAGGTCAACAGTTTGGGTATCGGTTTTGGGATCCCGAACACAGGAAGATCATTCGTAGTAATAATGTGGTATTCAATGAGAAAATGCAGCAGAGCACTGAATCAGAAACAAAACCTGTTGAGCCGTGTTTTGTGGATCCTGAAGAGGAGTCTACAAATTCTGGTCAGAAGACTCAGTCGAGCAAGAACCTGAAGTATTGGCACCCCCTCCACAACTAAGAA
This sequence comes from Phoenix dactylifera, assembly GCF_051530095.1. Lineage (NCBI taxonomy): Eukaryota > Viridiplantae > Streptophyta > Magnoliopsida > Arecales > Arecaceae > Phoenix > Phoenix dactylifera. The sequence goes on from NC_143191.1 coordinate 5,096,897, forward strand.
GGTCCACTCGTAGTACTCATGGGAAGCCTCCTCAAAGGTATGATGGGACTCTTAGTTATTTGCTGCTCACAGATAATGGCGAACCTGAATGCTTCACGGAGGCATTGGAGGTTGATACCAGGAAGGAGTGGGAGTTGGCCATGGATGATGAGATGAAGTCATTGGAGCAGATCAAACGTGGGATTTGGTGGATCTGCCCAAGGGGAAGAAAGCACTGTCAAACAAATGGGTTTACAGGCTGAAGGAAGAGCAGAATGGGAAGAAGCGATACAAGGCCAGGCTGGTTGTAAAAGGGTTTCAGCAGAGAGCAGGTATCGACTTCACGGAGATCTTTTCTCCTGTAGTCAAGATGAGTTCTATTCGGGCGGTGCTGAGCATGGTGGCAGAAGAGGATCTTCACTTAGAGCAGCTTGATGTGAAGACGGCTTTTCTCCACGGAGATCTCGATGAGGAGATATATATGCAGCAGCCGGAGGGATACATTGCAGCTGGCACGGGTGACTTGGTTTGCAAATTAAAGAAAAGCCTCTATGGTTTGAAACAAGCGCCCAGGCAATGGTATCTCAAGTTCGATAGCTACATGCTTAAGATAGGATACAGGAGATGTCAGGAGGATCACTGTTGCTACTTCCGGGACTTCGGTACATCTTACATTATCTTGCTATTGTATGTTGATGACATGTTAGTTGCAGGAGCTAGCATGCATGAGATTGCAAAATTGAAGCTGAAGCTGTCAAGAAAATTTGCAATGAAGGATCTAGGAGCAGCGAAACAGATCCTTGGAATGCGGATCAGCAGAGATAGGTCTAAACATATCCTCAGACTATCTCAGGCGGAGTACATCAGCCGAGTACTCAGGAGATTCTGCATGGAGGGTGCCAAACCTGTTGGCACACCACTGGGTGCCCACTTAAAGCTTTCCAAAGGGCAAAGTCCGAAGACGCGGGTGGAGGAGCTCAATATGTCAAAAATTCCGTATGCATCGGCGGTGGGGAGCTTGATGTACGCTATGGTGTGTACAAGACCAGACATTGCTCAAGCAGTGGGAGTTGTGAGTCGCTTTATGAGCTGCCCAGGCTTGGAGCATTGGCGCGCGGTCAAATGGATACTGAGGTATCTGAAGGGCACGGAGCACATGTCATTGTGCTATGGAGGTTCTGAGATCCAGTTACAGGGCTTTGTGGACTCAGACATGGCAGGGGACTTGGACGGCAGGAGAAGCACGACAGGGTACTTGTTCACCTTGGGCAGTGGAGCCGTCAGTTGGATTTCCAGGTTGCAACCAGTTGTTGCATTGTCGACTACGGAGGCGGAGTATGTGGCAGCCACAGAGGCGTGCAAGGAACTAATATGGCTTCAAGGCTTGATGAAGGAGCTTGGGAAGGAGCAGAAGGATTGCATGTTATATTCAGATAGTCAAAGTGCAATTCATCTGGCGAAGAATTCAGCTTTCCATTCGAGGACGAAGCATATTGACATACGGTACCACTTCGTGAGGTCATTGCTCGAGCAGGGACTCGTCAAGTTGGAGAAGATTCATACAAGTCAGAATCCTGCAGATATGCTGACGAAGGTCGTCACGGTGGAGAAGCTGAGGAGTTGTTCAGCTTCTGCTGGTCTTCATGCTTGAAGACGTTGAGGAGGCATCGTACCTATTTCACTAGGATGATTCAGTTTCAGTGGGAGCACAGAGGAGAGCCAAGTAACAAGAGGATATACCCAAGGTCTCCAAGTGGGAGATTGTTGGGGTATGTGGAGACCTTTGGTGATGAAGAGAATTGAAGAAAAAATCAATTCTGCATAGTTTTCTGTCTGGCGGACTGTCGGAGTCGACTCGAGCTTCAGTCGAGTCGACTCGGGAACAGTCGAGTCGACTCGAGGTCCATCGAGTCGACCCGGGAGAAGAAAGGCCGAAAAACCATGTTTCTGTCTGGACTGTCAGAGTCGACTCGAGCTACAGTCGAGTCGACTCGAAGCATCGTCGAGTCGACTCGAGCCACAGTCGAGTCGACTCGAGCCACAGTCGAGTCGACTCGAGATCGTGCCAGTCATACTGGAAGTTGTCCAGACGTGCCCGAGTCGACTCGAACTAAAGCCGAGTCGACTCGAACTCGCGGAAATCATACGGATGAGTTTTCTTTTGGTGTTTTGTTGGCGTTTCGACGGCTATGATCATCTGAAGGTCTTGAGACTATATATAGGACTCATGAGAGCCCTAGGGTATAGCGATTGGCCGTATATTTGAGAGAGACTCTTGTTTGTGAGGCTAGGGTTCTAGAGAAGAAGAGGATTGGGATCCTACTTCTTGTGCAAAGGGAATTCTGTGTGAATCTCTTGTAGAGCGATCTCGTGTGATCGTTCGGGTGTGTGCCATCTCTGTAATCTATTCATCCTAGTTGAGATTTGGAGCGGTGGAGGACGTAGGCTATTTGTAGCCGAACCTCGTTACATCTTTGTGTTTGCTTTGCTATCTTCTTCCTATTTCTTCTTCCTTTGGTTTGATAATCCGCTGCGGTGCTCAAGTGTTTTACCCTATTGATACCACGGGGTAATCTTTTGCCCTTCGTAGGGATAAGCGGAGCGGTGATCCTTGAGTCCGGTGTCGAGGGAGCGAGAGAGTTATTCTCTCTTTGTTTTCCGACGTTGGTGGGCAGTGCCGGTGTGAGTGGGTTCCGGTGCGGTCGGACGCCAACAAACCTAAAGAACTTTTGGTATCCAGTGGCATTCTCTAGCGATCTGAGGAACGATATCATGGTAAGTAAGCCCTGTTCCTCCTTAAAGAGGGAAAGTTTATTAAAGATTGTTTTTGTTGTTCGGTCTGTGACCTGTTCCCTTTTTTTTCCAGATACCAACAGATTGTTTTGAGGAACCATGGGTCTTATTTCGTGGGAAAGATGAAAAACCAGGCTGTGTGAAGAATACATGTGCTCATAGAGGCTGCCCACGTCACCTTGGATCTGTGACTGAGGGCCGCATCGAATGTCCTTACCATGGTAATTTATCTGCAAAATTTAACTTATTTGCAGGAACCAATAAACTTGGTTGTTATTTTTTGAAAGTAGTTATTTCATGAGTGGGAGCCTTAAAATATTTAAGACATAATAACAGCTTACGCAAAATGTGCATTTAGGATATCATGCATTGTAAGTTGACCCTGTAATGGACTTTCTTGGATATAGTTTCTTGTACTGAAGTTTACATTATTATGTATATATTTACTTTCTTAGATTGGAGATTTGTTGTCGTCATGCATTCGAATACAATACAACAGTGCAAACTGGCAAAGCACTGTTATTGACGTCATACATACAGTCCTCGTATCTGCTCAAAGAGAGAACAGAAAAAGATTCATGCAAGTAATTTTCTTGGTGGGCATATATTTCAGGTTGGGAGTACTCAACTGATGGAAAATGTGAAAAGATGCCATCTACTAAAATGCTGAATGTGCGGATAGGATCATTGCCCTGTTTTGAACAAGAAGGAATGGTCTGGATTTGGCCAGGTGACGCTCCCCTATGGCTACTATCCCTTCCTTGCAACATCCTCCTGAATTTAAAGTTCATGCAGAGGTAAAATTGTGCAGACTGATATCGCATGATTATAAAATACTGAATATAAAATAACCAGAAATTTCTACCACAATTTTCACTTTAAAGCATCATAAATATCCTAATAATTGAACCTATTTAGAGTTATTTTCTTGCATCAATCATGCAGCATTCACCTAGTGGGTTGTATTGTATGCAGTTCTCACCATGTTTATATCAACAGATTGTGATGGAGCTCCCAAATGAGCATGCGCTTCTTTTGGATAATCTTCTAGACCTTGCTCATGCACCATTTACTCACACCTCCACTTTTGCCAAGGGATGGAGTGTTCCGAGGTACTTCCCTCTCACCCAAACACCATACTATGAAAAGGACAATATCAGTTTTTCTTCGTAAACACCTTACAAAATATTGAAATATGCCAAAGAAATCCTCCATGAAAGTGGCAACGAAAAATGTCAAAAGTGGATTTGCGACCTTTTCACCACAATTAATTATAATTTCCTTTTCGGACTAAAAACTATATTGCTATTATGATTTTCGACTGCTAGTTCATTTGCAGTTATACATCTAGCTAAACATTTGCACTTGTAAACTGATGTGGAACAGAATTTCTACACAGAAATAAGGCTAGTGCGAATAAAATTGCTTCAGTGTTATATTTTGATGAAAATTTGTTTTTTGTCGATAGATGCCTCCAGTTTTCATACACCTCATATGTCAAAAGGAAATTTTTCTTACCCCTCCTTTTTTTTGAGAAAAACAATTGTTCTTATCTCTTTGATGCTTCTTAGAAATATAAGGAAAGAGTACCTCCTTTCGTGCTGATCTTGGGCTAACACATTGCATCTGAAAAATTACAGCTTGGTGAAGTTCCTAACACCTGCATCAGGTCTCCAAGGATACTGGGATCCTTACCCTATTGACATGGAGTTCCGACCCCCATGCATGGTCCTCTCTACAATTGGGATATCAAAGCCTGGAAAACTGGAGGGGCAGAATACTAGGGAATGCTCCACACATTTACATCAGCTTCATGTGTGCTTGCCCTCCTCTAGACAGAAAACAAGGTTACTGTACAGAATGTCTTTGGATTTTGCCCCATTTCTTCAACACATCCCCTTCGTGCACATGTTGTGGAGGCACTTTGCAGAGAAGGTAAGCAGCATAGTGTAGTGAAAGTTTTCTTTCCTTAATTAGAGTTCAGCATGTCATATATCTATTAGCCTACACATAATTGAGTGTTAAGAAGCATCAGAACACAAAATAAATTTTGGACTGAAGCATGCCTCTTATTTGATAATATGATCACAACAGAACCTTGGCGTCTCCACTTCTATCACTGGATCATATCACCATGAAAGATATTACCATATGGTGCACTCACTTTGTTTTCACACCATATCTAGCAACCACTTCAAGCCCGAAAACCAACTTAGGGCAAATTCCTGCACTTTGTTGCCTCCATGTTGACAAAAGCTTCATAACGATATGAGTATTTAGCAACAAAAACATATAGATTAAAAAGGAGAGGAAAACGCCTATTTTGTTCAGATCTGAGAAAGTATATCTAATACGAAGCTAGTGCACAATTCTGTAATTGTCAAAACTATACAAAGTGGCTCATGCAAAGCAATCTTTGTGAGCAACTGAAGCTTTATTCAAAAAAATAACCGATGAATCACATGTACAAAAGGCATTCATATAGGATTAGAGTTTCGATAACCTAGAGCTGCAGTATATTACGGTGATTAACGAGAAGGCTATCTTTCATATGCTTGGGAAGTAACATGCGTATAACCCAATCTGTTAAAAGACTATTTTGGAGTGCTGGAGTGAGATTTGGGAATATAACACAATTCATAGCAAAAACATATCTTCTCTCCTAGAAAAGTCAAAAAATCATACCAAGCATATCCTCGGTTGCCAGAGATCATACGGTGACTGTGAGCCTTCTTTGTGATAATGCTTGTTGCTATTAGTGCTTTCAAACTTACATTCTCCTTGCGTGGTGTTAACTCTCGTACCCAGGTGCTGAATGAGGATATGCGGCTTGTCATCGGCCAGCAGGACCGGATGATCAACGGGGCCAATGTATGGAACCTGCCAGTATTATATGACAAACTTGGGGTATGGTACAGATTGTGGAGAGATGCAGTTGAGAGCAGAGCCAAGAGATTGCCATTCAGCAAACAAGATAAATAGCCCAGGAAGGCAGCAAGCTCCTTAACATACTACTTCGGGTTCTTCCATCATCATTCTTTGTAATACGAATGCAATAAACCATCTATCATATATGATGGAAGGTACAACGGCCTCAGAACCAATCACTGATTCACAGATGATCCATTGAGGAGGACTGCAAGCAGTAGCTCCGGGAGCAAACAGAAGATAACCGGTCCATTCCCTATAAAAATAAACTGTACACTAGTCTGAATATGGAGGCATGCTAGTATGCCTTGATTGTTTTTGGTGTACAGAGAGGATCCTAATTTTGGACTTCAATTGCTCCTCATTTTTCTTTGTTTTTGCACGTTCTTTACTGATTTATGTTATCTTAGTTCCTGACTTTTTGTTTATTACCCCTCTGGAAAATAGGAGAAGTCTTCTTTTTTCCATTTATCTCGGCAAAACCAACACACAAAGAAGTTACTCGGTATGATAGCTTTTTTGCATTCTATGTTTCAGCCTTTCTTTTTTAACCTCTCCCAATTATCCCTTTCCCTTCTTTCCTAATCATCCACCTGTCTGGCCTTCATATTTTCTTAATTTCAACAGTTAGATCCAAAATTGGTGAAGCAGACTTATTAAGCTCTGTTTTAACTGTTTTTCACAAAATGGTGGATGGGATAAGTACTACAACTGCACTATCAACTTAGTCAGCATTTTACAAACTTTCCAAGCTTTAATCACTTTCATCCCATGTAAATAGTTTCTCGGATTGCAATGGTATAGGTTAAAGTTCGCAATTTTTACCCACAGTAGATCAGCAGCACTTCCAGTGACAACTCTACTTATTTATTTATTTATGTATAACCAGCTTTTGAGTGCCACTGTACCACAACATTCTTCATCATCGCTTAGTTGTTTACAATAAAAAACTTGCCCAAATTTGAGCGTAATATTTTTTCTTTGAAATATAGGGAGGAAAAACTACCCCAAGATTCATTGAGTCAAGGAAAGGAAAACAGGAGGAATTTTATTTTATTTACAAAAAACTGTAGCTTAAATTGTATTACAAGAAAAAAAAGGATTTTTTTTATTAACACTGTCGACCTCTGTATATACTGCAACTTCATTTGACATATGGAGCAGCCACATCAAAGAAAACGAAACGAAAAGAAAAGGGAGTGGGAACCCTAACCCTAGCAAGCCATAACTCTTGCAAAGCTAGCCAAAAGTTCCACCTTTCCTCCACCCTCAGACCCAAAACCACAGCCGGAGACGCCTCCTTCAGAGGGCGGCCCCGCAGAAGGGGCAGAAGCGGAAGTGGGGCTCGACGACGCGATCGCAGGAGTAGCACCGGAGAGCGTCGGCAACGGACGGCCGCCGCGCGCCCTCATCGAGGAAGCCCCCTCGGCCATCATCGGCGGCGGAGGAGGGACCAGAAGGGAGGGATCTGGGGAAGAGGAAGGAACAGTCGCGGCAGTAGAAGGTGGGCTCCTTGCCAGGCCAGCGCCAGACGGGGACGAAGAAGAGCTTGAGCACCTTCTCGTACTCCACCAGGTCGGCGTAGGAGCCACACCGGATGCAGCGGCCGGCGCTCTCCTTGAGCACCCGCCCCGCCTGCTGCTCCAAACCTCCCACGAAGAAGAAGAACATCTTTTTCTCTATCGCTGCGGCCGACGATCGGTCGTTTGGTCTCTTAACGTCGACACTCGACGGAGAAGGCAGGAGTTCGAGGTTAGAGGAATGGTATGGAGCCTTCTAGAGGCCTCTCTTCGATTTAGGACTGGAATCGGGCCGGGCCCAGACTTTTTTGGTATTTGGGCCAGCCTTAGGCCAGAAGATTTCTCCAAACTTATGGCTCAAGTCTGATCCGATCCTGGGCCCCCCGACTCGGATTGAAACGTAATCAAGCCGACTTGAATGTCGATTTGGACCACAATACTGGGCCAACCCAAGTTTGCCTAATTGACTTGGTATTTGGCTCGAGGAAAGAAAAGGGTGACGAGGTGTCGGTGTTCATGAAACCTTCCCCCTCTCCTCTATTAAGAGGTCGAGACAATAGCTTAATGGATCTGCTTAGTGACTAGACCCAAACCAAAAATATAACTCAAGTTTTTTGTTTTTTTGGGACAATCCAGCTTAGCGAAACTTGACCTGAATGATATCCAATTAATATTCTTGGTTTGATCTGGTGTGAGTTTGTTTGAGAGATTAATTGCCAAATCAAATTAGATTACAATTAAATTTTTTTCTGGTTAGTCAACACCTAGTGACCTCTTAGCAAGTTAAGCATGAAATTCAAGAGAATGACGACTTATTTTGGTTCTTTTTAAACTTTTATGCATGCAATATTTGGAAGAGGCAGGGAAAGGCCAAAGTTCCACGTGAATATTGAATAGCATTTTATCTCAAGCACAAGTGTTGTCAACTAACATGTAAGCATATAGTAATTTTTTACAATATGTAGTCATGCTAAGGATTCTTATGTGTATAGACATAATGTATAAGTACAATTTTACTAGTAGTACCTATAATTCACTAAAAGCCGAAATGAGATAAAGCCTGTTCTTTCGTTTCAGGAAAAAAATAAAAAAAAATAAAAAAATAAAAAAGAAAAGTGCTGATTATTCCACTGCCCAATCATCCTAATTGCCCATGAAACATGGATCTTCATCATCACCATCAGTACTCAAATCCGACGGTGCCAAATCCTATATCAGTTTGGTTGTCTCCTCTAGAAAGGAGTCTTCTCTGACCGGGTCAACAAGCGACCTCCCAGTATTCCAAGACCCGACGATCCCGACTTGGGTCGACATGAGATATTTCATGGAAGAGTATCACGTACGTGTCAGCTGTTCGTTTGCTAGAAAGCCTATCCTCTATATACCGGGCGTGTGAGAACACGTGTCATTAGCTTGAACGCAAACCAAGTCGACGGTAGAGGAAGAAATTATATCCTAGACTGCGTGCACCACGTGCCGTGCACGCCGCCAATCGCAGCCGGTCGTTCCTGTGAACCCCATGTCAGCGAGCGGCTGTGATTATCAGCGCGACGGCGACGCAGTGCACGCCGCTATTGCACACGTCGTTTTCGGTACAACCACTGCTGCTTTGCATTGCTGGGCTCCTTTCTTCCTACTCTTTCCAGATGGAGAGGGGGAAAGCTCGGTGGGAAAGAGATGAGTGGAGGAGGGGCAAACGGGAGCGACTCGAAGGTGGAAACCATCTCGAGGTTGGCGCAGTGGAAGATCGAGAGCTTCGGTCCCTGCTCCTACCGCCGCTCCGATGCCTTCAAGCTCGGCATCTGGAACTGGTGACTCCTTTTTTTTTTTTGCATTTTTTTGGGAATTTTTGGGTTAAAAAATCGATTTTTAATGCTTAATCCTTGATGTTTTTTGGGAAAATTTTGTTTTTTTTATAAATATTTCTGGGTTGCAGGTTCTTATCGGTCGAGAAGAACCGATACATGTACATCCGGCTCTTCCCGGAGCCATGCCGGATCTCAAAGGAGCAGCCCCCCATGGCTCGGTTCGTGCTTCGGGTCTCCAACCCCGGGCCTGGCCGCCGGCCCTATATCTCACCTGGTACTCTCGCTGCTGCCTTAACTTGATTTGATTTTTGGTCAACAATATTGTTTTGTTAACATTAGTAAATTTTTATTTGAATTCCTGCTTTTTTATTGTAATTGCTTGTTAAGATGGGATTTTTAGTGTTTTAAGGATTCATGTTGATGAATTTTCCATGTTAAAGCGGTTTTGGTTTTATTGGACAAGAAAACGTCATTAGAAAATGTGTAAGAGCTATATGTGTGTGTGTGTGTGTGTGTGTGTGTGTGTGTGTCTCTGCGTGTTCTATCGAAGCTTGGTTAATAAGAACCTTTTAAAGAAGTCCGACTCGTGGGTTGACAGTGAGCAAGACTCAAAGGAAACTTATGCTTGCAGATGGCATCTCTAGCGTGGATTGCATAGTTTGGAGGAATGAGGCTCTTGTTAATTTCTAATTCACACATCAATAATTGATACTGTTTTATGGGAAAAAAGTGTTTGTGGGTGTTATCTACAGCTTGATAAAAAATACCGTGATTCATTGGGCTTCAATGGCAACTTTGGAAATTAGAAAGTACTGATGGGAACCATCTGGAGAGCTTCAAGAGAGTAAAGGTCATGCTGTTATTCATTAAAGTTGATTTGACTTTATGGAGTGCTGACGTTAGCAACAATGAAATTTACATGTTGGCAATAATGGTTTGCTGGATATATTATGGATTATGGAGGTTGCAATGGATGCATATATTGATGAAAACAATGGTGATTTGTTCTAAACTTCAGGATGTCCATCAGTTGACATGTCAACAACCATGTTTCATATAGGTAAGCTCAAACTACTTGCAATACATAATTAAGCAATGTGGTCATTGAAGTTGTATATTATCACATCGCAGTGCATTTTAGGCACCATATAGTCACGCACCTTAGGCATATGTAGACACTGTACATAGTAAGAAATAGGAAAACTATATAGAGAATGGTCCAATTAGAGTAAGGTTACTTACCGGCTATTGTTATGGTGTTATGGAAAGTTACAGTTAAGGTTGGTAATAGAGCTAGCCAGCTTGGTTCTAGCCATTGTGACATTCAATGAACGGGTTTGGGCTCAACAAATTTGACGTTTGAGCTTGGCCAACTATGCACCAACCTTGGTCCCCATTCTAAGCTTAAATTACCTACAACATAACATAGTATACTATTACATTATAGAGTTTTGCTTTGATAATTCTCTCATTTTTTCAGTTGTTTTGAGGTTTAACTGTAGCCCTTGATTTGCTAAAGGGTAGAAGAGTAACTTTCAAGTTTGATTGGGTCAATCGGCTAGTGAATAGTGATCCATGTGAGACTAAGTAAAAATACTTCTCTCTATTCTATATTGTGCTTTCTCCTGTGAGCTCAGGGAACAAACAAAGGTCCCTCTCCCAAACACAGTGGAAAGAGAAGAACAAGGAAATTTGGGCAAGCTTGTTAGAGCACTAGATGTTGCTCCCCTTTCATCTCACTTACTTATTTCTGTCCCTTTTGGTCCCACCTTCACTGAATCAGACTTCACTATGCCTCGGGCCCTCAATGTTGGACTCTTCAAACTCATCCACATTCGGCCATCCAATTACTGAATGTGAAATGTGAGGAGATCATATTGAAACATGACAAAGAATAGGGAGGAACTCGGAAGTTTACAATCATGATTGCCAGACATGTGCATCCTCCTTGAGCTTATTTGTGTTCAGCCAACCTTCCCACCTGGCCACACTCCTCCACAACACCCCTCCCCCCGCTCTCTTCTCTTCCCCCCTTCTCTCCTTCTTGTACAACCACTCATATGGTCCTCTGAACCACCACTTGTTCAACCAGCCCACCCTCCCCCTCCTCCTCCTCCTCTCTCTCTGTGCTAAGGTAGAATGAGAAGTGCCAAATAAAGATATGAGAAGAGGCTGTTGCAAGGCAAGGGGCACACCAGTGACAAATACATTATATTGTATGTTGTAAGGATTTCAAACCACCTAGGGGGAAAATTTTGGGATATTTATATATAATGAACAAAGCTCTGGGCTAATTGCCCAAAAAAAGGGATTTGGGCTGCATTGTTGTACATCGAACTGCATCTTGATATCTTGTTTGTTTGATCCCTGTAAAATGAGGATAGAATATCAAAAGAAAATTAATCTCATTCCGATGGCTAAATGTTTAAGAATACCATCTCAGTTGAGAGAATTTTGTTAGGTAACACCTTTTAACCTTCTACCTAGAGTATGGTACTCTTTCAGAATTTTCCTGGAATCTCGAACTACTATCCACTTCTTGAGAGCCATCGTACTTGAAAGTGTTTCTAAAATATTCACTTCTCTGCACCTGCACTTAACTTGTTCCAGAATCTGGTAACTAGGTTTTGAAATATTTTGAAATCTCAACTGGTGATACTAAATCCTCAATGTTCAAGCCCAGATGTCAGAAACCTTTGAAAAGCCAATTTATGCCACTTGATCCCTGTAGTTTGACAAGATATGATAAAGGACCTTTTGTTCTCTCTCTCTCTCTCTCTCATCTATCTCTTACTCTCACAAATGAACAAATGAATGAATGAGCAAAAGGAAAAAGAGTTGTGTTGTACTTGCTTTTCAGCTGACTGTATGCTAAGATGTTGTACATTGCACACTCTTATAGTTGACCTTGCAGCAATATGTGCTAAATCTACTAAGTCTGTTTTTACTTATTATTGTTCTTGACTGGATTCCTTCTGCTTTGTATGCAACATTAAAAATAGAAAAAATATAAATATAAATATAGATTTTTTGCATGAAGATCTATTTCAACAACAATGCTCTGGTTGTCTGGTTAATTGCAGTTCATGAAAGACTTCTCCGGACCAGTGATGACTTTGTTTGGCCCATTGATTCTACTTTTCATGGGCGTTTCATAATCGATGTAGAGTTTCTGGACCTGAAGATATCCCCGTTAAATGTAAGGATTTCTTCATGTTAATGTTTTAGGCCTTTTAACATGTAGCAGTTGTGTTCTTGTCATTCCTAATATAAGAAGAAAATTGACCAATCTTTTCTAAGTGATATAGTAAATGCGAAATGAGGATAATAGCTGCAGCAGTGCTCACATGATATTTGTGACAACTTGGTGGTAGGTTGGCAAAAGAAAAAAAATATTTATCTTTTTCTTAATTCATATCCTTTTTCTTGCTTTCATTTTTTTAAAAATTTTTCTGGTCTAGTTTTCATCTTTTTTTTGAGGGGGGAGGGGGGTTATGAAGTATTTTATTCCCTGGAGATTTTTTACTTTTTATTGTTAGTTTTTAGTAGAAGACCGGAGTAAAGAAATATGTTGAGCAAGAATTCTGAAGTGAGTTCATAAACTTTCAAATAAGTGTAATTTCGTATTTCATATGGAAATGCAGGGAGGTGACCCATACTCTATATGGCCTAACGAAAGCATGATGCAGTCTCTTGCAAGCAAAAGCACTCTCCGATGCCTCTCTCGCATGCTAGAAGAAGGCATCCATTCTGATGTCACCATCAACACTTCCAATGGTGTGTTGAAGGCCCACAAGGCTGTACTTTCTGCAAGCTCTCCTGTATTTGAGAGCATGTTCTTGCACGATCTCAAAGAGAAAGAATCCTCCATAATAGATATAGAGGACATGTCGCTTGAATCTTGCTCGGCTCTTCTCAACTATATTTATGGAACCATTAAGCAGGATGAGTTCTGGAAGCACCGCCTCTCGTTGCTTGGTGCAGCAAACAAGTACGATATTGCTGACCTTAAAGAGTGCTGCGAGGAGAGCCTCTTGGAGGATATCAACTCCAGTAATGTCCTTGAGCGGCTTCATGAGGCATGGCTTTATCAACTTAGCAAGCTAAAGAAGGGGTGCATGATGTACTTGTTTGATTTCGGAAAGATATATGATGTGAGAGATGAGATAAATAGCTTCTTCCGCCATGCAGATAGGGAGCTGATGTTGGAAATGTTCCAAGAGGTCCTAACTGTTTGGAAGCCTGTGTGACATTCTACTCGGGCAAGTTGAAATGTTTTTAATTGTTCCAGAACTGCTGTAAATACGTGATGGGGTCCCTGTTTGATAAGTTACGGCATGCTTTTGGTTGTATTATGTTTGATTTTCCTTTTTTCAGACCTTTGAAGATTCATGTTAGAGTGGGTTGCGGTATATTGATGGTGAGCTGTTGGGTTGTGCAGTTCATATGAATTTTGTTGTTTGAACTATGAGCCATTTTGTTCCAACTCTATCTTTTGTCCCTGACTCTGTTTGTTTGTCTGTTAATTGTTTAGCTGTCGATGCCGGTTGTAGAGGTGCAGAAAGTTATAAAGTTGTGGATTCTCTATGTATTGCTGCTGACTATAGATCAAGATATCGAAGAGAGGATTTTCTTGGTTATGGCTATCAAGACGGTTTCATTCCAAGCTGTCATGTATAAGAACTAAACTCACCAAGTTCTGGTTGAATTAGCACAGATTGGTGCACAACAAGGATAAGGGTTGTATCTTTGGTGCAAAAGAAGGAATCACCTTTCTTGCGAATTCATCGTTGGATCACTGATTGGTTGCTTTGGAATTTATGCAGATGGATGGATGATAGAGTTTAGAGTGCTTTGAGATCTATGCAGTGGGTGATTTAATGGTAGATTTGTATGCAGTGGGTGATTTAATGGTACATTTGTGTGAAGGAGGGTGAATCCTTTGCGTCCCACGCAACAAAAGGTGAAGGATCCTTCTTGCTTGTTTACCACTCTCACCTTTTTTGTTGCCGTCCTTGCTATCAATGAACCCCATAACACTTATTAGTCTATCAACTCTAGCCTTGAGCCATCATTATTTGGCTGATGATTAGCCTAAAATGCATTTACAAATAGGATTTGATGTAGAAAATTAGATGTCTTCTAGAGGGAAATAGTGGACGAGCCAAACTTCTTTAAAAAAATACAATGAGAACTGTTATATTTCTCACATATGCATTAGGAAGTGGTTGCTAGCCAGAATAGATTTTATGTTAGATAAAAATACAATAACATCCTTTCAAGTTTTGGTGAGAAATATGTCGGTCCAAAAATTAAAAATTTTCAATTAACCTCTGAAACCTTTCTTTTGTGTCAAAAAGGCACAGCTGTCCATCTCTATTAATCATCAGGCTACAAGTTAATACTTATCTTATTCTAGAAAAAATCTTGCTTTTTAATTACCATCAGGCTTACATTTGGGCACCAAGAAAAGAAGAGTCACCAAGCAGTCATGTAATTATCGTTTTTCTACATTTGAGAGAAGGGTTTAAATCTACTGTTTTAGATAAGATAATAGTCTTTTGTCTCTCTGTAGGCTCCCTTTCCTTGCTGTTTATTGGACACGGATCTCGTCAGAAATGGAGACGAGCCACCTCTACGCGGATCCGGATCTCAGGAGTAATGTCTGTGACCCTGGCACCGGCAGCAAACCGGTGCCCAGCCGAAGTCGTGGCCCTTCGCCACCTCTTGGAGCACATCAAGGCCCTCCTCCACTAGCTGGACCTAGTGTTTTGCCTCGACCCTTGCATCAACGTTGGATCCGTCATCACCGGCGACCCCCCCGCCGAAGTCCACATCCACTGGTGCATGCTCGCCATGCAGAGCCTGATGTAGCTCGGATTAGATGCCTAGAGACAATTACAGCCTAGATTAGGTGTCCAGTGATATTTTGACATCTAGCATGCGGATTTAAATTCTAGGTGGATCAGGAGGACCAATTACTGCTCCATGTGATTAAGAGGATCGAAATAAGAAAGGACAGTTACAGCTCGTCTTCTGATCTCGGAGCCCAAGCATAACCATCTACGCCCTAGCCTCTATATAAACAGGGCTAGGCGACCCAAGTATGCATCAAACATATAGCTCATCTATTAGCTTATACTATCATTTTGTTTTTCGGATCTTTTTTTCTTTTATCTCCTGTTCTACTAAAGAAGTGTACCTAATAAAAAGTAGTTCTTGTAATTAGAACATATCTTGTTAAACCACCCATAAAAACCATATTCTGACTTTTTTCTGGTGAATATCCAACAATAGGTTCTATTGAATGAATAATAGATCCAGATCCCAAAAACAATAAGCTTTAGAATAGGCATGAGTGATCAAATGGAATAAAGCTGCTCGATAAGAACCTATACCTAGAGCTAACATAATATAACCTAATTGAGACATTGTAGAATAGGCTAAACTTCTTTTAATGTATGTTTGAGCAAGAGAAAAAGTAGCTCCTAATAGTACTGTTATTACACCCAGTAAAGAAATGAAATTCGACTGACTTAGGTATCGGAGAATCCACTGTCGGATTAGCTTCAGCAATATCTCATCTTCTCTCTGCTCGTAGGTTGAGCTCCCTTTCTAAGCAAAGCCACCACCGACTGTCAGATCTCCATCTCCATTAGGTCAGGTTTTTGGAATAATAGAGCCTTTTCTTTCGGGAGCAATTCGTATAGGGGCGATGCTACATGAGCTCAAGGATGTTGTTAAGGGTTTAGAGGTAGGGTTCAAGGCCCCGAATGCGGGGCTCGACTACATGTACACCCTGGCCATGTGGGATCATTTCCAAGGGGTCTGCAAATGTATCGACCAATAATGCAGTCACATAGTGTACTAGTTTGTCATTGATTTCATGCTCCTAGTGCTCTTCACCTCAGCCGATCTCCAAGCCTGTCAGCATCTTCCATGTTAGCTCAATTCTCCGAGTTCCTAAATTGTTTTTCAAGGTTTTGAGTGGCTGTAGTAGAATGATTTTCATGCCAAATAAAATTTTGGTCAGATTTTCGCTAGATTTAGGGTTCTTTTTATCAGTTTGAGGATATAAGTGATTTAAATCAGTGCAATGTGTAAATTTTATTTTTTTTTTAACAAGAATTGAGGTGCGATTCATGGGTGGATTATCTTAAAATTAATAATTCTGTGTTGTTAAATTTTCATTCTATTTTAAATCAGAAAATTACTAATTTTGGTCAAGCAAAAGATGATTGAATTGCTTTAGTGGGTTAGTTTACTAAGGTTTAGATTAAGGCGGAAAGGGGGAGGAGATGGTGATGGATGAGAAGAATTATGATGGGAGCCTAGCCAAATTTCTCTCCAAAAATAGTTGGTGGACTCAATAACCTCTATGGAAGATCAAAAATATTTTAGTCATTTTAGTCCCTTTATTAACCGCCAGATGAACTATTGGACCACAGTAATATAAAAAAATAAATTTTAAAATTAATTGAAAATTTTTAAATTTTCAAGATCAATATGCTTCTTGTCAAAACATGGAGGGCTAAGAAGTATTTCTATGAAAAAAAATCATTTGCTTCGTAAGTTCATTTTTTCTCCCATCTTAACCCCATAAATAAATAAATCACTTTCTTCATAAGAAAAATAAAATTAAAACATGGGAAGCGAGGAAGTTAGAAATTGAAACTTACCTTCCTTGACTTTCCAAAGATATTTTAGTAGAATGTAACTGGTATCAGGCACCTAAAATGGCCAAAAAGACAAAATGAACCTGTTATTGAATGCTAATTAGATAGAAATCGAAAAAGAAAATAAAAAAATATTCCTCATTAGAAAGATAGAATAAAATTATTTTAGCGCACGCAGTAGAGAAGGTCGTATTGAGCCGTCTTCCCTTTTTACCATGTAACTTATAATATCCATTTTAAAGTAAAAACTCAAGAGTTAAAAGTAGGACGAGACTTCTCTTACTAATGAAGTTCATCCATCCTGTGACTTAATTAAAAAAAAATATTTGTGAAGCCTCGTTGGTGAGGCCATCCTCTTCCTCTCCGAGTCTCTTTTTCCTCCAAAATATGGAGTCCCTTTCTTCGCATAGATTGTGTTTACCAATACACGGGACTTGGTCTGATGATACACACCTAGTAAATTACTCATCCAACGATCTATACACATCTCTAAATAAATTGATAAACAGTTTCCAGAAATTGTGTTCACCAGTATATAGTATATATTCAAGTGATACATACTCGATGAATTTTTGATATATATTTTAAGCCTCTTTGATATACACCCAGCAACAATTCAATACACTTTTCTAAACAAATTAATATATATTTAGATAAAGTGATACATAGTTTCTAAAATATCATGTTTACCAGTATATAGTATGTGTGTATATATATAGGTGATACATATTCATGGGTTTCTAATTCATAATTTAAGCTTTTTTGATACATATTCAGCAGCGACTTAATAGATATTTTCGAGTAAACTAATATATATATTTAGAACGAATACTTTTACAAGGAAAAAAACTTTGGAGGAGAAAGAAAATTGGGGAGGAAGAGAAAGGCAGCACGAACTGATGGCAATAAAGAAGTGAGATATAAGGATGGACGGTATTATAGAGGATGCTTTACCTTTTTTTATTTTTATTTTTTAAAATATCATAAGATAGATTCAGAGCCCATCTCGATTTAACTTTTTGATTTCTATTTTAAGATGTATGTGACAAGGTTTATGGTAAAAAAAGGAATATGGCTTTACGCAATTCCCCTTGGTGCATGTACAAAAGGAATTTCATTTTTGGAAACGGCATACTTCTCATTACATGTCAATGATGGTAAATTACGTAAATGAAATCAAAGATAGGGGCATTACTATTACAACAATGATTATTCGGACCAGAACTCTCCATCTGCTGCCGATAAGCCAGTCGTCTCCTCCTCTTCATCCCCAGTTCCTCTCCTTCGAAGAGATAGAAATTAGGGTTTCCAAGATCTAGGGTTTCTCCAATCTCTCCACCCATGTCGAACTTCAGCGGCGACGAGACCGCCCCCTTCTTTGGCTTCCTTGGAGCCGCGGCAGCGCTCGTCTTCTCCTGTAATCCCTCGATCTCTATCCCCTTTGTAGGGTTTAGTCGAATTGTTGGGCTTCTCCCATTCCAAGGTTCTTATTTTTTGAATTTTGATGGCTTTTTTTTATTATTATTTGAAGGCATGGGAGCGGCGTACGGGACGGCGAAGAGTGGAGTCGGGGTGGCGTCGATGGGCGTGATGCGGCCGGAGCTCGTGATGAAGTCGATCGTGCCCGTGGTCATGGCTGGAGTGCTCGGGATCTACGGGTTGATCATAGCTGTGATCATAAGCACGGGGATTAACCCCAAGGCCAAGTCTTACTACCTATTCGATGGATATGCGCACCTCTCGTCCGGGCTCGCTTGTGGCCTTGCTGGCCTCTCTGCAGGCATGGCGATCGGGATTGTTGGTGATGCAGGAGTCAGGTAATTTTTTTTTTCTTTGTTTAAAATCTCTAAGCCCGATTCTCTCTCTGTCTAGATGATCTGCAAATTTTAGATTTTTCATTGATTTCAGTAAGTGGCTTTGTTTTGATCTCTTAGTGTATTTTTTTGACCTGATCTGCCAAAATTGTTCTTTTTCTATGTGATTGAATGCTTAATTTATTGTTTTGCAAGCCAGTTGAAGGATTATAGCTCTGGCTTTATTGGTTCTTAGCAATAATTCAGCCAAGGGTTTATTTGATGC
Source organism: Phoenix dactylifera (assembly GCF_051530095.1). Lineage (NCBI taxonomy): Eukaryota > Viridiplantae > Streptophyta > Magnoliopsida > Arecales > Arecaceae > Phoenix > Phoenix dactylifera. Next base: position 5,115,680 of record NC_143191.1, read on the forward strand.
AAATTTATTATCAAAAGAGGGATGATTGGATTGGATCTAGCTTGATGCTTATTATTATGGTTCCTAAGAATCAGTTGAGAGATCTATCTGAGTTTTTTTTTTGGCTGGCTGAATGTCTCTTTTATTTGGACAAAGGCCTCCTGATTAAGTATTCTTCTATTCTGTTGTCATAGTGGGGTTAAATGAGATTGTTTTGATGGTTTAGAATATTTGCTTGTTAGTTTTTTTTTCTATATTTTCTTTTCATGGTGTAGTCGAGCCTGATACCTCTGTCCGTAATTCTGCTACTTAACAAAAGATCCTGTAGTATATTCCATTATATGCTTGCTTGCTCGTTCAGGAACTTAATGAAGATTTCACTTAAAGTCTTTTATGCATATCTCTATGAAAATATAAGGGAACAAAGATATGAAAATATTCTGGGATAATATATGTATTTTATGATAAATGTGAGATTGACAAGTTTTGCTATGTTAAGCATATAGGTGAACCATGACTACGTCCGAGTGCAAATGTTTTCGAAGAATCTGTCCCAGGTGTGGAGGTGTCTGACACTTTAACCTATGAAAATCATAGCATGGGGTTACTTCTGTATAACACAATTTATAAAAATAAAAAATAAATATGTTGAAATATAGAGATGACAGGGCAGGTTTACTAATGAATTGTACTTCTGATATGGAGAAAACTTACATTCTTGCCATCATGATGTTAAAGAAAAACAGCGATGTATGATACTTTACTAGAAGTCTCTGGACAATTTCCACTAATATTTGTCTAGTGGTAACATAGTAAAGAAGTTCAAATGTCAGATATTGCAATGAATTAGTTTTGACAGGTTACTCCAAAAGTGCCAAGTGCCAGCACTTCTGGTTGATGTAAGCAGGACTCTTCGCTTTTGGAGTGTCATAGGGTGTTCTGCCATGTTGTGTCATATTTAAATGCCTAGAAGGGTAAACCCTTATTTTCAAAAGTTAAAGTGTTTGGGTAACACATCTTGGAAGGCAGTGAGGGATATCTATTTTATGGACTGCCTATGAATGCTTTGTCATTGGTGCTAATTCTAAATTTCATCTTTAACTGATCTTTTGATTGTGTTTGTTATTATGATGGATTTCGTCCAGAAAATACATCTGCAAGTTAAATTACTGCAGATAACAGACAACTGATATAGGTGGCATGTGTCTAAGAAACAATCTCCAAGTTGAGGTATTGCAGAAACAAATTATAAGACAATGATCACCCTGGCATGGGCCGAAGAAACATCTCTTCTGATGCAAGATGAATAAAATCTATATAACGCAAGATGGAAGAATGCTTAAGTTTTGTAAACTTAATCTGGATATGAAAATGCACCAAGACATTTTCTATAACATAGTGAATGATGTTTTAAACTACAGATTTGAATCTGGTACCTTGCAGTTGCTGCTTAGTCAAGACTGTCTATTGAGGGAAAGAAATTTGATGAGATTCAAATCTGAGGCTTTAAGATCCTGGCCATATTCTTATTTGTTATTTTTATTCTGTTGACTCCAAATGATGTGGACTTTTGTCTCTTGTGGTTTTGTATAGTACCCTTGTGGTGCAAGATCCCTCCTTTGGTAGCTTGAATTGTGGTTGAATTTTTTTGCAGTTTGTTCCACTTTATTATTTTAAGTTCTAGAATAGCAAGATTTAACTGTAATCTTATGGGAAATCTTTTACCACGCATTTTAGTATCATTTTTAGTCCCTTTTTTGAGATGTAAATGACAGTAAATAAATGTTCTAAATATAGATTTAAAATGCTTTTGTCCATTTTTATCAAATGCACTTTAGGTTAGGCATGAGTTCAAAGATTTTTAATTAAAAGAGAAATGTTAACTTTTCCCCTTTCTATAACAGATGCGCTAGGAAAAAATATATAGAAATGCTTGGAGGAGTTGACTCATTTTCCTATATAAATTATCATGTATAAGAAAGCTATTTCATTTATCTGAAAAAATGGTTAATTACTTTTCTATAGAATAAATTCTGAGAATTAAATTTGATCTTCCATTTCTAGAATATAATGAAACTAAAAGGAGAAGTTTCTTTTGGCATCATGCAAGTACCTTTTGTTGTTGGATCATCTGTGCAATCTAAAATTTTTAGTCCATGGCCTCATATACTTGAACAATAGGATCACAGTCAGTTAAAATTCCATATTGAATATTTCTATATCATTGTCCTAAAGAGAATGGGCATATAGAGGACGTGAATCTCAAGCTGCAATGATTTAACATGGAAACTTCTGAAATTTCATTCATCTTGTGTAGGAACCCTGAATGGACATCAAATACCATATATTCTAGGTAGCCTCATGCCATAAGAAAGTTTGATAGGTTTTACAATAACGCCATGGTTTAGTTCTATCTATGGAATTTAACTGGTGGCTCCATGGTTGGAAAGGGAAACTTCTCTCTTGTGTTGACTCTTATTCATCCATCCTTTCAAATTCACCTTTAGATATATCTAGGATGCTTGTGGTGGTAGCTTATAACGTATAGGCTCAAAGGAGTGCAGAGGCTGTTTTGTGTGCAAATATAATTAATCTGAGGGAGAAGAGCAATATTATGTTGTCATTAAATAGGGCTGTAGATTTTGCATGGTAAAAGGGGTCTTGCTTGGCAGAAGCCTAGAGTGAGTGGCCTAGCATTAGAGTGTGTTCAATATTCCTTGTAAAGTCCTTGGACAAAGTTTAAAATGAATATATATATTCTTTTAATTGTTCCTGCAATGTCAAATGGAAGGGCTAGAACTTTGTTCCTAGTGATTTGTGCAAGATTTAAAATAAATTGTATTAGGTTTGTGTATGTGGCTGCTTTTATGTAAGAAGCTTCCTTTTTCTATGGTAGTACAGATATAGCTCTGGATGGGTTTGGTAAACCTTGAACTTGTCGAAGCCAGTGTTTACTAGCTGATTTTTCAGCACCAACACAAACTAACTTAAAGCTCATTAAAGTAATTTTCTTGTAATATGTTCTCATCAGTCACTAAACACGCAAGGAAAATTTTGATGTGGAAGAGCGTTAGCGAGGGGCACTTCTACAGAAGCTCTTACCTAAGCAAATGGAAAGACATGCCAACAGAAACAGCTAATAAATTAGGTAGCTTTAGTCAGCAGTGAGGGGCGGGGATGATGGTGGAGGTTGTGATTGATTTTGGTTCTAATTTTGCAGCATGGAATTAAATCCAACACTTAGAGTTTCTCTCTACTCTCTGGAAGAGAACTGTGGCAATTTGGGTTACCACATTAAGGTACATACGATAACTGTAATGTGATTTATGAATGTTCTTGTGATTAAATCAATTTATTGAGGTTGCACTCTTGAACATTTTATATTGGGCATTTAAGGTGTTTCTAGTTCAAGATATTTCCATAGCTGAGATGTAATGAATTATCAAGGTCTCTCTCTCAAAGAAATTCTTAGGAGGGTGGTTAAGGAGTTTTGGTTCATAAATTTCTTCTAAGTTTATTGATTCAAGACAACTGCGTGGAACCCTAATATGCAATGTCATGCATACATGATGAAGTTCTGCTCTATAATTAACACAAACTCTGGATATGAGAAGTAGGATAGCACATGTGAAGAAACTCTGCAGGTTTTAATCATGAAACAACATGAAAGTGTATAAAGTTACCTGAAATTAAAATACAATGTTACTAATATGCAGAAAATTAACTAGAAAGTAATCTTGATAGGAGGATTGATGCGAAGAGATATTGTACGCATGCTTGTTTCTATAATTTGGCATCAGCTGATAGAGTATATGCAAATAACCTTAAGTCCAGCAAGTTAAAGCATCAATTAAAGGGTTGCTGAAGGGAATCAAATGAATCAAAAGAAAGGATCTGTGTTCCTTCAGGATTTTGCGGCTGCTTTTCAAAAATAAATCACATTTCCTTCCATGCTTTTAGATCATATACTTCATTAATGACCTGCGAACTAATTTTTCAAATCATGTATGAGGATCATTCTCCAAAGCCCTATGAGTCAGATTTGGCTTATATCTTTGTAGTGATTGAAAGTGAAATTTCAAATCTGAACTTTTTGCAAACAAGGAAAGCTTTGTGCTCAGGCAAGGATGAATTAGAGTTGAATATTTGGTGCTATGAGGTTATATAGGAAATAAAATTGGGAGCTGTTGGGGATTGGTTGGACTGTCAAATAGTCCACTACAGGCTGCTATTTGGTCAGGACCTGTAGGGACTCTTAGTTGGTTCTTTTCTTGTAATGGGGTGGTTTAGCAGTTGTTGGCTATTACTTTGTTGAGACAGCAGTTAGATGCTGTTACGGTTGTGAGAGGGACTGTTTAAGGTTGTGAGATAATGGGAAAACAGAGAAGGAATCGAAGGTAACAGGGAAAATAGCAAAGAAGGGAGAGAGGGGATAACAACCTATCAATCTTACATTGATAAACTAGAGAATCGCTCTATGGACCTTACACCCATGCACCACAGTTAGAGGGGAAAAACAGAGATTCTTGTTGTTAAGTAGCAAATTCATGCATAATGAAAATCTTAAAGGGCCATGTGGCTATCAATGCTGTTAAAGTTGGACCTAAGGTGCAAGGCACACAGTGCTACCACCTTCGCACCTCACCTACCCTAGGCGAGGTAACTTTGCTTAGGCCAACATTCGCCGTATCGGGCTGAACCGAGCAATACAGGGCGTACCATACTGAACTGGTTTGGTACTGGTACATGGTATGAGAGGCAACTTTGCTTAGGCCAATGTGCCATTTTTGCGCCTCATAGAAAAGCTTAGTCACAACAAAGAACACCTTCTATTGCTATTGCTGCTGCTAGCCTTGTTGCTTTGACAACTCCGATGGCCAGCCAACACCTATAAGTAAAGCCAGTCCATCCGTTTTGATCGTAATATTTCTTTGCATCTAGAATTTAATACCTAAAGGTTTAATTTACGAAAAATAAGGTTCACTGAACTGGTATTGGGGCTTGCAATGGTTGACAACCAACATGGTACAGTACGGGTCCATACCATTTCGGGAAGTATAGAAAAAAGGAAAGAGAGGGGGAGAGGAAAAAAAGCGGGGGAGGGAGGGAGGTTTGTGTATTTTCTGTTCTATTTAGTTCTAAGCATGAAATAGACAACTTTTTTGTCAAGGAAGGCTGAACTAGTCCGAACCAAATGATTCGGGCTGTACCAAACTGACTCGGTCAAGAGCTGGAACGGTTCGGATAGTTCGGTATGGGTCCAGTAACGAGACAGCGAACCTTTCTACGAGGTCCTCTCTTCTATCCCCCGCACCCGCAAAAATAGACTCTAAAAGAACTCCTTTGTGACTTGGGTTATGATTGAGTGCTCTAACAGTCTTTAATTAAGCCACTAGGTTGTTAATGTTGTTCCACAAACTTTGATTTCTCCTCGAATGCCTTTTTTAGTCTTGAAAACTGTTGCAATCCTCATCAAATACCTGTTATATTTGTAGGTGAAGACTTTAGCTTAGGGAAATGGGTAACCTGTTAGGAAATTTGATGAGACTTATTGGCCCTTGCATCATGGACAGGGGAATACTTTTATGTTTGGGAGATCTAGAGGCCCGACTACATTAACATGATCCAGGTTCTGTTTTAGATATAGTCTTATGTTAGTTCTTAACATGTTGAAGTCTCCTTGGAGGATGCTGGGTAGGGTATAGAGTTGCACATTGTGCTAGAGCAAAGGAAACAACATTCCCCACTTGCAATTTTTCAAGTCTTATTTGGGTGGCTCATGGTAATTGGAGGTCTAATTTGCTGATAAATTGTTTTGCATTTATGATCATGGATGAATGCAAAGCAAGGAGTACCTTGTTGTTTTTCTTTTTTTCTGTTGTTCTTCATTTTTTGGGGTGTTATCGGGGGGAGCTTTAAGGTGAAAGTATTTGCATATGTTTGTGTTGTAAAATATTGAAGATACCGCCATAATATTTTGTTTGTGTTGTTCTTTGGGCTTTAAACATGAATGTTTTATCATGAAGGAAATGAACATTTGTTGTTACTATCTGAAATTTTGATTATTTTGCTTAGCACAGTTGGATTCTCCTTTTCCCCTGGTTTTATGTTCCCCTGGTTTGATGTCCATGTTATCTTGAATTTTATGTATTCTTTATTCTTTGTTTGTTTAGATTATACCTGTAATTAATTCAATTACCATACCTGATTGATCAAAAAGTTTCCTTCATTTTTGCTTTTATTAATATCTTTAAATGCATTATTTCAGATCTGATATTGAACGTCATATATTTGATGTTGCAGCAATGTGAGGTCACTGCTTATAGCATGTGGTATACCTTAATGAAATTCCAAGACATGTTATTTTGGAACATCATTCAAAAAGTTCATATGTCTTCACAACAATGATGCCATTTGTCTGATTTATCAAAGGTGGCCCTTCTATTGCCAAAAATTATTAAAATATTGACATTAAACTTGACATCAAGTTATAAAAAATGGAAATAAAGGGTGTCAATTGATCACAAATGATGTGATCATTACATCAACATTTTTTTCTTTTATGTCATACTTCATTATAGGTGGAATTTTATTGGGATGCATTTTGTTGGCTTATCCAAGATAACTTCAGGGTTAAAATATTGATTATGATGCTGATTTAGTTTCAGTATCATTTGCTTGATTGTATTACTAGGTGCATCCAGGATAGTCCATTTCATTTTGGACAAGTTGGAAATCTAGTGGATGGGGCTCTAGATTAGGTAGAAGGAACATTGGTAGCAGGTGAAATAGACAATATAAGCATCACTGAGTGTTTTGAGACCATCAAGTAAATGTATGACTGATGAAGCTTATGATGTAAGAGTTCATCAACAAATCTTCTGGTTAGAATAACAACACCATAGTTTGTCAAATTGATATACTGTCCTACAGATTACTCATCTGAAAAACAAAGGCGCAGTTTCATGCAATTGTATCATTGTTATCACATACAAGTTGAAAAAGTATTTGATGTTTATATGATGGCCCTTGAAAATGCCATCTGGTATGATAAAAATTTTATGAGATACAATCCTCTTGAAGTTGGGTGTACAAGAGACACTTCGACATGACATCTCTTGAAAGTATTAGAAGCACCAAACGTATGATTTTTCAACTAAGATCTCATGGTCTGGAAGTGTTGTGCAATAGGGATACACATTTTTTTTAAATTAAAAAAAAAAAAGAAAACTAGTGATCTGTCCTTGTGGTTATATGAGCAATTTCCCTATCAAATTGTTTTGGATATTTGATTTTACTTGTTGAACCTAAACAAACCTCATTGGCTTGGCATCAGCATAATTTTTGTTGTTATGTTTAATTTGCATATCCTTCTACCCATTAAGGTATCGTATTAATCTTCTGCTAAACTTTGCAAATTTTGTTTCATAGTATTGTAATGACTTCACCACTGGCACCTTGAATGTTATTGGCTACTGTAGTGTTATCGGTAGAAACACATGATTACATGCCATGATTTAGACCTAGTTATTGTAGCCTGAAGGAGTTGGCCTAAATGTTGAGGTGGGATTTGTAGTTGTATGGTAGGTGGGAGTTGTAGCCTAGTCAGTAATTGTATTTAATATTTTTGATCATGTTGATGTCGACATTGAGTCTCAGTGGGACCTATCACTGGTTCATTTAATCAGTCATATACGACAATACTTTACCTTTCATATATTAATCCTGTGGTGAAGGCTGATGCTATTGATATGCATGTTTGCACCTTGCGAAATGAGTCACTGTCTTGATTTTGATGTTAGCATGGTCGATGAAGCCGGAGATAGACTTGGCGCTCTCCTCTCCTAGATTTGTGATCAATTACTTGCCCGCAGACATGGGAATTTTTCAGGGGTGTTTGACATATTTTTGCTCCGCCTATATCTTTTTCTTATGATTCGAATGTTGTCTATGTTTGGCTGCTGAAATTGAGGGAAAGAGAAAATTGGCTGTGGGAGGTCATATTATTTTGCATTTTCCGCAAAAAAGCAGGCTTTCGCAACTGTAGTTTTTATTGGTATGCCAAAAGATCTGATCTGTATATTAGTATCAAATATGTATGGCCTAACTTGCATACAATGGTTTATATTGTATGGGCCTGTTCTAATGCATGTTATTTTACATGTAGTTTATACTTATTTGCACTGTATTTTAATAATTGGGTTTATATGTCATTGCAGGGCCAACGCACAGCAGCCAAAGCTATTTGTCGGCATGATTCTCATTCTCATTTTTGCGGAAGCTCTTGCCCTCTATGGTCTCATTGTCGGCATCATCCTTTCATCTCGGGCTGGTCAATCCCGTGCAGACTAAGAACACGTGCAGCTGGCCATGTGCTCTCTGCTCTTCTTATTTTCATATAGGACATGATTAAAGCTTTCTAATTATTTGTCATTATACTGCGATTTATTTAAGGACTTTGTTATGATTGGGGCCTCAATTGTTTAACTTGTCTGCAGTCTTTTCTATAAGGTGACGTTTTTTATCTGCTTGTAATGCAAGCTAATGACATTTTTCCGCACTTATACATGTGGCTCCCCTGTGTGAAGGAAGTGGGTCTCGATTGCTGCTGTTATTAGAAAGTCTCAGCTAAATTAGATAGGTGAAGAGATGCAGACAAAGTCCCTGCTAAGTCAGATAGGTAGAGAGATGCTGAGTGCCACTGAGGTGGTAGCTCAGTGGAATGAGGCCTTACTTTCAACTAAGTGGTTTCAAATTTGAAACAGATGTCGATTAAATTGTGGAGACCGGATGCTCCCTGCTTAGACACGAGGTTTGGAAGGGTTTATTGATCCGCTGATAGTCTCAGTGGTGTCAAGTATAACGTATTCACATGGAAGGTTTGTGCCGGAGTCCGGAGGGATATCGAACCAGACCCACGGGTAGGGAATGTATGAGTAAAATCGGCCGGAGTGTCCAACATACGGTCATTTCTGTCCACATCGAATATTCTCTTGGTGGGTGGGGGCTGCTATACGGGGTGGGCTTGTTCCTTCCTCCCCTTTCTCTTTTTTTTCAAAAAAAAAAAGAAAAAAGAAAGAAAGAAAGAAAGAATAAGATGCTGGGTGGCCTTGCTTATTCCATTTTGCTTCCAGGCTAGACTAATGTCTCAGTGTTGGTGGTTGTCAACTGTCTTTAATTAGTTATTATCCAAAAGTCTGTGCAATGTAATAAGCATTTATCAGAGAAGTGGGCCCTGGTTGATCGTAGCATGCAGGATTGTGTGATTGTCATGACAGAGTGGCAGGAGAACTCATAAATTTGATTCCATCTGATTGATGTTCTTGCAAGTGAAGAGGCTATCAACAAGTTTTTAGTATTCAAGGACATCTATGGCAAAAAAATTTATAGTCAAATGATGATATAGGATTAGATGTGCAAGCGGAGCTGTTAAAAAAATCTCTGGAGCAACTGTTGCCGTAAATAGATAATTATTGTTCATGAATGGAGTTATGCCAGTGAAATCATTTAAACCTAATTGTATGATTGCCCTAAGCATGGTCCCATAAATATGGAACTTGGAAAACAGCTTGTCTGATTCAAGATGTGGACGAATTTACCCAATTACCCAACAGTTGGAGTCTCTATATCCAATACGCCGATGTATATATATATGTATGCTGTTTGTTATACTGGTTCCCAAGGAAGCGGGGAAGGGATAGGTTTTACTGTTGTTACATAGAATTTGATATGGTTTGTTAGATTTGGATTGCCGTCTCTTCAGATGCCTGATTAAAGGGTTTTACATCTTATGCATTGCTTTGCTGAATTTGATATCATTTGTTGGCACGGGACTATCTCATAGTCTCTTCGGATATCTTGATTAAGGTATTTAGGTTTTGAGAGGCAGAAGAGATGAGATTGTGTCGGAGTCCAGAGCAGCGTCTGCAATGTGATTTATGGCATTCTTGTTGTCATGAAAACTCCTTGTTGTCATGGAAACTCTACAAACTTTGTGATTTAGGGTTCTTTCAGTTAGAAAAATTCTTTCCTCCTCGCAGCTAGTATCTCTTGGGAGCCAATCATATGAAGAATATTTTTTGAATAATTTCAGTAGTCATCTAAATAGGCTTGTAAATAAGGAATCAAATATTATTCAAATGGGATGTTACCAGCACTTTTTGCAGTCTATAGTAACACCGTATCAGTTGATTTTAATTTTTAATTCGAGGAATCCTGGTGTACACCAACTGTATTGGTATCTCCATAGAGACAGCGAGGTTCTCTCGTGTGGTAGTTGAGACTTGAGAGATACCTATGCGACTTAACTAGTACAATGATTAGTCTCCTTGTTCTCAACTGTAGCCTATTGAATTATCACATTGTAGCGCTTGTCCAAATTGCACCTGAACTGTATCCAACAATTGCAACCTAAGCCAAACTACATTGAGCTAATTTGACTCATGCCGAGTTATTTCTTCAACAATGACCACCATGCTTTATGCCATACCTATACTGGAGGCTTTGCCTAGGACAATCTTATTCTGTAGAAAAATGTCAGGCAAAATTATTGCTTCACTTATATTTAAAAAATTATAAAAAATTATACCCTACACCATATGTCCCATATTAGTAGTGCATTATGCCAAGTATTGAATTTCTGTGGGCTCCGTATGGCTCGTCTCGGATTGTCACCCTCTCACCTCATCTCGGAACTTGGATTGTTTATTTGTGTAGCATATAATTTCTCCATCCGTATGGACAGGCATGTGGAGGTTTAGAGAGTTCATGGGGTCCGCATCTTGGGCTGCTATCCCATCGTTGAGACTTTTTTGATGCCTGTCTCTATGTAGGATTTTACTCTGAAATTTGTCATCAAAGAAATTAGATAGTTCCATGTAGATAATATTAAATTTGCTGTTCTGCCGTATGGCTTAGTAGTATCGTTTTCAAGAATTTTCCTCATAGTTGTTTAGCATTTTAGAATTTTCTGGTGTCCAGTATTTCCCTGTAACTTCTCTCATAAATCTCGGTGAGCGTTTCAATAAAAGTTGTGGCGGTTGAGGTATGTTTATCGTTTTTAGAACTGTGCACATCTAAACAAATCCTCTCACAAAGCGTATGAATTTAGCCTGCAATAAAAAATTCTAACAAACTTAAACAGAAAAAAGAGAATGAAATAGTACGACAAAAATTACACTTAAAACTAGGATGACGTAATAGATGCAGTGCTCGTAACAACACCAATAATGTCTATTAAATCTATATTTTAGAGTTGCCGAACAGCTTTTTAAATTTATAGTTTAAACCATCTTTATCAAAATTTGATATTATTTGTCGGTATTGGACTCTCTCTCATACCTCTATGGTCTCTTTGGATGATTAAGGGCTTTCTTGCATAAGCCCAAACTCTGGCGTGAGAGGCAGAAGAGATGGGATTGTATCGGGAATCCAAAGCACAATCTGCGATGTCATTTATGGCAAAATTCTTGTCATGGAAACTCTCAAAACTCTGTGATCTAGGACACTCTCTGTTAGAAAAATTCTTTCCTCTTTGCAGCTAGTATCTCTTGAGAGCCAATCATATGAAGAATACTTAGTCATCTAAATAGGCTTGTAAATAAGGAATCAAATATCATTCGAACGGGATGATACCAGCACTTTTTTTATCATTATCATGCTAATACCATCTTTGGCATGAAAAAAAGATCGCTGTATATCGGTCGGTAACCTGCAGTCTATACTAATACTGTATCAATTGCTTTTCATTTTTAATTCGAGGAATCCTGGTACACACCAATAATTGTATTGGTATCTCACCATTCCTAATATTTAAAACCTTATTCATAGAGACATGGAAAAATAAAGCAAGGTAATTCTCTCTCTTGAGCAAAACTACATTGAGCTAATTTGACTCTCGCGCAACTAATTAATTTCTCTAACAATGACTACCATGCTCCATGCTTGAGGGTAGTCAAGCGGGCTTTGCCTAGGGACGTCGGGCAAAAATATTGCTCCACTCATATCCGAGAAATTATACTCTACACCATATGCCCCATGTTAGTAGTGCACCACGCCAGCTTTATGTAGCTCATCTCAGATTGTTGCCCTCTCAACTTATCATGAAACTTGGATTATTTCTATAGTGCACCGCTGACGTAGTGCATGTGGTGTAGAGTATAATTTCTTCTCACAACTATAAAGACAAGCATGTGAGTTTATTATGTCCGCATCTTGGAGGTTGTCATCCCATCGATGTCAAACTAAGCCACGTATTCTCAAGACTTTTTTCATTGTCGAGTCTCTATGTAGGGTTTTATTCCTCCGTAGGTCTGCAAACAAGGTGGGCTAAAATTTGTCATCAAAGAAATTAGATAGTTGCACGTAGATAATATTATAAAATTTCGTTTTCAATGTTTCTCATCATCTCTTGATAGTCATTTAGCATTTTAGAATTTTTTAGGTATCCAATATGTCCCGGTTCATAAATTCTATCATAAATTTTAGTTTGTGCATGCATATTTTACATCCCATCACCAATCAAGCATATTTTTTTTGTTTCGTGGTAGTTGTTGAAGTTTGTTTTATCCTTTTCAGAATTGTATATATCTAAACAAATTCTCTTTTTGCTTGGCAAAAAATATAAATTTAGCATAACAAAAATATTTATAACAAAATTAGACAGAAAAAAAAAGAATGAAATAGTGCAACAAAAAAATACACTTAAAACTAGTACATCATGATGTAATAAATCAGTGCTCGTAACAACACCAATAATTTCTATTCAATCTAAATTCTAGAGTTTCAAAGCCTTATCAAAACAAACAATGTAACTAATTCTTCCATTAATTTTAAGATCAAATCAATTCTGTAAATTTGGTGAAAAATTAAGGTAACTACAAAACAAACTATATAACTAATTCTACCAGGTCATCCGACAGGATGGTTTCGTGATGAGTTCACTGATCTAATGGCATCAATCTAGCTCCTGTGGAAATTTTTATACATCCTAGCAGAGCTATCGTTCCGTGTATATTTACTGAAATGACAAAAAATACCCTCACAGTTCAATATTTTGGACACAAGTGGTCTAGTTGCCGTGCCCGTCCCAATCATCCGGACGATATGTGTTACTTGTGAATTGAATCCCTGGGTCAGGTTGGACCGAAACAGAGACCGAGGAATTAGGAATTTAGTCCTTCTGGGTCCCGTTATCTTCTCTCTCTCTCTCTTTTTTTTTTTCTTAAAACGGAACGCCACGTAGGCGGGACAGAACGGGAAGTCCCCTAAGGGCAAAACGGTCACATAGAAGACAACCTGTAACCAACTCATCCCCTCCTATCCCCTAGTGGCACTCCCCCTCCGGTAATTGTAATTTCCCCAGGGGCACTTACCCCTCCTCTTTCCGTGCCCGGCCCCCAACCTCAAGACGGCACTGTCCCACTCTCCCGTCACCTCCCCATCCCTCCCCTGAACTCTTCGAAGCTTCTCTCTCTCTGGCCAAAAAAAAAAAAAAAAAAAAATCCTTCCCTGGCACTATAAATACCCTTACCGATCGCCGCCGGAGGCGCGCGATTGGAAACCCTAGCACCACTGCGATCACCGAAACCCGGCAGGAACCCTAGCCCTAATGGCGCAGGCGGCCGCTGCAAAGGAGCTCCGGTTGGTCGATCCACATGTCTGGAAGGCCTGCGCCGGAACCGCTGCCAAAATCCCCTCCGTCGGTTCGCGCGTGTACTATTTCCCCCAGGGTCATGCCGAGCAGTCCTCCTCCACGCCGGACTTCTCCGCCGTCCCCTGCCGCCGCCCCTTCGTCCTATGCTCGGTCTCCGCCGTCCGCTTTCTCGCCAACCCCGATTCCGACGAGGTCTTCGCCCAGATCGACCTCGACCCCCGCTTTCTCCCGCCGGCGGCTGCGCCGCCCCCGGCGGACATCGTCGACGGCGGCAGCGGCGGCGGCGGGGGTGGGGGAGTGGTGTCGTTCGCGAAGATCCTGACTCCGAGCGACGCGAACAACGGCGGGGGCTTCTCGGTGCCGAGGTTCTGCGCGGACTCGATTTTTCCGGGGCTGGACTTCAAGGCGGACCCGCCGGTCCAGACCATCTCGGTTCGGGATGTGCATGGGGCCCGGTGGGATTTCCGGCACATCTACCGGGGCACGCCGCGGCGGCACCTGCTGACCACCGGCTGGAGCAAGTTCGTCAACTGCAAGAAGCTCGTCGCCGGGGACTCGGTCGTGTTCATCAAGAACCAGGCCGGCGAGCTCTTCGTCGGTGTACGCCGCAACGGCCGGTCCTGTGGCTCGTTGGACTATCTGCCCTATAGCCCCCCGGCAGGAGCGGGGGTTAAACTCGAAGAGAGCCTCGGCAGCGGTGAAGGGTTCTCGAGGAATGTGAGGGGCCGGGTTCCGGCTTCGTCGGTGGTGGACGCGGTCCGATTGGCGGAGATGAACTGCCCGTTTGAGGTCCTTTACTACCCGAGGTCCGGGTCGCCGGACTTTGTGGTGGCCGAGGAGGTTGTAGAGTCGGCGATGAGGGTGTATTGGACTGCCGGAATGCGGGTTAAGATGTCCGTGGACACGGAAGATATGTCCAGGATGACCTGGTTTCAGGGGACGGTGTCGTCGGCTGCGCTCAAGGATGTGGGCCCATGGCCCGGTTCACCATGGCGTATGCTTCAGGTAGTTATTTATTTCCATCTTATCTTGTCATATCTTTTGCTTGTCTTGCTTTATTTGTTCTCTTGTTGTTGTTGATCTGGCTTGGTGACATTGACGAGGTTGATTATTTATAAAAATAAATTTAGTTTGCCGCCATGCCCCATTCTTAGCTTATAAAGAATTGCGCTAGAACTGTTTGATTCTGCTGTAGCTTTGCCTTTTTATTTGTCTTTCTGGGTATTGTTTCTTAAGGTATGGTGACTGCCGCATGTTTCTTCGGAGATTATAATTGCATTTTTTATTTTGTTGTTCCACGCATGGCTGCTATGGCATCAGACTGTAAAGTGCTCACATTTTGTTTTCGTTTTACTCATTCCTGGAGTTCTAGGATAGAGACTGTTTGCCGTACCTTCAGTTGTTGAATCTGATATAATAAAATCAATGAGAGGTCATATTATAGTCATGTCATGGCATCGTTTTTCAACTTATCCCGGCATTACATGATTGAGTAATCAAATTTATACATTTGGAGAATAATCTAATGTCTTGTGAGTTCATATCCCCTGGTTGGGACACATTGTGACTTCATGTGATGTAGATCATGTAAGTCAACTACGCAATTTGACGTGCGGATTCAAATCGAAAGATTGGACAAATGATCATCTTTAACTATACCCCATTTCATGTGAGCTCTTTGAGTATGCCACCCTTTTTCATCTTTGATTTGATTGGTTAAAAAGAATATCAAAAGCAGAGTGATATTATTAAAAGTTGAGGCACAACCTCATATTGATAACTTTTGAGATGTAATAAAAAATAGAGCAGGAAAAGGGCATTTTATAGGGCGTGTTTGGGTTTCCTTGTTGCCTCTTTACTGCAAAGAAAATATTAAAAAAAAACCAATATTAAAAAGAATCAAGCCAAACGTCAGTCATCCACTCCAAGCATTGATACTTAGCTTGATCTTATGCATATACTCTCTTGAACATGAACTAAGGTATTCTACACCAGTGTCTCTCACGATCTAGCAAAGTATAATATTTTGCAAATTGGCAACATTGGCAAGTAATATACATTGATAGACCTCTTGTATACTGTGCTTACGTCGTATAATGTGGCTTGGTATATACGTGCGACTAAATCCTTTTCTCAAACTTCTAGCCTCTCTTAGCATATCAGTTCACTCCCTGTGGTTACCACTTACCACCATGCCATATGAGATTTGAATTGAACTGACTAACAACTCTTGTTTCATCTTATATCACATGTAATTGGCACAACGCCGATGATTGTCCAAGGTGTATATGTGATAGTGCAAAACTTTCTGAAACTTTAGGTATGGAAATGACAAGGGAAATAAATAAGAATGAAATGCTCTCATAAAATCTATCATAGAGCTTGGTAAACCTCCATCCTTGACCCCCTTTATTATTAGTTTATTATAGGTAGCTTGATGAACATTCATCTCCTCCAAGCACCTATATTGTTTAGTCTGGTAAGCCGCAAAAATGGACCCCATTTGTTAGGATAGAAAGACATTGTGTAGAATTAATTGCATCTTTAAGCTCACACTTGTTACCAAGTCTTGAAGGTTTTAACTTTGCAAGGTCACAACTAAGGCGGTATATTCTTCAAATTCTTCACTCATGAGATCTCTTTGCAAGATGTATTGTAGAACAAAATCTCTTCTATCTGCACCTTGAATTAATCATAAACTTTAGCTTCTTCAGAGGAAATTGAGAAACTATTTCCCTTTTATTCTTACTTTGAATCTCAACTTAAATGGTCACCCTGTTAATTGAACGGCATATCTAGTTCCTTGAGCCCATAAGTTTAAATGTTCTTACTCTTTTATTCCAAGAGTAGGATAATAGGAGTAAATGATCAAGATTAAACATAGTGGATACTTTAAAGGATTTTAGTTGTTTTATTTACCAAATAAAGGATAGTACTTCTTTGTTTTTTATATGTAGAATTAAGAAAAAAGAATTTTGAAATTTTATCTTTAGGAACTTTGCATGATTAAAGGTCTGTTTGGGAACTTCATGCCAGAATCGGCTGGAGATCGGGCCCCACAACCCCTGTGTTCTCCCTCTCTTTCTCTCCCACTCCCTCCCTCCTTTCCCCTAGTAGTCCAATCCTCGCCTATCCAGCTGGACCTAGCCAAACAGGCCCTAAACGTAGTTATTACAAAGAAAGGATTTAATTGTTGATGCCACACATTATTTTAGTCAGTCATGATACATGGTATCTTGCTAGTATCAGAAGTTGTCCCAGCTAGTTCTCTGTGAACTGAATTTGAGTGAATTTAGTGAATTCAATCATGACTTGCTAGCTAAGAATGAAAATAAAAAAACAAATAGTAAGTTAGGAAATTTTTAGACCTTGAATAGGTGATTTCAACTACACTTAGGTGCTCAAAATGCACGCCTTTTCCTTGCCTCTTAACCAGGTGTGAAAAGTTTGTCATTTCTATATTTAGTCCCAGCATCCATCATTTGGATCGAGGGCTTGGGGCTTACATGGCCAAAAGAGATAAGGGAAAAGAAAAAAACTAGAGACGTTTTTCTTCTTCTTCCATCTGGTAAGCTCCCTGGTTCTCCTCCTCTTCACCTCTGTCTTTTTCTTCTCCTTTTTTCTTTTTTCTTTTGGGAGATGGACTGGAAGTTATCTTTCTTCTTCTTGTTTCTGCCTCTGCTTCTTTTGCTGTGCATTTGCTTCTTCTACACCTTCCTTTGGGCCTTACGCCTAGTCTTCAGGAGATGTGGGTGCCTTAGTGTGTCTTGAGCCTTTGACAACTTTGAGTCAAAGGTGTTAGGAACACAATATTTATGCTTGGAACCATAGTCATATGAGCTAGTTGCATCTGTGAAAATACAACTGGCAACTTGTCAAAACCTTTAGCTAGTCCTGCATCATTATGCATCTCAACTAGGGTTGGTACAGGTGCGAAATTGTTGTACCATGCCATTACAATTTGCTATTTAGTAACATGTTGCAGATAGGTTTTGCTGAATTTTATAAAGCTAGACATGTTAGCTGCAATATATAGTTAAGAAACATCAAAATACATTTACTTTGTTATTTTTTTTATTTATCTTATTTAAATTATCTTTGTTGCTTGTTCATTATATACTGGTTGGTTGTTGTACACTCTCTGTATTGTCAAATTGTCCCTCAATGCCTACCTTCTTTTTTCATATGGCAATGCTTCATATTTACATGCCTCTTTAGTCTTTACATCTATATCTTCTGTAAACTAGACAGTATCTACCTCACTTGTCATCATTACTTTTCAAGAAAAAAAATTCTTTGGGATATCTTTTAGTTTCTTTCAACTCATATAACTTGTTGGATTGAAATACTAAAAAGTTTATAAGAATTATAAGAAATGTGTTATATATGAATAATGTAGAAAGCTAATTGGAAATATTTCTAACTTTGAATATCGTGATGTCTGGACTTGTGCCAAGCAGCTGAGATGATGGTGATGATGTTTGAAAAAAGGGGCCGAGGAAAGGGGTTCAGGCATGTTTGGATTGGTCTTTGGCAATTTGGTCTTCTTTGGTAGTAGGAAGGATGGGTGGCATTGAAAGTTCTAAATTGATACCCCTTCAAGAGTCAAAATTAACATTAATTACACCATCAGGCTAGATTTTTGTTGCAGTAACAGCGTTGCCAGCGAATTGGATGTGCAACACCTCTTTGGTCAGATTACTAGAACCCCTCTAAGAATAAATCCTTGGTTGCCCGTAATATAGAGAATGTGTCATCTGGGGCCTTTGTCATATAGAAATTGAATCACTTTAGTTTTTCCCCCCGTCCAGAACATGATTTAAGTAGATGACTATATCATAGATATAAATAATTTTGAACGATTCTTTTCAATCAAATTCATAAAAAAGAACTAAACAGTGGAAACTGCTAAGTAATTTGATCTTTCTTTCTACTGTCTTTTTTTTTTCTTTCTTTTTTCTCAAAGCCGAACCTTTTTTTATGACACATAAAGCTTTTCTTAGTTATGAATGGATGGTGGTGCGGTTCCATCATGGTAATTTAAAAAGATTCTGACATGCTTTTTGGCCTTTCTTCTATGAGGTTATATTCCGAAACAGTAATATGATGGTATATTGAAAGCTGGGAAACAATTATTTTAAATTTTGTATCTTGTTATTTAAGGTATTTCTTCCTATATCAATTGATTTTATCTATAATTTTTCTAGCAAACCATTTGTGGCACCTTTGAAGTAGTTTGACAGATCCAGGTTCATAACTTACTGTAATACATTATTAGTCTGTCGACATGGGCATCTCAAAAGTTAATTACATCAAATCAATAAAATGATTGCACGTTTTACATGTCAAATGTGAAAGCACGTCAGGAAATAGTCTGCTATTTTTCGGCCAAATCATTTGATGAAAATCTCTTTCTTTGTTCTCTTGCAACTTCTCTTTGGCACATTCAAAAGATACAAGTCAAAAGCCAGTATAATTTGGCTGGAAAGTTCAAGCTTATTCTAACTTTATTCTTGATATTTCTCTTAGGTTACCTGGGATGAACCAGAGGTTTTGCAGAATGTCAGAAGTGTAAATCCCTGGCAGGTGGAGCTAGTTTCAGCCCCTCCTCAGATACAAACTCCATATCCCCTCATGAAGAAACTAAGGGGGCCACAAAGTCAAGACTTTTCTGATGTTGGAGAGGGCAGCATGCTCTTTCCAGTAACAGGTTTTAAGAGTAAATCCATGGGGAATCTATCCCCATTGATCAATAACAATACATTTCCTGCTGGCATGCAGGGAGCCAGGCATGATCAAATCTGTGTCCCCACTTTATTCAATTTCATACCCTTGAATGGCCAACAAACACTCTCTGAGAATCTGTATGGCGCTAAGATGCAACAGAAGTTAAATAATGTATCCACTAATTCGAATGTTGGAAGTACGTTAATTTCAGAGGGCTCATCCCCACTGAGCAATGGAAGTATCCTGGACTGTGGCACAGATCTCCTCAAAACTGTGGCTTGCAATCCGACTAGGAAGACTAGGGGAGGATCTTTTCAGTTGTTTGGTCAGATTATCCAGACTGAGCAGCCTGTTGATGTTGCTGCAGATAAAGAGTATAGAGAGACCACAGGTGGAGTCCTACCGCATGATTTTTCTCTCTCCTACCAACATAAGCAGTTGCTTGATGGTCTTGATGTGCAACGTCAAAGAGTTTCTGCTTTGGAAGCATGTTCTATGTAAAAGAAATGATGTCTGCATCTTACCACATGCAGCCTCTACAGGTATGAGTCAGCGAAACATGCTTTTGTTTGTTTTTATATAATTTAATTATTTCAAATTTTTCAAATTTGTAATAGTTCACATTGAATTTAATGTCAAAGTGGTGTTCCTATATGTGAAATATCTGGTCTTACTATTTAACTCAAGATTCGGTATTTTGTTTATGCTTATGTACTTATCCAGGCTATATATGTATCTGGGTTCTAGTTTTAAGGTTGATTAATGCTCTGCAAGGAATATGTGGCCATATAAATTAGGATTTGATAGTGCTTTGTATCTCAATATAAAGCTACGGCAGGATAAGGTGCCTTCTGATTCTATTCGACATTCCTTGTAACTTTTTCTGTTTCAAACATGCTCAAATGACAATTTGACAATGTATGCCCTTGCATATATTGATGACTGTTATTCACCAAACATCATTTTTCTGTAATCATCTTAAGTATCGAGGATATGAAAACTTAAATGGATACTCTGTCACCTAAGATCATCCCAAGGCCTGTCTCTAAATTTGATTTGTTTTCATTGCTATTTGAATTTCCTCTTTGAAACTTCCACTTGACGTCTCTATACTGTATTCTGAATGTTCTACAATTTCCTACCCATTGATTGCTAAAATTTTCTCATACTGATTTAATGAACATACAATGTCAAGACCTTTTTTATCTTCTTACTAAGTCAACTTGGTCATGATGCTTTTGTAGAGTTGTAGTGTAATGCAATTGGGAGGTGGGCATTGGTCTGCTCCCTCCCCTATATATATATATATAAATGGAGGAGTACTAAATCAACCTCTGGTAAGAATTTAACTATTATTACTTTGGACCATATATTAGTAGCATATAGTATGGAGTATATTGTTTGGAGATGATTAAATGTACTTGAGAGGCCAATAATAGGGACTAGGATGCAGATTGAGTGAAATAAAACAAATATGGAATGATAGCCAAGAGATACAAATCGAGTGGAAAAATAAACAATATTTATGGCCCAATCAGTTAAAAATTGGTGGCAAAAAAATAATACAATACGATTAACCCATCCATTTGGATCTACCATAAAATAATAGTGGTGGATGAGACTCACCTAATAGGTTTGGACTAATTTAGTTGAGAGAAGAGGTGCTTCGTTAATGTTTTATTATGATACAAGCACAATGTCTTTGAGACTAAGGTCCTATTTGGGATTGCTATTGATAGTAGAGCTTTTGCTAGTAGAGCTTTTAACAAAAAGTTGTTTGTTGTTCGGTAACTATATTTTTGAAGTGCTGTAGAACTTTAACATCTATTTTGTAACCAAATTGAGAAAGTATTTTTAGTATGAGAAAATGGCAATAAAGAACATTGTATAGTGCTTTCAATTTTTTAACTCTTTGTATTATTGAGAACTGTTATGGGAAAATATTCTTAATTTACTTATTTCAGATAGTATAATATTATAGTAGTATCATATTGTAATATAATAATATAATATCATAGGAATAATAATTTTATGCTATCAAAATATGATTGTCATGATATACTAATGATAGTAACATAGTATTATCATAATATTAGTATAATATACTATAATATAATATAATTATAACATTATAATATAATATTCTATAGCAACATCGTGGAACTGTCCCAAACTGGAACCGAACCGTACTAGCAGCAGAACGTGATAGTTCCGGACTTGAAACTGGTGGAAGAGGAGAGGGAGAAAAAGAGAGGAAGATAGAGAGAGGAAGAGAGGAGGAGGAGAGAGAGAGCAGCCGGCTGGAACAAGGACAAGGGAGGGGGGAGAGAGGGCTTCGAAAGCCCTCTCTAATTCCTGCCCTTTATCTTTTATAACTTGCCGCATCTTTTATAACCATCAATCATCACCTTCTTGACAGCTTTTGAAGAATTTGATGGATGAAGAATCTTGTAAAGCTATTGTCACGCCCCGAACCCAATTCCCGGGTCCGGCACGCGACCGGTCGCATGAGCCCTAGAGCAGTACCCTAAAGATCATGCAAGGCCTAAAAGGTACAATATTCACATATATGCCAAAATCAAAGATTAATGTAATTCAATCAAATCCAACTAAAATGTACTGATTTATTACATAATTTCAAATGTCCATAAATAAAAGATAGATTAACTTCTATCCATCCAGCAATCAGACTCTATGCTGTTCTTATTTCTCGTCCCATCCAATAGTCTCTACAAATCCAGTGCCTCTGAAAAAAAAAGTAGGTGTAGTATGAGCTTTTCCAGCCCAGTAAGAAGCCCAACAGCTACACACAGTAATAATAATAAAATGATCAAAACATCAAAATAATATCATTTCATCATTTCAAAGGCTTAACAAACAGCAAATATATGTAACCATTTCATACATATGAATCCTTTTTCACATTATGTGATCAATTTTCGTATTACTCTGATTCCCAAGTTTCAAAGTTTTTCACTTCTGGCTTTGGACTAACCAAGTTCATGACCCAGTCCAAGACTGCACAAATCCCACGCATAAGCTCGTGGCAGCTATCCCACGCGTAAGCCCGTGGAGGCTATCCTACGCATAAGCTCGTAGAGGCTATCCCACGCATAAGCTCGTGGCAGCTATCCTACGCATAAGCTCGTAGAGGCTATCTCATGACAAGGTTAGTCCAACCCATTTTACATGTCTAGTTTTACATGTTTAATCACATTTCCATCACAGCACATATTTTCATAAATTCTCAAAAATATGTTATTCTTTCCCAATTTAATTATTTCAATACTTTCATAATAAACAAAATGCACACCTCATAGTGTCATACAAGCTCAAAAATTAATAGCAACATACTGATAAAATATATCCAACGATAAATCCAATATATGCATAAATAAAAGTGCATCAGATGTAGGGATTCTTACCTTTGTTAACTCAGACAGACTAATCACCCGTCCTCACGGCCATCTATAAATCCGGATATGCAGAACCCTGCTCAGCGTCCTTTCGTCTGTTAACAGATTGTTCTTCTATATAACCAAGACAATATTAAAAATTATCCGGAGTATCTGACAACCCAAAACCCTCCATTGACCTACGACTATCCAGCAGTCTTTACAAACAATGGTCTCCTCCTATCAAACTAGAGAGAGAAGACTCCAATCTAGAGAGAGAAACTGGAGAGAGAAATAATCCAAGTAGAGGGAGAGGAACTAATAAACAAGAGAGAGAACCTAGGAGAGAGAAAACTCTTCCTCCTCAAAATAGGGGGACCGATCCCTCCCTCTCTTCTCGGATCAGGATGGCACAACCACCAAGGTGCCCATCCTCGACGACGACGGCCGGTCAGTGATGGCCATCAACTGCGGCACCCCCGGCGACGGTGATCAGCCGGCGGCCAACCAACGAGGGGAAGGAAAGGAGGTGGGATCACAAGGAAGGAGATCTCGGTCCACCTCTTCCCATCCCCTCTACAACCCTAGAAATCCCTCTCAACCAACCCACAGTCCCGATTCAACCCCCAAGACCATAGATCTTGCCAACCCGGCGGCCGACGGCGGCAAGCTCCGGAAAGAATACCCCTGTTTCGGACTCTTCTCCGACGATTCACCGGCCAAAACCTCACCCACATGACCCAAAAAAAATCTAGCAAATGCAGCGCAAAGGGGCGAGCCATGCTTACCTCGGTCCGATGGGTGTTCCGGCGACCTTTCCGGCGAGAAATCGGAGGAGGAAATCCGTGAGCAAACACGCACGGGTCCAAGATCTCTTCACCGATTTGTGGGGATCTTCTTGAAGGAGGAAGGCTTTTCCGGCTTTCTCCACGGCCGGCCAGCTCTTGGTCGCCTCTCCTCGGCGCTCAAAGCCCTCCAGCGAGCCCTCTCCAACGCCGCCGCCCCCACCCCTCAAACGGCCTCCTCCCACGATCATGCCTAGGGCATGATTGTAATAGGTGGATGGGCCCGGTCTTTTCGGGCCGGCCCATCCACCTTTCCCCTCCCCCCCTTTTTTTTTCCTGGATATTACATACTCTCCCCCTTAAAAAAAAATTTCGTCCTCGAAATTAACTTACTTGAAGCCTCAAACTTTTAAAATATACATCCATCATATCATCCCTGAGATCTCTAATAGTCTCCCTCTCGGAGCACCTACTCACAAGATTTTGACATACAAAAATCACAGCATCTCAAAACTTGATCTTTTCTATTTACCACACGTAGTAAGTTCTTTTGATCTCTTTCAAAAGAATTCCAAACTCCCAACCTTGGATTAAAATGCCATAATTATATCCCAAAGAAATTAATTTCTCTTGATTCTACACAGAGATCATAATTGGCTTGACAGAAATAGGAGAAATCTTTAGTATCAAATGCTCTTAATATTCTATAATCAGCCTAACATAGTATATTAATGCAGCCTAACATAGTATCAAATTGTAAAATTATTATTATTTTAATTGTAGATAATTTGCAATCCTGGTTTTGTCGAATTTTTCTACCTTTTAAATAGCAAAATCAGCAAAAGAGAGTAATTGAAGGGAGAAAAGTGAAGAAATGATAAATGAGAGAAGAATAGAGGCTAGAGAGAAACAGGTGGAGAACTTCATTGCTCAATAGAGAGGTAAAGAAGTTCCATCCGTTCGATATTTATAAGCAGTGCTGATATTTAGATCTCTCCATTTACATAGCTCACTTGAGAGGAAAAACACTTCAACCCATTCAATATCTATCATCAATATTCATTTTGCACCTGTCATCTTTTATTATTGTGCACTTTTGTTTGGGTCAATCAGAGAGGCAAACTGAAATGCCCTTATTTGGTTGGTTTGGTTCACGTTCGTACGAGGATTGGGTTGGTCTCCCTTCTAACATTCACAGACCCAATTGGACCAATTTGAGCCTAGGTTTGGGGGTTGGAACAGCTGGGTGACCCGAATGTAAACTAAATTTATACATGTCTGTGTGTGAGTCTATATGTCTGTATATGTGTATGTATTATACAAATTGGTTCAAATTTAGACGAGTGATACATATATACATGTGTACACTAAATTAGAATGTAGTTATATACATTTGGTTCAAATTTAGGCGAGAACCAAAGTTAGAAATGGGCTGGGCTGGATGGGGCCACACCCCTACCTGAGTCCAGCCTGAAATTTTTTCGGGCTTTGGGCTAGGCTTAGGCCCGAATTTTTTTTAAAAACCCAAGCCTGAGCCTTGGCCCGAGCCCAACCCGAACCCGATTGGGCCAGCCCGAGTTTGTGGAGTGAACTGGGGTTCATTGAATCACAAATGGTTTCCTCATTGATAATTTAGAATTCTAATCATTTTAACATGTTGCGAATTGCATCCAACTATTATGCCTTCGGAAGATTCGATAGAAGTTTGAAAACACCAATATTTAATAGTTATGAGCCCAAAGATTTAAGGAAGGATGATGAAGGGTTTGAGACTTGTTCGGACCTGAATTCGGGCTCTGTTTCGAGCCTTGTTCGAGCTCGAGCTTAGGGGCCGGACTCGAGCTAGGCTAGTGATGTATCCAAGCCTGGCCCGAAAAATAAATGAGTTCTATATTTAAGCCCAAACCTAGCCTGAAATCTTTCGGGCTTAGCCTGTAGCCCGAACTAAAAGCAGCCTAGCCCAATTGGCCTGGGACCAGAGCCCATTTCCAGCCCTAGCGAGAACATTCTCCTTTACTAAAAGGTTAGGCAGCGAGAGCAGTCTCTACTTTCCTTCAAACAAAAGGTGGGACTTTTTTTTTCTTTTGTAACTACATTGTCTTCATAACCAACGAGATAGTGGAAGTCCTACCAATCGTTCCACCTGTATATATGAATGTATGTATGTATTATGTGTGTATGTGTGTATCTGTCTGTATAGGTAATATACAAATTGGTTCCAATTTAGATGAGTGATGCATACATATATAAATGCATACTACATTACAATGTAGTTATTTATATCTGGTTCAAATTTAGTTGAGTTCATTCTCCTTCACTTCAAATTTAGGCGGCGAGAGCACTCTCCTTCACCTTCCTCCAAATAGAAGGTGGGCTTGTTTCTTATGTAACTACAGTCTTCATAAACAACAAGACAGTGGAAGTCCTACCAGTTATTCCACTTGTATGTACATATGTGTATATGTGCATTTGTATGTACATATGTACGTCTGTGTGTACATGTATCATACAAACTGGTTCAAATTTTATACAAATTGGTTCAAATTCAGACAAGTGATACATACATATATACATACATATTACATTATAATGTAGGTATATACATCTGTTTCAAGTTTGGGCTAGAGCACTCTCCTTCACTTTACTCCAAACAAAAGGTGGGACTTGTTTCTTATATAACTACATAGTCTTCATAAACAAGAAGACAGTCATCATAAACAACAAGACAGTAAAAGTCCTACCAATTGTCCACCTGAGTTGTCTCCCCTTTCTCAAAAAAAACCATAGCCTCCATCAAAACTTTACAATCCTCCCAATATTACCACAAATTCTCGCCTAATCAATGATTCTCCTCAAAACTAATGGCATTCCTTGTGGCCTAAAGCATCACAAATAGTGATCGGTCCTTAACTCCATGCTTCGCCATCAAGGTGCCAGATCCATGATACACCACTCGACACTTCCTTAGGCACTTCCATTTCCACTTTCTTTTTTCCTCTCTAATCTCTAACTTGAAGCCCCAAAACCCTCTTACATTTCTTCCTCTCATAAAGAACAAACCCTAAGTCTCGAACCCTGGCCCTAACTTGTTGCTCATCAGGGTTGCTATCATCTTGTTGTGAGTTCATGACACTGCAAAATGACCAGTATCATCATCTTCACCCAATCCATATGTAATTTTTCAACCTCATCACATCTGGAAAGAGGAGTTACAAAAAAAAGGTTCAATCTTTATGTTATCTTTTTTTTCCCCCATAAAATGAAAAATCTTGATATTCCCTTTTTTTACAATTTTTGAACAATAAAAACAAATAAAAAGATTATTATTCAATATTTTCCAATATCAAGATAAAGGACTTATATGACTTTTATCCTTGATGTGTTTTCTTGAATAAAATCAATAGTTTCTTTTTGCTATATTTTTTTTTAAAAAAATTGGGTGACTAAAAATTGACATGGACAATCTTATTTGGATTGGGTTTGGTTGGTTTTGACCTTGATTGGTTGATTCTAATTCCAAAAATCGATGACCACTAGGGTTGGGTCATTTCTAGGTAGTTCTAACAGAAACCAACCTGAGCTTTGTTGCACCCGTACCTTTTATAGCTAAAGATGCCATATGACCTTACAAGTATGACTCATTAAATGAGTAGGATTTTTCTAGACATTTTCCTACACATTTCTGGTAAAATGAACAACCAAATACTTTACTAAAATAGAAAAATTTGTAATGCTAGAGGATTCCCCATGAAAGGCCATCGCAATCTTTTTGAGTCACAATCCTGATGAGTTTTGAGTTTTCCTGATCTATCCTATACCATAAAGTAGGATATTTAGATAATATCCCTTCGCGGAATAAGTTTTCAAAACTCACCACAAAAATAACCCCAAAAATAAGTATGAAAATCTCTAGAGATTAGAAAATCCTGACCTTCTCTCAAAAGAATTATATAAAAGACTAATGAGATTCAATATAACAAATCAAATAAAAAAATCACAAAAGTAAATTGCTAAATGTTGACTGAATTTTGACCTATATTGCATTGATATGGATGTTTAAGACAGATTGTAGGTGGCCTTGGTAAGATTGGGCTTGAATTTATCGTGAAGGTTAGGAATGTGGAGGAAAAAACCAAAGATGATTTGATCGAAAGATACGAAAATAGATTTAAGGGCTGTTTGGATGCTCGAATGCACGATCCATGGATAATCTATTGCAAATGGAATTTATAGTTTTAAGGAAGAATGGAATTGACAACACAACAAAAAACGTGGGAAAATAGGGGAGAAGAGAAGACAGCAGGAAAGATATATCCTAGTTTCTTGGGGACTGGATAAACCACCATTTTGGGTGGGTTGTATTATCTTGAAAAATCAAGATGGTACATTCCCAATTGCACACCAATTGCTTTCAACTCTTCCTCTCTCATCCCCTTTCTTAAGAGAAATTCTTCTCTAATAACAACTTATAATACAGATAAGTAATTCCTGCATCTGAACATGTCCTTAAGAAATGTATCTATGTTGATATTATCCTTATCGTGAATGAATGGCATTGAGGCGGCATGGCTTAGTGGTTGCTGCCCTCTACTTTTTAGGATGTGTTTCTATGTGTGCAAGACAAATTTTGAATACATGGAGTGAATCAAGAGGAACCGTAAAATGGATATAGAAAAATGGGAGATAATAGGATTGGGCATTATGGTGCAAATGGGGACCATAGTGACCCTCATAACCTCCTTCCCAAAAAAGAAAAAGAAAAATGAAAAAGAAGAAGATGCATGAATTGTGAGACAATTTAGTTTGGATAGAGTATTGATGGGTTGAAGATATGGTTAGGGGTGCAATCAAGCCAAGTTGAGTCGAGTAGCTAGAGGCTCGAGCTCAACTCGATTCAAAATACTCGGGCTCAAAACTCGACTCGAGATCGATCAAATCTTAATATGGAAGCTCGAGCTTGACTCGATTAAAAAAAAAAACAATACTCGAGATCAACTCAAATATCAACCGAGCTATACTTGAGCTTGAACTCAAGCCTTAGTCATAATCAAAAAATATGGTTTAAAAAATATAATGTAATATTATATTTTAAAATATTAAATTAGTAATATATATTATAAGTAAAATATAATATTATTAAATATAAATATACTCGATTAGGCCTGCAATCCTTCGAGCTGAGTACTTCACTACTTAGCTCGACTGGAGCTTGGTAACATACGAGTTAAGTCGTGCTCAAGCATCTCATGAGTTGCTCGGCTTATTTGCACTCCTAGTTATGGTCATGAAAATCAAGTTCTTCCTTATTTTGATTTCATGAGATTGTATTATGTTTTGGCATGAACATGTTCCTCCCTTGGCAGTAGGAAATTTCCATTTAGGATTGCATACCCACTCTGGAATCTCCTTGGAAATTTGTTTGCAAACCTGCTTCCTAAGTGTTCTTATTTTCAAATTTTTTAGGAGGCCCACCACTCTGGCCCTTCACCTTGTTCTGTAGCTAAAGTTCTCAATTTTGCATGTCTAAAATATTGTTGCAAATCTTTTTTATGTGATTTAATTTTAAGATAGTTTGAGGTTTGAGAATAAGATGCATGTGATACTTTTTAATGAGACACGGGACTAGCCATTATTGAAGTGTGAAATTTAAAGGATGGCAATACCTATTTTTTCTTGCTACCTTGTTTTCTACCCTCTTTTGTCCATTTTGCTATATTTTGGTCCTCATGTTCTTTGTTGGTCATGATGATCTTATTGAGGAAGTGAACTCATTTTCTTACTGATGGATCTTTTATGACTGCAAGTAGAAATGCCAGAAGGTGAATGCTGTTAATCTGTCTTTTAATTGTAGTGTATGTGTAAACTTAATTTATGAAGCTATTTAAGTTTCGTGGAAGGTATGTTTTATCCTTGAACCAAATTGATTTTCATATGGACTCTTCCGGATCTGTGTCTATGATGTCTGTAGCATGAATTTGGCCAGTAACTTGCCTTTTATCTTAATGCTTTGTTATCAATTAGTTCGAAACTTTTCCATCTTTGCCTGTTCTATAATTATAATGTCTTATGATTTGTTACTTTAATGGTTAAACACAAGCAACATTACAAGCTAAATTCAGGTAAATAATCCAAAATCAGGAAAATAATGATACAAAATGTGTAGTGAATAGTGATTGATAATCTGCATCAACAGAATCTTTTCAACTCTAGTGTTCAATTTGATGCTTCATGCTTCACTTTCCTAAAATGATTGATGCTGCTAATTGGGCCAAGTTCTTTCTTTTAATTACGTTGAGGGTTTGCATTTTATAAGATAAATGTTCACTTACAAAGTGTGAGAGGTAGGAAAACTGTTGATGGATTATAAGCAAGATAATGTCCAAGAAGCTTGCGAGGAAGGTTATTATTCTCATTTGCCCAAGGAATGGATTCAACTGCAGAATTTTTTATATAATCTCCAATGCTTGCTTTTGAATTAGCAGAAGTGTATAGCTTATTTTTGGAGAGGGCAAAATAAAAGAAAATAGTTGTTTGATATGGAATATAAATGATTCTTTATATATATTTATCCAATATCCCTTATGATATATGTTATTTTGAGCTGGGATTTGTTTTCATGGATTAAGGGTAGTAACCATTTGATATTTTGGAGGTTTTATGATATCTTGAATTAGGTGCCATTGCTTGGTGCAATGATATAAGGCAAAGTGCCCCATGCCGGTGTATTGCCCTAAGCACCGTACTAATACCGAACCAATACTTGGTACAGGGGACATATCGAGCATCAGTATAGCTATTTGACTCATAAGGATATTGTACCGACATCGTATCGGTATGGATACCAAAACTAGTATTGCAAACCTTAGTAAAAGGCTTGGCTAACAAGTGCAATGGCACGGGCTTGATCCTAGAGCAACCACTTTGAGCAAAAAAAAAAAAGAAAAAGAAAAAGAAAAGCCAAAATGAAAAGATAGAGAGAGGGAAAGAGAGGGAGAGATTAGGTTTGTTCCTAGTTAACCCCTCCCAAGACAGCATATTGTTGGGACTAGAATTGGGTAATAGCCAAAGTATGCTTAGTATTATACCAATTTTGTCCTCTATCATAAGTTCAGCTTGTTTATAGGCAACCCCATGCTATATATATGTCATAACTGTGGTGGAGAAAAGTTGATCTTAGAATATAGTAGAAGCCTTCAGAAAAATTATCAATCGATAGGGCTTCTAATGTCTTCCATGTGTTCTATGAAATAAATGCAAGCATTTATTAACCAGAATTTTGAGTTAGAAGATTTATATCCAAACAACTTTCTGTGCCTTTGAAACTACAAGTCAATGCACCCCAGAACATGAACTTTTTCGAAATATTTAAGTACATGAGCAGTGCTTAGTGTTGAGAAGGCAAAATATGTGCTGCCATTTTTTCTACTTTGTTTCTTTTTATTTTTTCTTTTTTTAAGAAGAAATATTTAGTATGAGGACGGCATGAATTCGTATGCATGAATAATCGAAGTGCCTTCATAAGTCTGATAGAAATGGCGGGATGTTTTATTCTTTCTGGCTTTTTTGTTTCTTCACATAAGAATTTGCATGAGTTCAAGTGAGCATTTCTGCTGTTTATTAGGATATAATATGCTTGTTTACAACCTGAATGTTGTGCTGTTGTTTCCACTGCAGGTGTCCTTGTTGAAGACAACATGAATGTTGCCTCTTGCAACTAAATCATCCTAATGCGTTGTCTTGAGCAGTGTGTTAACCTAGTGTGTTTCCAACTGTTATGTTGACTTCTTCATGTTACTGTTGAACTCGCTTGTCTGAAATTTCCGAGTCGTTGTTGAGGTACTAGCTGTTTGACATTTTAAAGCTAGTCTAGTTCATACTGTCACTGATGTCTTACTCTTCTGTTTTGGTACATCATTTTTTCCTTTTGAGCTTACTTTACCGATTAATATCGGTAGTTGTTTTAGAAATCTACCCATACAATTTGCCACAGACATGGCTCTATGGTTACGTTGACATGATTGCATCCACTGATGGCAGTAAGAATGAGAAGAGATGCTGTGATTGGGTGGGACTAGTCTCTTCCATTTCCTCCTTTTCTCAGGGAAGTCAGGAAGAAGAAGGAAAAAAGAATGAGAAGAGATGCTATTTCAAAGATATCCAAAATTATCCTTCTTTTGATGGTCTTTT
This sequence comes from Phoenix dactylifera, assembly GCF_051530095.1. NCBI lineage: Eukaryota > Viridiplantae > Streptophyta > Magnoliopsida > Arecales > Arecaceae > Phoenix > Phoenix dactylifera. The sequence continues at coordinate 5,147,407 of NC_143191.1, forward strand.
CTATTCACATTGATCCTAAAGGTTTTCGCTGTTTTGAGTATGCCTGGTGCGAAAAAGATAACAAGGGTTTGTGGGTAGCACAGAGGAAAGAAGAGTGATGCTGATGGAAGGAAATTTATATTAAAGGGGAGGAAATATAAATTATGAAGGTCGACCCTGCTTTGAATGGTTTGGTATCTGTACTTGTACTCCTTGCACAACTTGGGAAGCTTTATGATATATGTATATTTAATGGATTTGCATTCATCTGCAGCATTAACAAGAACATTAGTGTTAATCTCTCCTGCTGTCCTAGACTCGTTAGTTACTGATGCTACAGTTTTGATGCAAACTTTAGTGGCTGGATGATCCATACTGCAGTTAGGTACCCTGACGTTACCTCTTTGAAGTTGTGCTGGTTTGGGTTGTGATATTACTGAATTCAGTTAATGTCAGGCCTTCCCTTATCTAATCATCTCTCAAGCATGTAGAATATATCTTTGGGGCTTCAGCTTCACAAGAAAAGAAATGCCGTGCCTTGCGATTTTCTGCAGCTGTGAAATTTTTTTTTCTTCTAATATGGGGTGAAACTGATACAGTAGTTGATAGAAGGAAGTTGCCGGGAAACTGGTCTCATGTCTGTGGAAGTGGCTGTGGTCTCCAATTGTTGGATTGACCTGGATCCGAAGTGTTCCCAAAAAACCTGGCATGGGAAGACTACATAAATCCAGTATGAGCCAGTCAAGATTTTGTCGAACCTGATCTGCCTTGTTCGCATAATTGCATCAATAAATTGCTGCTAGCTTGGACTATGTATTTTTAGAGATGCGGCCAACTGCATTCGTCGTCTTGGAAAGGGCATGATCCAAGGGCATAAATGCAACAAATGTTGCACATTTGACTTTCTTCTCTGTATTACTTGCTTTACATGGATTCCATGGTCAATTATGCGTTATGTTGAATGCATTGCGTTGTGCGTTTGAACCAGTTATGTGTAATGGTGCATTTAGTGTTGCAAATGTTTTGATGAGCATGACATAATCACGTCCCTGGAGATAGTTGCCTGATGAGGTTATTTCCCTTGTGAATCTTAAATCCTAGCAAGGATTTGGTTAGGAGGTGTTGCCACAGAATCCCAGACCGAGGTTGGAGCACTGCTCAATTTGCTCTTAGGTCAGTGAGAGCCGAATTGATTGGGGTGATCGAGGTGTAAAAGAACTGGTCTTCTTTCGGGATGATCTATTAAAAGTCCGCTTGCTGAAAAATTTTCGGTAGGAGACTCTCTAATTTTTAAGTTAGAATGATGAGAAAATAGTGTGGAAGGGATGAATTTTATAAAGTAATCTCTGAATGGACTTACCTGAGGAGCCTTGGGCTACCTCTTTTTATAGGGTAGTCTATCAGTTTGTTACCTGATTTGGCGCAACATGTTTTAATTGCTAGGTCATGTTTTAATTGCTAGGTAACGGTCAGCTACACGTTTATAATGTGAGAAACATTTCGGGTGAGCGGTATACGACGGTGATTATGCTGATCGTGCATTGCCAATAGCATTGCCATAACTGCCGATCTTTATTAGCACGTGCAAATTGGCTCCTCGGTCTTCGCTGAAGTTGTTTGCCTAGGTTTATACCAAGGTCAACGAGGTCGGTCTAATATGAGGTTGAGATGTCCAACATTTTTCCCATCACTTGCCCCCTACTTTGGAGGCCGAGCTGCATCTTAATTCGGGTGATGGAAGTCATATCATCATCTCAATCGAGGACAAGGCTTCCAGAAGAGAGTACGAATGTGTCAGTTGATCTTCTCGAAGCGTCACCATATCAAAGCTATCCTGAGGCACTATTATTTTGGAATTTTTTTCAAGGCGCCATTAATGCGATGATCCTGGTGAATTGCTCACGTCGTATCCCGAGTTAACACGTGGATGAATCAGCTCGGGTGGTCAAACCGTTGCTTTGATCAAGACCATCCGTACTCCTTTATAAGGGTAACCCCCTCCCTCATTTCTCGCTCTTGTTTCTTTGGCAAATCTCCCAAAGTGCTCAAGCTCCCTTCCGGGTGGTGCTTCGACGAAACTCTTCTCTTTTGGCTCCAGCGTGCTCTATGTTTCTTCTAATTTCTAGTGGGTGTCTGCTCTTAGCTGCTCGGATTTCTTTTCTTGCTTTCTCCTTTGACTCTTTTCCTCACTTTTTCTACCACCATGAGTGATGCCGAGGTCAACACCTCGGTGGAGAGTTGGTCGTCTGACCATTCTCCTTGAGCTCGAGAGTCCTCACCTCCAAGTGAGGTTGAGTCTAAGGTCTGCTCAAGCCCAGACTTTGAAGCATCTGTCCTCACCAAGAGGAGATGGCTTCATCCAAGCCCAGCACTTCATACTTCTCGAGTTTACTTTTGAGCTTGCCAGTCTTGAAGACCAAATAACAAATCCTCCTCCAGCTCAGCTCAGCCTATATGAGGAAATTCTGAGGGTTGGATTGAGATTACCTCTTCATCCTTTTTCATTTAGTTCATGAGGGTTTACAACCTCATCCCAACCTAGTTGGTTCTGAACTCTTGGCAGGTCATTGTAGGTTTTCTTTTTCTTTGTTTTCTTTTGAACATTCGGGCCTCGATTTTTCTTTTCCGAGAATGCTTTACTTTAAAGGGGCATCCTCAGAAAAGAAATTGATGGTATTTCTCTCCTCAGAAAAGCCGCCAATTGATCCGAGATACTCTCTCTTCTATTCATGGATGGAAGAGAGTTTTTTTTTTGTTTTCTTCAAGCAACGATGGCAGTTGGAAACCCTATGGAGGACACCTCGAAGATTTTTAAACCGACCCCCAAAGTTGTTTGGCAACGATCAACGATCCTAGGATACTCTCCTTAAATCTAAAATTCCTCCTCTGCAAGAATTATTGTCTGAGGAGACACTAATTAACGTCAGTCTAAAACTAGCCGATCCTCAGAAATTTTTTTTTCATAATTTTTATCTTTTCTCCTCGTCATCATATTCTTATCTAACCTCGTCCTTGGCCTTGCAGCTGTTGTAGCTATAAAGACCGATCTGGCACTAATTTAGAAGAAAATGTGCAAGAGGTCGGTTGCAGCGTTCGGGGATGAAACCCCTTAGAGGAAGAAGAAGTTGAGGGGAGAATCCACCTTTACTGATGCAGTTGCTGAGGCCTTGGTTCTCGAGGTTTCTCCCGACGTGCCGGTACCTCGGGTGGAGAATGTGGATCTCGACCCCAAGGTTGAGATTGCATCGCCGATTAGGTCGGCTCCTCCGGAGGGAGTCATCCTTGCCCAACCATCTGTCGTTGCTGCTTCTTTCTATCTGTCAACATCCAAGGCTTGTACCTTAGCACGGGCTAGTTCGAGCTCTTTGGCTCTTGCAAAAGAAATCCCTTTAGCTCGGGCTCGCCCTTGCATGGTCTATATCCCGAGGTGGTGTGCCAAAGGGTCTGATTCGGCCTTGACAACTCCTCGGGTGGCCAAAGATGTGGCCCGAGCTATTCAATTACGTGCTGACAAGAGCATCATGCGCTCCTTCCACGTCAACGACTTAATCGATGGGCATGTTATTGTATGTTCTGCACCACAATTCTTAGGGCCTACACTTGCTGGGTGAGCAGGTCAAATTGTATGGCATTGATAGCTCCCATAACTTGCTAAGAAGACGAGGTTCTTAGAGGGCTGCATGAGGATCAATCTAAAGTAAGCTAGAGGGATACTCAACGGTTGTTTCTCCTAAGTCTCAGAGCAATTCTTCCTTCATTTTTCATAGATGATGCCAATTTGTTGTTGCTGATCCTGACATGATGATGTGGACCGTCTCCATGGATTTGTAAGGCAACAAACAAGGGTTAGAGAGCTCGCCAGTTTGGCTCCAGTCAAACCCTCCGATGCTTAACTCCAAGAGGGTTTCTTGGGGGATGTAAAGAAGAAGAAGAATGAATAAATGAATGAGGTTGTTGGGGCGATGATCGGCTCCAGTAAGTTGTTGGCAACTGGTGAAGTGCCGAGGATGGAGTCAATAGGGCTTAAATTAACAGCTCGGGTGGAAGGTGTCATCGGACGGGGCTGCGCCGACCAGCTGCACCAGGAGGGTTTGGAGCCCGAGATGCCGAACGTGGGACTCCAGGAAGAGGGATCTGGTGGACATGCCCGAGCTGTCCAATAGCTCAAGGCAGCTTTCTTAACAATCATATTTCCATGCAGAAGATAGAAACTTGGGATCTAGTTATATTTCAGTATGCTGGACACCAATTTTGCTAGCCAATGATCAGAGGACGGCAATCCAGCCACTGTAAGAAGTTTTGGCACTTCTATATCTCAAACTCGAATCAACTTTTACTACTGACTTCAATTTCAGGTTAATAGGCTTCCTCATGATCTTGATTGATCAATGGGTCCTCTCATGTTAATGGCTTGAAATCTATTGACATTATTGTTCTCCTATGTACAACTATGACCAAGGGTTAGCAGGAAAGCTTCAATAGTGGAGAAGGTTCAATGGCTGAATCAAACAATGATGCATGGGCCAACAGGAGCCATCCCACATGGTTGGGAATTAGCTTGGACATTAAGGATAAGTTATAGTACCAGAAAAAAAAAAAGGCTTTCCCATGCGAGCCCTACCCACACCGTCCAAGTATCTTAAATCATGTCATGAGGTGGACATCCACCACACTCACAAGGCGGACAGCCAATGTGATGTTGATATGCTTGACCTGATTTCTAAAAGGTGACAAGGATAACTTATTTAAATAAATATGATTGTTAATTTTTAAAGCTCGGTCATGATAAAATACTTGTGTAATTGTTAAAAGTATGTTCGGAAAATCCAGCAGAATGGGCTAGATTTTTTTTTTAGAAATTGGGTTTGTTGCCTATCCAGCTCATATTCATTTAAAAGTCTGTCCTAGCTTTAGCTTAAATTCTATCTGTAAGTATGTGGCCTGTGTGAAGAAAAAAAAATCTCCATAAATCTTTTTTTTTCTTCTATAGAATTTTTGGACTAAAGAGGTATTGGATTGATATTAAGGCTGGCAAAATATGACCCAACTCATCAATCCAATCATGTTCAACCTGAAATAAGCAGGTTTAGATTTGGACTAAATAAGTTCGGGTCGTAAACAGATTGACCCATATAATCTATTTAACATTCAGATTGGATTTGGGTTTCAGACATCAGACCTATTTAACCTATTTAACATTCGGATCGGATTGAATCGGACGATCTTTTTAACCTGTTTAAAACTTGCTTAGCCTATTTTTATCTTGTTTAATCGACCCACTTAACCTATTTAACCTGTTAAAAATCTACTTAATTTATTTAATCCGTTTAACCTAACTTGACCTATTTAATAAACGAATTATACCGATCGGATCAAGTTATAGGGTTAATAAATAGGCCGGGTTCAGATCTGAATTTTGACCTATTTAATAAACAAGTCGGGTTTGAGTTGACGAATTTTTTGATCCGATTTACATCCAACCCGATCTATATCCAACGCGACCCGACCCGATTGCAACTCTATAATTGATATGAGCCTACTCAAATAATTTGCTTACTCCATAAATCCAGTAGGAAATCCAACCCAATCTTACTTGATTTTCCAAATAGACACCAAATTGTTGCCACATCCTAAGTATGTGCGAGAACCCACGCTCATCTAGCATACACAAGTCTCCATAGCTTTTTCTGTTTTGAGGAAATTTTGGAGACTGGACCACGGAGTTAATAATGTTGTTACATAATGATCATGGTCCAAAACTCTAATATCCTTCATCTAAAATAGCAATCTTTTTTTTCTTTTTTGTTCTGAAGATAAAAGTTAACTAATAATTTTTGAGTTAGGTCTGTTATTGGTTATCTAGTATTTAACTAGTCTCTTAAATACTAATGAATATGAAAACTAGCATTTATCACCAATAGCGATTGATAATGTCAATGACTGTTAAGCCGTTATACGACTCTATACCAACGGTCATAGTTTGCATGATGACTAATACACTGAAGGGGGTTGCAAAGTATAAGGGTGACTAGACTTAAAACAGAATGGATGTTAGCCGTATTAGATTTAAAACTCATAGACTGACATAGTTTATTCGCTTTACTTGAAAAAAAAAAAAAAAGAAATTCAAAGACATTGACAGATGAAAGGGCCCGTGACCCGGCCCCCTCTTGCTTGCATAATTGAGCTCTATAATTCGTTATATGATGCCAAGCAATCCTCCACCAAATTATGCAGTCCACTCAAGCATCCTTGGCTTTCTCCTTGTTGCAATTTGGACTACCATTTAACCTAGCTTGCACGGGTGCTTGTCCGCTGCTGAATCGGATGATTCATATAGTTTAGATGCAGATACATCCAAAAAAAATCGAAAAATAACAGATTTCGGAGCGCACTAGACAACTCTCTCCTCAATTCAAAAAGTATTTCTGAAATAGTTAGTCACATACGAAGTTACTCAGTCCACAGCCTCACTGGCCTGCAGCCATTCTTTATAAAAGTTTTCTCGTAATATACTTGCACAATTTTGTATGATTGTAATTTATCACCACCAAATTGATGAAGTCTAGATCTCAGCCCACGAAAAGGTAGAAATTGTAGGACCATACTCAAAGGATGTTAAAAAGAAAGAAAGAAAGAAAACGAAAATTACCAAAAAATAAATAATAGCCATGAATATCGAGATATAATTTTTAATAACCATGAATATCTAATAAATAATAAATAAAGACTTTTACTTGTAAATGAAAATTACATGTTACATGTTATTCACTAACTAATTACCAAAAAAATTGTAAGCAAGTTCCCAAATCCCAAAATGAATTTAAGCTGGGGTTTCCACCAATTGGCACGTCTCCACAACCATGTTGAAACGTATGAGCTCGCATATCCATAGATTCATAAAGTTGAGTATATTATTGTCCGAGCTCAACTTGAAAAATTATTTGAGCTACTCAAATTCGACTCGCGTTCGATAATAATCAAATTAAGTCGAACTTAAATCCAAATCGAGCTCAAGAAGCCAACGAGTTACTCGGCTCATTTATGCTTTTAGTGTTTCCTGAAAGTTTCATGATCTGTCGTAATTTGTATTACTTAATTATATATGGTTCTTTTGATAGACCCCAAAGATAAGGTCCTTTGATAAGAGCTGGCTTGTGGAAGGCTCGTGTGAAAGAGAAATGTATTGGTCGCACGTGCGCATATGATGGGGAGCACATATATCCGTTCACATAATTATATTTTTAATTGAGTGACGACAAAGGCTAAGAGATCGAAGTGAATATTTTTATGGATTCAAGCTTGTAAAGTGTGATATATATTATAATAATACATCTGAACGCATGAGAAAGTTAAGCAAGAGATGCCAGTTCTTAGTGTTATATGTGAAAAAGGTGTGGTTGGCTTTCTGGTGCCGACTCCTAAAACAGTGTCTTGGTAATGCCATCATTGCTCTATGATGCCTAAAAATGTTTTGGGATCCTTTTATTCTTTTTGCCAAATATTATGGGATGTTATATATATCGGTTCCATATAGTTAAGGTTAACTTTTTAAGTAAACCTTAATTAGCCTACAAAATTTTAGAAACCTAATTTTGCAATTCATTGACAAACATGCCAAGCCGGTCATTTTTAACTGGACATCATAAAACAATAAAAATTACTTGTGGATATTCCTTATTTTCGTATTATTAATTTTGAACATGAATCATAATGTTATAGTCATAAATTAAGCAATTATATGACAGCTTAATTGGACATTATACGGACTCTTGATCCTAATGCATATTAGTTGAAGTGGTTGTTATACATATATATATATACACACACACATATATACATATAGAGAAAGAGAAAAAAAAACCAAACTTGGCTACTCTCAAATGAATCTCCATTCAAATTCAATTAGATCTATATTGGTTGATAGGGGTTCCCTATCGATGATCCGAACAGTTGGATGCAAACTACTACCTCCAAATTACTAATATACTAAAAATTGTGTGACTTAGAGACCTCTAGCCTATGCATTAATTGGTCACAAAAATATATAATCTATATAAAATTAAATTATATGTTTTTTTTTATCATTTGATGCATAGGCTAGGAGTCTGTAAATCAAATATATTTTTTTGTATGTAAGTAATTTAGAGATAATAGATCTCATTTAATAGTTCAAATTGTCAATATGGAATTTTCATTATCCAATATAGATCTAACTAGATTTGAATAAAAATCCGCTCTGTATCCATGTATAGCTTCCTAAGACAAAATCCTATCGTTGCTGTCATAATCCATATATATATATATATATATATATATATATATATATATATATATATATATATATATATATATAACACCATTATGTACAAATGAGTGGATAATATTGTAATGTAAATTAGGCACCAATCCAGTAACGGTTGTAGCTCCTATAATGCCCATATTAAAAAAAACATGGTTAAGAATGTCTGCCTGCTCTTTATATTTTCATCAAACAGCAAAAATAGGGACAATTCTCTCATCCATACAAGGTCATTCCCTCCCCCCTTATTTTTTTTTTTAATAAGAATTCTTTCCACCCAAATCAAGGTCCTAAAACTTTATTTTTGAAGTCACAGGGGATTATTCAGTTTGAAAATGGATCATGTCTCCCTCTCAATTGTAGTGATGAAAAAAAGCACATAATGTTTATTCTTTTTTTTTTTTTGAATTGACTAGAGTCAATTAAAAAAACCTTATAAGTACAAAATCACCTAAACATCCACCATCTTAGTCTCTTAGGGCTCGTTTGGTTCGCGGAAAGCATTTTTCCTTCTATGAATATGATTTCTGGAAAACAAATTCCTAGAAAGAGAATGCCTATGAAAGTACTTTTGGCATATTTGGTTGACCATGGGAAAGTGACAAATTTCCAAAGTGCTTATGTTTGGTTGACCATCCACTTTCCTGAGAAAGTTTCATATCATTCCTATTATGCCCTTAATAAAAATTAGGTCTTTAATGCCTCTTTAATGCTTCTTTAATGCTGAAGGGCATTTTTAGAAAAAAGTAAAAATGGAGTGATTTCCGCCTCATGAGAAAGTAACTTTCCCATGTTTCTCATAGGAAAGACTTTCCTATGAAATGTGGGAATCATATTCTTATGGGAATACAAGTTTTCCGTCTCTTATTTGAAAACTCCAACCAAACAAGAGGCATCTCATTACTTTCCTATTGACGACATTCCCCCCCCCCCCCCCCCCCTTCCCGCCAACCAAACAAGCCATTAGTTCCCATGACTCACTGAAATAGAAAATAATAATAATAATAATGCCAATAATAATCACAGAACTCAGGGGCAAAAGATATCACCAAGAAATCAGAGCAGAAGAAGCCAAAATATCTAATCCCTTCTAAGTGCAAAATAATAACAAACAAATGACTAAAAGACAGAAGAGCAGCTCATCATCATGGGAGTTCACAACTTGCCATGTGCTATCTTGATATTCTTCAAGTATGGTGTCAATAAAACTCTATTTCAGACAAGCACATAAATTTACATATCTATGTACCAATTGTGACAAGGCACACAATTTGGGTGGAAGGCAAGTAAATGAGAGGCCTATCCCAACTTAGCCTATGGTGGCGGTCCTCCTCCTTGTTAGATTCCTGATCCAGCCTCTCCTCCCTTTCGCCCCTTCTACCTTACCCCCCAGTGCCACATGGCATGTCCCTGCCTTGCTGGACCTCTTCCATCGCGCCAGCTGGAGAAGGTGGCCAATCCGCTTGCGCCACCTCAGCATCCCACGAGCCTTTGCATGTTCCACCATGCTCCTTGGTCCCTTCCTCTCTTTCCCGGGGGCCTGGATCTTGTCGGTGGTGATGCTGATGGTGTTCATGGTTGGATTCATGCTTGCTGCTTTCTTGTTATCCCATGAAGCGTGCCCATTGTCCTCAAACTTGATCGATATGAAGGAGTCTAATTTAAGCAAAGGCAGTGCTCTTAAATCAGTGAGAACATGCCGCTCTACAAGTTTCTACTTGGAATCCACCAACTTATGAATTCAATGCACATAGAAAGTCCTACTGGGTTAACTTGTCACAAATTTTCGACTTCATTATTGCAAGAGTGTGCTATGCTCATGGAAAGGAGCTAAAATAGAACATTTTGATCAGTAGTAATTCATAATAATTGATAATGTGAGATAAAACAGCTCTATTCATTGATATCTCCTTAGAATTCTTGAAGTTTAATCTCCTAACTATGTATGGGCAATAAAACTATTAGAAGGTAATAAAGCTGTGTTAAATTTCTTTCGATGACATCATTTCTTGGCAACATCTGTCTTCATTTTCTATTAGTCAGATCAAATTGCAAGGTTGATGACCTTTTTTTGGAGCAAGTAAAAGACTTGATGGCCCATGAAATGAACAAATTGAAGAAGTATTGGTGAGAAGGTTCTTGGTGTCTTTTAAGTTGTTTTATTGTTTTTATTAAAGACCTTATTCCCTGATGAGGAAATTGTGATGAAAAAGTACGTACCTTCAAGGCTGGCAATGGAACCTTCATCGGAGCCATCGTCTGGTCGAGGACGTCGGGACTCGATGCGATGCAAGAAGGAACCAAGAGCAAATACTTTAGGGAGGGTGATGTTGGGCTTCCTCCTTAGGACTCTGAAGGACTTTTGAGTGTCCTTGGATAGAGGAAGGTGGCCTTGTTTAGCGGCCAAGGAGAGGAGCCTTTCTTTCAAGCAAAGGGCACATATCCCCACAACCACTTCCTTGGGATGGAAATAGCAACATAAGTAGTCTTCTCTATAGCCATCCATGCTCGTTAGGGAGTAGAAAGACTAGATGGAAATAGAGAAAGGGAAGAGGATTGAAGAAGAGCAAGTACTGGTGGAGAAGAAGAGGCAGATGTAAAGTGAAGGATGTTGCTATTTAAGTGTGTGGAAGAGTCAGATTTTTGGGTGAGCTGGTTTGGAAAAGGAGGTAAGACCATGCACGACAAGAGAGATCAAGTCTTGTGAAATCCTCAATTACCTATGGTCCAACTGCTATTGTAAGCTTAGGACTGTACAAATGAATTTATGAAGTAGAAGTTCTAAGAGGATAATGATATGAAGCAAAACAAGGTTATAATTAATTAGTCAGGACTTGATTCTTTTACAACTGCTATGTGCTCTTCTCACTTATGTGTCATTGTTGGTGATGATGATGATGATTTATTATTACTACTACTACTGTTATTATTATGTTACAAATATTATGTAGGCCAGGGTTGTGAACTCAGTAGTTGGTTTCTTTCTAAAGAATTCAAAATTCATGAATATCCATAGCAGCTGAACCCCAATATATGTTTTCTTTTATGGATCTAAGATATGCTAATTGGCAAAATAAATATTAATTAGATTCAGATGAGTATGGCCTTGAATAGTATTTTGAACTTTTGCATTACATGTAGTTTACAGTCAGACCGAAACAAGTACCAATACTTCTTCTAGTGCTGTAATTTAAATCTCCAGTTGTCCTCTGAACTCTTTAGGTATATTTTTTTTCATCTTAAGGCCATTCGCTGTCTAGCCTTTACAATCATATAAATTAATCCTTGACTAGACCATGACTCACTGTACAATTTACAAATTTCATATAGAATTTGGTAAGTTTGTTCAACTTGTGGTTACTTGCCGGGTTGGAGGACCAAACCTATAAACCTAAACCTAATCTAATAATATAAACTCCTCATCCCAATCTCTCTATTTCAAGCAATTTGGTAAATACAGGTCAAAAGTTGCCGCGGCAATCCATAGTTTCCAATAATTTGGTGCGGTGCTAGATTGAATGCACTTTGATGTAATGGGTCAAATTCAGACTTTTTCCTATCCAAATCAGCCATGGCTTAATCACAACACTAGAATAGGTTTCTTTGTGACATGAAAGTTTTATAGGTTCTTTTATTTCTAAGATAAAAGAAGTAATACTTCCCCAACTTACAATAACAAGACTAGATTAAAACATTTATATTGGGTGGCCTCGTACATAACCAACCACTCCGGAAACACCCTTTGGGTTGGAGAGAGGGAGCTGCCTTGTGCGCTTCGAGATATGTTATATTTTTTATTGAACGTATCCGTACTAAAATGGTATGAATCATCCATTTCAGCAAATATAAATATATATATCAGAAAATCTCTAAAGGCACTTGATCGACTAGCGAGCCTTAGAATATGAAACATGCTAATTAAACTAGTTCATTTTCTCACCAATTTAAAAATTGCTAAGATCAAGTGATAGTTTATCATAGTGATTGATATATACCTCTAGAAACACCTTAACACAAATGTCCCCGGGTTTCCTTGTCTTCAAAGATATCCAAAAGATATTGATGGACCAGCATCAACAGCTTCAGTGAGTGGAAAAGGTGAGTTGGTGTTGGTGCAGAGGATGGGCAAAAGGCGATGGGTTGGAGTCGCACATGGCCGGTGGAGGCCACTTCCAAGTGAGAGGTTCACATCATCGGACCCCCCCAAAGGAAAAAGACTAACGTGGCTCCATATGGTCTTCTGCCTCCCAATTAAACTGCACCCTGGAACCATGGGAACTTAACTTAAATGAGCAATTTAATTTAAGACCCGTCCCATCAACTATCCTGCACAACTTGCATAGGTTGCTACCTAGTAGTTAGTAGAGAAAAAAAATTTAAGATCGATCTCTATCTATCATCTATCTATCTATTTATCTATCCATCTATCTATCTATCTGATATATATATATATAAATCTGTGGAGTGCAAACCAAGTGATGAGTTTGCATGATCTATGGTTTAATTGAGTTAGGCAAAGCCAATCTTAGGCTACAATTCGATGGTTGAGCCGGGCTTGGACAAATATAAGTAGGCTCAGGGTCGAGCAAGGGATGGCCGGGCTCGGCCTGATAGTCGTGTTCTGGATCCTGCTTTGTGACTGAACCAATTCCGACTCGGTTCCACAAATGATGCAAAACTATGGAATTGTCTTATAAAGGAATGATGCAAAGCTATGTAATTTAGTATAGGGATGAGCTAGCCACAATAAGAATGTGGCCAATTAGATTCCCAAATTATGTTCACTTCCACGCCATCAATGCTAGCTTCAGGCATGGATGAAATGTGCTAAGAGTTTATGATAGTAGGTCCACATTGGACTGTAAAACCAACAAGTTGCGGATGTCGAATTCTAAAACAATTCAAATAAAATTCAAGTAGAATGTTGGAAAAGTAATTTTTCCTCGAGCATATCAGATGAATTTTGCATGTCCAACTAGAACATCACTGCTGACAGTCAAAAATCATTAACCTTTTTGTGCTTCGGCATTTCTTTTGCCTACATGTCTGTGTTTGGTATTGCCAACTGGATGCATGGTGGAGTTGTGAGGGTCATGCATGTAAGATTCCTACATAAAAAACAACACCCAAAAAGAGTATATTAGAGGCCAAATGTTAAACAGTGCATAGCATGCACTGGCATCACAAGGTTTCTCTGCTTCGTTCCTGGAAGTTTAACAGTAAAAATGGATCCTGGTTATATTGCTTTGCATCTCTATGATATTTTCACCGAAAAAACAACCATGAAGGAATGAATGATAATTTTCATTCATTTAAGGATTTAATATTTAATGAGAAAGCCAACTTAATGGATTCAAGAAGTTTAATGAAAGATCCTGAATTTGAGACTTTTTACACCAAAAATATACACTTAAACGAAGGTATTCATGCTTTTGGACGGCGGCTCAGGATCAGCCTCATGAAAAACCTTATATTCCCTAAGGAGGAGGTTCTACCCCGTGCGAAGTTGCTACAATTGCTTCAGCCAGAGCTGCTGTCAGTATTGGAAACGTCATTGATTTGATCCCTCGATCCAATTGGGGACAAATGCCTACGAAAAGAATGCTTGTATTTACGAAAAAAAATCTTTCCCCTGAAGTTGTCGAAGTGTTTCCGAACAATCTCTGATGCGCTGACCCTATCTGAGATTGTCGACTTAATTGCGCCGAATCTAGAGGTCAAAGAAGTTCAATGGATAGATAGAGAAAGAACATGGCATACAAGTTCAAGGAAAAAAAATAGCTTGTACATTCCAGCATACCGAATGGAATTTCTTCAAGTGACGTATATTGGATCATCATCAACATGAATTGCCTGAAATAAGAAGAAAAAGTTGCTTTACAAATTCATCACCATGTAAATATGTCAACTACCAATATAAAGCTAGAGAGTATTGAGGATTTCACCAACCAGACTGCAGATAAGACTGTCTCTGAAACAAAGGATATTTAATGCTTACAATACTTATATACCAAGCAACTAATTGGTGAATAGAGTATTCACTGGACAGAATCAATGACAATTGACAAGTATATATGATCAAACTACAACATATGTATAGCTAGAGAACATTGGCGGTGTTGCCATACAGATGCAAATAAGATTATACTTGATTATGAGAATTTGATGCTTATCATACCAAATATCATGCCATTAACTGGAATATATAGTATTCATTGAAAAAAATGAATGGTTACATGATGAAACTGGGCTCACTATCATACACCACATCATGAGGGCCCATTACTATCTGTAGGTTACTAAGGTCCCGAGGTAACAGTTGCAAAGAAATCGAAAAGGAACAACCAACCTGAATACCTGCATGTCTCAGAAAGTTATCCAAGCAGGGCCGGTCCAACCCTTAGGCGACTAAGGCGGTCGCCTAAGGCTCCGGCCCAAAAAAGGCCCCTCGCAGAGACTTAAAGACAAAATAGAAAGGAAAAAGGCCTCCCTTAGTGAGTTCGCCTTAGGCCGGCCCAGTGCAGAAAATACCTCAAAGATAAAACAGAAAGGAAAAAGGCCCCTTTTAGTGAGTTCGCCTTGGGCCCCCAAATGCATTGAGCCGCTCCTGTCTAGGCCTGAATATATTGTCTCATTACTATATCAAATAAAAAAATTAGAAAGATAATGAGCTATAAAGCTACAAAATCTACCACAATTGACCAACATAATGCCACCAAAATTTGTGTACAACACAAAGACTAAAGAAGGAATAGAAATATACAAGATTACTTAGTCAAGAAAATTACTGAGCTAAAATTATCTGAAATCACAAAATGATGTGTATGTCTCAGGTTATGTTTTATCGATAGCTGTTGTGCGATACACAAACGATTTGTGTTTGACAACTCTCCCCATCTGAAAAATCATATTGAAGGTTCTTTCTTGACATCCTACTATATAAAGATCCCATCCTTCAAAAAATATTATGACAGAAAAAAATAAACGAACAAGTGTTTTTTACTTTTTTGGAAATGAGTGAAGCAAGTGATACATCTATGACACTAAACAAGATTCAAGTATCCTGGTTGTGGAAGATTGACTATGGAAGTTATGATTATATTAGATGAACGTTATCAACAATTCATTAATGGGGATGTAGCTCAGATGGTAGAGCGCTCGCTTAGCATGCGAGAGGTACGGGGATCGATACCCCGCATCTCCATGTCATTTCCTTTTTTGTTTTGGCCCCTCTTCGTTCCCCAATGGCTTTCTAGCGTCAGAAAACCAGGCCATTTTGTTTACTAATGTTGTGAGATCCGAGCATTGTAACCCTTCAGAGGATTTCTGTCATTGGTTCCATCCGAGGTGAATAGATTTTTGTGATTAGATATTTAAATCCGAACGAGAATAAGTTTATCTCCATGATCCTGGCGGAGGTTCAGAATCGAAGATCCGTCTACGATATTTCTGACATCAGATGAGAAAATAATTTCAGTTTCAAACTTATCCTTGGAATTACGATACCTAAACAGCTTTTGGATTAAAATAGCTGAAATCAGCTAAAAATGATACTTAAGAGGTCATTTTAGCAGTTGGAATCATCACAATCTAAACTCCATTTATTCCTCTCCCAGCATCCAGAAGAGAGCGAATAAAACTAAAGACAGATGCGCACAAACCTAACATTCACTTTTCCATTCAATGCAACACTTGGAATCCTGATGCAATTTAACCAGTCATGGGCCAGTTGATCACAGTTTCAGAGTTTAAAAAATTAGAGCTGGTCTCATACATAAACCTTGACAAGAACAAATGGCGAAGCAGTATTCGTATTAACATCCAGTTCAAACTTGACAAGGTTCAAATGGAATCCTGGTACAGTTAAGAGAGACCTTTGATAATTTCAAGCCATGAATACATGCACTAAATGTGCCTGCCCTGCAAATCAAGGCCTTCGGGGACAGCATGCCATCCTACCATGGATGACATGAGACCAAGTAGCACTTTTTTTTCTTTTTTTTTTTCTTTTTTTGTCAACGGCCAAACCGGCTGCTAAATGCATATCATAGTTTGAACACTCGAACTATCCCCATACAAAAGTTGGATAAGCTCAAAATGTACATTGCCAACATCCCACCAAGTAGCACACCTTAAGAAGACTTCACTTGGTCAGAAGCAAATGCCAAGTATTCTGCTAGCTCCCTCTTGTGTATTGTTTCAGTACTTCAAATAGGTGTTGAGTGCTAGGAGCACATCAAAAGAGGCAGGGTAAAGAATAGCATGCCAAAAGAAAGGAAAATCAGTATACAGTCATCATATAATTGAAAAGAAGTTGTTATATGAAGAAATTACAAGAAATGAAGTAATAACCTGTCAGTCGGAAACATTGGTCAGAGATCAGAGAAGGTTGGATGGGAGGTAAATATATTGTGATAAAGATTTTTTTGGGGGGGCTAATGCCCAAGCAGGCTTTAGAAAATGCCCATAAGAACTTCAATTCTTTTTAACATGCCGGTTCATCACTAAAAGAAAAATTATAATATGAAGGGCAACTTGATAGGCACATTCAATCTCTATTTTACTAATCATATCAATCTAGTTCACAGACTAAAACTAGATACATTGTTGACTTTTGTAAGATAAGCACAAAAGATTACTAGTAGGTGAACCTCATGAGCAGTACTGTTGCTAAACCAAATCACTGTGTATATTGTAAATTAGGAGGAATAAGTAATAGAGACAATGGATGGATGACCACCTCTGCTAAAGCCCTTGCTTACCTAGATGACGTAAAAAAACACAAATTGCAAATCTTGTTTAATCCATATATAAGAAAAAGGAAAAAAATAGAATTCTTATTAATACCAGCTGAAGCATCATATTTTCCAACAAAGGCATTTATATAAGTGAAACTTGCAGATTCTAGTGAAAACTTTAAAAGGCAAATTGCAAGTAAAAAGCAAAGTATGCATTAAACAGGAGGGTAGAACTCTACTAGGACAACCAGAGTTATCGATTACATAGAATATGTGCTGCATTAAACAAGTTGGAACCATGTAATTTATGTTCAATCACTTGCAATGGTACATGGTTATTTGTTGAGTGAACATATAATGTAATGCAGGTACAAGGGATCTTTAATGTTTTTATATTGTCTAAGCTGCTGGAATGCAGCAAGTCAGTATAATTTTTAGTCTTAGAAGTGCAGAAGAATAATATCTTTGGCAAAACATCAGAGAATCAACATTATCAGAATGATGGGATCATACATGGAATAGAGAAACACTTTGTTTCCCTTGGTGAAACCTAAAATTGTGGGATGCACCAGGGGCTGAGCATAAAAGCCCCAACAAGCAAAGCAACAACATGGGGTATTTAAATCTGCGAGTACCATTGCTCTTTTTTGGCCAAGCTTGTAGCATTCAGCACCAAAAGAGATATGTAGCCAATATGCCAATATTATCTTTTGCACAGACCTAATATCCTATGAAATGAGATCCTCAAAAAAATCTAACTTACAATATAAGCAAGCAAAACATACCAAAGCATAACAACGTGCTGCAGTTGTTCGAGACACAGAAATTATTCTGTTGGGGCAATAAGCCCATGTACTTTTCTAACAGAAGAACCCAAGACAAGAAGATGCAAATTGAAAAAGAAAGATCTGCTGCCTGACACAAACTATACACAACTGCAACACTTAAACTACCTTATCTTTTTTGAAAAGAACTCAGACCACCATCTCTTGTTCTACAAAAGCAAGCACATATGGAGACCGCCTTGCATTCCAACATATATACAAGAAATAAATGCGCAAGACTTTTATGTCAGCATATGTAACTTAAGCAGTTGCAGGAATACTAGTAGCTCTATGAACCTACAGCACAATTTGTGCTGATCTGAAATATATAATATAAGGAAAAGTTCTTTTCATCTTTGAGGTTAAAAGTCCATCATGCAAAACAAATTTTGTAATTAGAAGTTATTTAATATGAGTAATCAAGTGCAGGTTATAATAACAGAAGAAGAAAGATGTTGGATTTTCGCCAATGCTATGGCTTTCCGTGGAGAATGATGGAATGCAGCAACCAAAACAGAAAGGATACCTATATAAATTGATTTCCAGAAACAGACGAGAAGAACAAGAAGACATTTCCAATCTAATTTAACTAAAATGGGCGGATTATTTTTGTTTCCTGAAATTATGCATGATTGTCATTTGATGCTAAGGTTGATGGAAAATATGACCAGATAATCATCAATAAGAATTGTATTGAGATATCAATGTCATCCAATAATGCTTTGGAATAGCTGAACTGGTTTTGCAGCTCTTTGGAGCAAGAATTTGAAAATTGAGGTACAGACCAATACCTATCACCAAATGTTATGGTAATTAATAAAGCCAGTACAAATGAAGAAAAAAAGAGCAGTAAGAGGTCGGTACGAGCAGTTTGAGGTGATACAGATCAATATAGGGTCCATGGGTGTACCTGTAGTATCGTGTAGACTTGTACTAGTCCCTGACCATATCGGCTAGTATGGGGCCCAATACGGCTAGTATTTCAATCCTTGGTTTGAAGCAAGGTTTGAAATCATGGCCCAAATTGACCCTCAAAACCAAGATTTCAATATTGGCATTATTCCATCATAACAGAGCCCCACCAAAACCATCATTTACTGTTGCAGTGGTTATAACAGACATTATTACCTCAAAGTTTGGGTTTTCATTTTCTAGTATTGAACTTATCGCCATCATAATGGCATTTATGGCAGTGTTACAACAGAAAATAACGAGCAATACTGGAAGACTAACAGAATTATGTTCCAAATCACCATTCAATAATTATTACTTTCCAGGAGGGTACAGACTTTTTTGAAGAGATTTTTCATAAAAAGAATTTGAATTTTGGAGAAAAAAAGCAGCATTTTATTTAGAGAAACAGTACAAATGTAAATAACAGCTATTAATTGATTTATAATGAGCCGTTGTAACACTAAATAACTCATTGTAATGGCTGCTACATTACATATACATATACTGATATACACACACACACACACATAAATATCTATACATATACATATATATATATAATGTAATAGAGGGGGCCTGAAACTATTATAGCCACTAGCCCTCAAAAATGAAATGCACTTAATATATATTTGAGTTTTACTTAAAAATGATGAATAAAAAGACCTAAATTAGTGAATAACTTCATAATATGCAATGAATTTCTGAACAACCAAACTTTAAGAAGTGAATAATATATATTCCAATATACCCTATAAATTTTGCTTTTACGCAGCTTAAAACTAGGTGCTATTGCTTGGTGGAATGGTGAAGGCTCGGGCTGACAAGTACAATTGAGCGGGTTCAAGTCCTGAGAGCAGCTACTTTATTTCCCGGACCTCAAATTGCTAGGACTATAACTGGATAATGCCTTTTTTTGTACAATCTAAAACTGTTAAACTCTACAGATAAGAAAATCAAAATACAAAATACTCTAACATGATGTGTGATATTTTTTTTCCTTGGCTTCTTTCATTTTTCTTCTATTATTTATCCTATTTCCATTTTTCTAGTTTCCATTCATATGAACAAAACAGAAACAGAATTTTCCAAACTTGGTTTGGAGTTCAAAGGCAGATTATGATCTAGTCATTTGATTCATTTAGAGATATGATCCATGGCCATTAGAAACAATAACGAGAATTGAAACATAACATAGGTTATCATAAAAGAAACAAATTGAGGGTTCACAAATTACAAACTGGTTTCTACCTGCAAGTGAGAGAAAAAAAAGAAAAAGAAAAAGGCAAACTGCCAGCATTTCATTTCTAGAGAGCAATGGCAGATAATGTAATTATGGGCCAAGCAAGAAATCTATTTCTTTATTTTATCATGAGCTACTAGTGCTCAGATTTGACAATGAAAAGATAATAATAGTTGATCATAGTTCCACATATTGAAATATCTTTTAGCTAAAAATTAGAAAATTACAAGAGCAAGGGGTTGAGCATGATTGACATGATCATCATCACCTTCACAGGGTGCAAGTCCTGATGATGCAAACCTGCAATAATGCAACACTAACAAGAGTACATTGACTCAGAGATCATTGGAATTGATACGTAACAAAATTAGGGCACTTGAATCGAAGACCAAATACCTATCTTCCTGGTCTAAGGCTAATTATCATGGAAGTGTAGACATGCTGCTTGCATTTACAATCAACAATGATGACCCTAATAAGATATCCCGTATGCTCTGAAATTTACGCATTTCTTTGCTTCTAGTGAGAGGATCTAACCTATGTCTTAAGCCTCACAGCAGCCATTTACATACTGTCCTTACTGTTGGAAACAATATGTCTGCATGGATCAATAATATACACCACATTGATCCTCAAATGCTTGTAGACTCTATCAGATATTGGTCCTTGCACCCACATGATGAACAGGATGCTTTGTTAATTCGGAACTTTGCACATCACTTCAGAGTCACCTTTTTAAGTTACATCTCAAGCACAATCAAGTTTCAGCCAAAGCCTGGAGAACAGCCTTGGTGTAGTATAAGGTGAGGCCAGACAACAACTATGTGACACCAATGTCAATTTTAGATGGTTAAGGCTGAGGTCATCTCGCACTTGATTGTCTTAAACTAGTCATACCGTCTCTCACAACTTATAACAGGGAAAAAAAAGGAATATTCCATTCCATATGCTACAGAGCATGTTAACATGATCTAGACAGACATACTTACAAACATACATACAATGACCGTTACTTGTAGGCTATTATGTTTGTTTAGTAACACCGAACCTGTTGCCTGAAAAAAATACTTAATGTCCTTAAAAAAACTATTTTTCTGCTAAGTCATAAGTTATGCCGTTAAATTGGTCAATAGCAGCCATCTAACAAATAAGATAATTCAAAAATAAATGTTCTGAATATAATCCAAATAACAGCAACAACAAGATTGTTTTTCAGTCAACTGATGAACAGGGAAATGAATGACACAAATTCCTCAAATCATAATTCAGGTATGAACATAAACAATACTCTCATCGTCTTCCAGCCAGCAACCATAGTTGATAACAAAATGATATAGAAAGGTTAAAATATAAGTGCGACGAAATGAGTTGTTCTACAAGATGAATGATCAAAATAACAATACCAAATAAACATATTATTTTGTGATAGAAAATAAGTTGTTGTACAAGTTTAATGATCAAAGTAGGAAAAAAATACAGAAATAATATTGTTGCTGGTGGTCCAAACCGAGAACGATTGACACGACGGTGTGAACGGGGTTCCGCCTGAGTTGTCTTGGTTGGTGCTGGTTGCGCTCCACCTTCCGCCAAGGAACCTGCAAACAAGCCTTGCACCACCACCAGGGTGGTGATGGCCCTCCGACGGTCAAGTCAGAGGAGATTGGAGGAGGAGAGATGATAATCACAAGTGGGAGAGAGTGCTCTGGGAGGTATTGCTTACCCCCCCCCTTCTCCCCCCAGCCGCATATATGCCTGGCTGGGAGGTCTCTCAGGGGGGTTTGTCGTCGTGGGGCACGATAGAATGGCCACTGACATGGCCGTTACGGGGCGTCGTGGAGCAGCGCCGGGTACGGTCATGGCAGGGCGTAGTGGAGCTCCGCTTTGTACGGTCGATACAGGAGATCGTGGGCAGCATCGGGTACAGCCGTTGCAGGGAGTAGTGGAGCAGGAGGCCGCGGCGTGCCTCTGGAGAATAGCCTGTCGTTATCAAAAGATCTCCGATTCGGGGTCGGAATGCTGGATCATAGGGCAGCCGACCCGGGGTCGGGCTGCGGAGCCGAGGAGGTCCGACTCGGGGTCGGAGTGCTGGATCATAGGGCAGCCGACCCGGGGTCGGGCTGCGGAGCCGAGGAGGTCCGACTCGGGGTCGGAGTGCTGGATCATAGGGCAGCCGACCCGGGGTCGGGCTGCGGAGCCGAGGAGGTCCGACTCGGGGTCGGAGTGCTGGATCATAGGGCAGCTGTAGCTTTCCTGGATACGCGTGCCGATCACGTGGGGCATGGCGGCTCAATTCCCCCATAACAGTAGCCCCCCACTTCCGAGCCTGGAACCAGAAGGGGAACAGGTGAAGGGAGTGATGTTTCGAGATTGCCGCCATCCTTCGGAGAGGCGCGCGCGCTTCAAGCTTCCCGCCTTCTTTATGGCGTATGGCGGTTGCTGCTGACCTGGTAACCTGAGGATTTCGGCGGACATCCTTCCTTAATGGTGTCGATTCGCCTTTGGGGTGCGAGCGACCCTTCGGCGGCCAGGCGTCTTCTGGCGTCATCGAGGTGTCACTTGCCCTTTCGCCTATTTAATCGGGGGCCCTCCCCCGTCCGTCTTCTTCTTTACGGACATTTTCGAGTTTCTCCTTTGCGCTACCATTGTTGCCGCCGAAACGTTCGCTTGCTTTTCCTTTGACGCTCTCGGAGCCGTTCTTCCTCCTCTTCAAGTGAGTTTCCCACTCTTCTACTTTGAGCTCTTCATACTTTTTCTTTTTGTACTAGTGCACCCCAGTCGTTCCGGCCTTTCCCTCCTTCTTGACCCCGTCCTGACCGTAGATTGGCCATTAGGGATGGGCGAAGTGGGAGCAGATAGCATCAAGTCAAAACTGGTCGCCGAGGACTTAGACGGATTTGTGGCTCGGTACCACCTTCCCGAGGCCTGCAATGTCACGCTCCCAGGGCCTGAGGAGAGGATGTCTCATCCTCCCCGAGGGAAGATCGCCATCAATGAGGGCATCCTCCAAGCCGGGTTCCGCTTTCCCCCTTCAGACCTAGTCTTACAGGTGCTCCGGGGTTTAGGAATAGCACCGACGCAACTGGTGCCGAACTCGTGGCGTGCTCTGACGGTCTTCCAGGTTCTCTGTCGCTTGCATGCGATTCCCGCCACCTTGAACGTTTTCTGGGAGCTCTACGGCCTGGCGGCCACCCCCAGGACAAAGGGTGGTGGTGCTTCGCAGCGCGGCGAGGGTGCGGCCTTGTCAAGGAGGGTCCTACCTCCATTCACCACTGGAAGGAGCGCTTCTTTTTCGTTGATGCAGACCCCTCCTGGGAAATCAGGGCAATCTGGGGGACGCCGGTGAAGTCCCCAATTGGCCTGTCGAAGTTGTCGAGGGAGGAATCCGAGGGCGTCGCCGCCTTGAAGGGGTTGGTCGCCGAGGGCCAGCTTCCCCCGGTGGGCCGCCTCATTTCTGAGGATACCTTGGTGAACGTCGGTTTGAGCTCGGTCCCCACCGACCGTGAGTCCGCCATCGTTTCTTTAGCTCTTTTCTTCTCTTTCGTTCCTTCTTCCTTTCGGTTTCTCAGTCCCTGACCATCCCGTCCTTCTTGCAGAGGTCGACGACGTCATGCGGTCGGTGAAGTCGAAGGCTGTTGGTAGGGCGTCCCTGCTGGAAGCAGTCCGGAGGAGGAAACGAGCTCTTCCGAGCGGGGCCCCACCGGCGAAGAAGTCCCGTAAGGAGATACCTCCGATGCCGACCGACGAGTCCGGGCCCACCGGTCAGGGAGATGTCGTGGGCACCGACCGGCAGCTGACGCTGTATCAGCCCTCCGGTGGTAAGGTTGCCGCTACTCCGGAGGTGCCACCTGAGCCTGCTCAAGACGGACGGGTCGGACGTGATCGGTCCCCAACCCGGCCTTCGACTCGGTCGGCTCCTGATGACTCGAGGAGGGACGCGCCGAGGCCCCGGCCGAGCGGGACCCTATCAATTCCTGGGGCGACCCCCGCCGCGAGCGTGATCAGCCGGACTCTTCCCCAGGCGATGGATAAGGGTAAGGCTGCAGAACCACCATCCGGCTCCGGGGAGAAATCGGGGTCTGCCTTCACTACCGATGGCGCCCGAAATCTCATCGAAACAGTGTTGCTGGAGAAGGACCGTCGGCGGGTCCGGGAGTTGGATGTCTCTGACGTCGGGGCCGCCAGCTGCGTCTGTCTCATGTCGGTGAGTGTTCTTTTGGCCGTCTTTCACCATTTATGGGCTCTGTTGTTCTCCGCCTGACTCCCTTATTTTTCCTATTTCTTAGCTCGCCCAGTACATGATCCGTCTGGAGGAGTGCTACAAGGAACAGGCGGGGCTTTTGGCGAAGGCCGAGGACCGGCTGAAAGCAATGGAAGAGGGAGGCCGGGCTGCGGCAGGCAGGACGACCGGGGACCTCGAGGCGAGGCTCCGGGAGGCCGAAGAGCGGGCACTCGGCTTCGCCGCCCTGGAGGAGCAACTGTCAGAGGCTCGGGAGCAACTCAAAGCCGCCTCGGGCCTCGAAAGCAGGGTCAAGAAGGCGGAGGAACGGGCTGAAAAGCAGTCCCGGAAGATCGCGGACTATCGAGAGCGGTGGGAGAAGGCCCAGCGGTCTGCCGACAACGCCTGCGACCGAATCCGCTCTTTTGAAGCCAAACTAGGCGAACTGGAGTCGGCCCTGGAGAAGTCATGCACGGACGTCCAAGAGCTCCGTTCGCGCCTGAAGGAAGCCGAGGCCGCTCGGGTTGCTACCGAGGCAAAGCATAAAGAGGCTCAGGCTGATCTGCTGAGGGTCTCCTCTGAGGCCGAAGGCCGGATTGTGGCGAAGGTCTTGGAGGCCAAGGCTCAGATTATGGAGCGAGCTGAGGCGGAGCTGGCCGAGAAGAGGGCGGAAATCGGGCGTCAGGCGGTAGAGGCTTATCGCCAGTCCGCCGAGTTCGCCCATGATATGTCGGAGGCAGTGCGGACCTATCGCCAGTCTGACGAGTTTGTCCATGACGCGTCGGACGCGGGGGCCGAAGCCTTCACCTTGGGCTTCGAGGAGGGCCTGGCAAGGGTGTCGGCTAAGTATCCCGAAGTTGACCTGAGCGAGATCTCCCTCCTGGACTCCTCTCCGGCGCCATCGCCTGCTGGTTCTCCTGCTGCTTCCCTACCTCCCGCGGACGAGCCCGGCGTTCCCGACTCGGGAGTTCCTCCAAGCTGACCTCTTGTACCTTCCATTGTCTTTTTTATTTTTGTATGTCGGCGTTTTGCCCAATTGTATGGGCCTCGGCCCTGAAAATTAATGCACGTTGAATATTTCTTCATCTCGCCCTCGTCCTCTTTTTTTTTTAGCTCTTGGTTGCTTCTTGCTGACTTTTGATTCCCGAAGTTCTTCCGGCACTAGGCCAGGCATCCGAGGGTTAAACCTCAGGAAACTCTTCCGGCGCTAAGCCAGGCATCCGAGGGTTAGGCCTCAGGAAATTCTTCCGGCGCTAAGCCAGGCATCCGAGGGTTAGGCCTCAGGAAATTCTTCCGGCGCTAAGCCAGGCATCCGAGGGTTAGGCCTCAGGAAACTCTTCCGGCGCTGAGCCAGGCATCCGAGGGTTAGGCCTCAGGAAACTCTTCCGGCGCTGAGCCAGGCATCCGAGGGTTAGGCCTCAGGAAACTCTTCCGGCGCTGAGCCAGGCATCCGAGGGTTAGGCCTCAGGAAACTCTTCCGGCGCTAAGCCAGGCATCCGAGGGTTAGGCCTCAGGAAATTCTTCCGGCGCTAAGCCAGGCATCCGAGGGTTAGGCCTCAGGAAACTCTTCCGGCGCTGAGCCAGGCATCCGAGGGTTAGGCCTCAGGCAACTCTTCCGGCGCTAGGCCAGGCATCCGAGGGTTAGTCCTCAGGGAATTCTTCCGGCGCTAGGCCAGGCATCCGAGGGTTAGGCCTCAGGAAACTCTTCCGGCGCTGAGCCAGGCATCCGAGGGTTAGGCCTCAGGCAACTCTTCCGGCGCTAGGCCAGGCATCCGAGGGTTAGTCCTCAGGGAATTCTTCCGGCGCTAGGCCAGGCATCCGAGGGTTAGTCCTCAGGGAATTCTTCCGGCGCTAAGCCAGGCATCCGAGGGTTAGGCCTCAGGAAATTCTTCCGCTCGCTGGTCGACCAAGGCTGGCGCAAGCCGAAGCGACCGGTCGGGGCTTCCGGCTAGTCTGCTCCCGGGATGATCATCGGGTTAGCCAGGCATCCGAGGCCCGAGCCTCGGGAGATTCCACTCGTTGGTCGGCCAAGGCTGGCGCAAGCCGAGGCGACCGGTCGGGGCTTCCGGCTAGTCTGCTCCCGGGATGATCATCGGGTTAGCCAGGCATCTGAGGGTTGTCAAGCCTCAGGGAAATTCCGCTCGTTGGTCGGCCAAGGCTGGCGCAAGCCGAGGCGACCGGTCGGGGCTTCCGGCTAGTCTGCTCCCGGGATGATCATCGGGTTAGCCAGGCATCTGAGGGTTGTCAAGCCTCAGGGAAATTCCGCTCGTTGGTCGGCCAAGGCTGGCGCAAGCCGAGGCGACCGGTCGGGGCTTCCGGCTAGTCTGCTCCCGGGATGATCATCGGGTTAGCCAGGCATCTGAGGGTTGTCAAGCCTCAGGGAAATTCCGCTCGTTGGTCGGCCAAGGCTGGCGCAAGCCGAGGCGACCGGTCGGGGCTTCCGGCTAGTCTGCTCCCGGGATGATCATCGGGTTAGCCAGGCATCTGAGGGTTGTCATCCGAGGGCCGAGCCTCGGGACATTCCACTCGTTGGTCGGCCAAGGCTGGCGCAAGCCGAGGCGACCGGTCGGGGCTTCCGGCTAGTCTGCTCCCGGGATGATCATCGGGTTAGCCAGGCATCTGAGGGTTGTCAAGCCTCAGGAAAATTCCGCTCGTTGGTCGGCCAAGGCTGGCGCAAGCCGAGGCGACCGGTCGGGGCTTCCGGCTAGTCTGCTCCCGGGATGATCATCGGGTTAGCCAGGCATCTGAGGGTTGTCAAGCCTCAGGGAAATTCCGCTCGTTGGTCGGCCAAGGCTGGCGCAAGCCGAGGCGACCGGTCGGGGCTTCCGGCTAGTCTGCTCCCGGGATGATCATCGGGTTAGCCAGGCATCCGAGGGTTGTCAAGCCTCAGGGAAATTCCGCTCGTTGGTCGGCCACTTGTCGCTCGCCGCCCATCGGGGTTTCTCTGTGCCCAGCCGCGACCGTGTTTCTCCTCTCCTCCAAGCGTTGCCTGGGGGGAACACGAGAAGGGTATTAAACGCTAATTAATGCGTTACCTGGGAAATCGGATCGCCAGTTGCTGCTGGTGAGGAGTGTTAGTTGAGCGGCCGCGATACGCGGGTTCTTTGAGGAGGATGCGGCCTGGGCGCGAGCGGAGACACGTGGACCTAGGGGTATACGTCACCCGGATCGTCCTTTTTAAATTGTCTTTCTGGCCTTGTTGTTCTACTGGTAATACATCCGCAGGTTAGCGGAATTCCAGCCCCTTGGAATTTCTCGGCCATCTAGGGCTTCCAACTGGTAGGAGCCAGGTCGGTTTACCCAACGAACTTTATACGGGCCTTCCCAATTTGGCGCTAGCTTCCCACCTTCCGTAGGTTGAGATGCCTTAGCTCGCCTCAGCACCAGATCTCCAATTCTGAAAAGCTTCGGTCGGACTTTGGAGTTGTAATATCGGGCCACCCTCTGCTGATACATTGCCATCCGTACCTGAGCCATTTCCCTTGCCTCTTCCAAGAGATCCAAGTTCCCTCGGAGTTGCTCTGAATTGGCCTCGGGTCGGTGCGCGGCCACCCGAGGCGAGGGGAGTCCGAGCTCCACGGGGGCAACGGCTTCCGTGCCATAGGTTAGGCTGAAAGGCGTCTCTCCAGTAGGAGTCCGTTGTGTGGTCCGATACGCCCAAAGGACATTCTCGAGTTCCTCGACCCAAGCTTGCCCCGTCCGGCCGATCCGCGCTTTGATACCTTGGAGGATTGTCCGATTTGTGACCTCGGCCTCGCCGTTGGTTTGGGGATGCGACACGGATGTGAACCGATGCTCGATCCCGAATTCCTCGCAGAAGTCCCGGAAGTGCTTGTTATCAAACTGTCGACCGTTATCCGAGATGAGGACCCGAGGTACTCCAAATCGGACAATGATGTTCTTCTTCACGAACTTCCGGACTTGTGCCTCCGTGATGGTGGCCAGTGGCTCTGCCTCCACCCACTTGGTGAAGTAGTCGATGGCGACAATCAAAAATTTCCGCTGGGCCGAAGCGACGGGGAATGGTCCGAGGATATCCATTCCCCATTGTGCGAAGGGCCAGGGCGCGGTGATTGGCGCCAAGGGGACAGAGGGGACTCTCTGGACGTTGGCGTGGCGCTGGCAGGCGTCGCATTTCCGCACGTGGTCCTTCGAGTCCTCCATCAAGGTCGGCCAATAGTAGCCTTGCCTCATGATCTTATGCGCCAAGGACCTAGCCCCCAAGTGCGATCCGCAGATGCCTTCGTGGACTTCGCCGAGGGCTTAGGCCGCTTCCGCGGGGCGGAGGCACCTTAAGAGGGGGGCGGTAAACGAGGTCCGATACAGCCTCCCTTCATAAAGTACGTAGTGGGCGGACTTCTTTACAAGCCGCCGGGCCTGATCTTCGTCTTCAGGGAGGATTCCTTCGGCGAGGTAGGCGACGAGCGGGTCCATCCAAGACGGCTCCGGATCAATTGCCATCACCGCTTCAGCCCCGTCAATGCTCGGGGCATCCAGGGTCTCCAGGTAGATTGCCCTCGACAAGTTGTGCGCGTCTGCGTCCACTAGGCGGGACAACCTGTCGGCCCTGGCATTTTCGCTCCTCGGGACCTGCTGAATGTCAACACTGCCGAGGTCGGGAATGAGTGTTTGCACCTTCCGGACGTAGCTCTGCATGGTCGGGCTCCGCGCCTCGAACTCCCCTCGAACCTGCCCGACCACCAGCTGGGAGTCGGTGAAGACTTTCAGACGCCGGATGCCGAGCTCCTTGGCGAGTTTGAGTCCCGCGACTAGGGCCTCGTACTCCGCCTCATTGTTGGTCACTGGAAATCCGAACCTCAAGGCATACTCGGCTATCACTCCATCGGGATTGGTGAGGACCAGCCCAGCCCCTCCACCTTCAGGGTTCGACGACCCGTCAATGTGGAGCGTCCAGATCGGGAGATCGAGGCTGGGTGTCTCCGGCGGCTTAGGTTCCGCCTCCTGCACAGTGCACTCAGCGAGAAAGTCCGCGAGTACCTGGGCCTTGATGGCTGGTCGGGGCTGGTAGCGGATGTCGAACTCACCAAGTTCTACTGCCCACTTCACCAGCCGTCCCGCATTCTCTGGATTGCTGAGAATCTGCCGCAGTGGTTGATCGGTCAAAAGGGTGACAGAATGAGCCTGGAAATAGGGGCGAAGCCTCCTGGTCGCAGTCAGCAGCGCGAAGGCGATCTTCTCAGCCTTCGTGTACCGCGTCTCGGCATCCCGGAGGACTCGGCTGATGTAGTATACAGGCTTCTGAAGTCTTGCCTCTTCCCGAACCAGTACTGCGCTGACTGCGGTTGGGGAGACCGCCAGGTAAAGGTAGAGCATCTCCCCCTCTTGCGGCTTGGACAGCAGGGGAGGAGACGCCATGTACTCCTTGAGCTGGTCGAACGCCGCATGGCATTCGGCCGTCCAGAGGAAGTCTTTTGGGCGCTTCAACACCTTGAAGAATGGTTGGCAGCGTTCGGCCGACTTTGCCACAAATCGTCCGAGCGCGGCGACCCTTCCAGCGAGCTCCTGAACCTCCTTCACTTTGGTCGGAGGGGACATATCTTGGATGGCTTTGATCTTGTCCGGGTTGGCCTCGATCCCGCGCTGGTTGACAATGAAACCGAGGAACCTCCCGGCCGAAGCACCAAAAGCGCACTTCGCTGGGTTTAGCTTCATGCGAAACTTTCGCAAGGTGGTGAAAGTCTCCTCCAGATCTGCAATGTGCTGGTCTGCATGGCGGCTTTTTACCAGCATATCGTCCACGTACACCTCCATATTCCGGCCGATCTGCTCCTTGAAGATTTTATTGACGAGGCGCTGGTAAGTGGCGCCAGCGTTCTTCAGACCGAAGGGCATTACCTTGTAACAGTACAGCCCCCGGTCTGTTATGAAGGCAGTTTTCTCCTCGTCCTGTGGAGCCATCATTATTTGGTTGTAGCCGGAGAAGGCGTCCATAAAAGACAGTAGCTGATATCCGGAAGTCGCGTCGACCAGTTGGTCTATCCGTGGAAGCGGAAAGCTATCCTTGGGGCACGCCTTGTTCAGGTCGGTGTAGTCGACGCACATCCTCCACTTCCCGCTCGCCTTCCGGACAAGTACGACGTTTGCCAGCCACTCGGGGTAGCTCACCTCTCTTATGAAACCTGCCTCCAAGAGTTTGTCTACCTCCTGGTCGACCACCCGGATCCGATCCGGGGCACAGTGTCTCTTCTTTTGCTTTACCGGTCGGTGGGTCGGGTCGACGTTGAGGGCGTGAGAAACGACCTCCGGGTCGATCCCAGGTACATCGGCCGCCGACCAGGCAAACACATCTGCATTGGCTCGGAGGAATTCCACTAACCGGAGCCGAGCTTCCAAGTCGAGATTGGCACCGACCCGGACCGTGCGGTCCGGGCGGCCTTCTTCGAGGGGAACTTCGATTACGCCCTCGGCCGGCTCCCCGTGCCGCAAGGCCACTTCGTCTCTGGCGTCAAGTGACTCGACGCTTAGGGCCTCCATGGGCTTCTTCCCTTTGAGAGTTGCTAGGAAACACTGCCGTGCGGTCGGCTGGTCACCTCGGACCTCTCCAATCCCGGCCGCTGTGGGGAACCGCATGAGCAAATGGTAGGTAGAAACCACCGCGCGAAGGGCGTTCAGTCCGGGTCGTCCGAGGATAGCGTTGTAGGCCGAGGGGACACGGACGACCAAGAACCCGAGCCGCACCGTGGCTTCTGCGGGTGCAATGCCCGCAGTCACAGGCAGCTCGATGACACCTTCGGCCGAGATAGCGTCTCCAGTGAATCCTATGAGGGGGGTGGATGTTTTGTGCAACAATTGTCGGGGAAAGCCCATCTTTTGGAAGGCCTCGTAATACAAAATATCAGCTGAGCTTCCACTATCCACAAGAACACGCCTTACATCATAGTCCGCCATGTGAGAGAGATCACCATGGCGTCATCGTGGGGAGTCTGAACCCCCTTTACATCTTCATCACAAAAAGTGATTACATTTCCGACCCGCTGCCTCTTCGCGACGGCCACTCCTGATACTTCCGCCGAGCCCCCTGCGTTCCTCACGGGCCGAGAGCAGCCCCCAGTGATGGTGTGGATCACTCCCGCAACGGGTCGATTCTGCTCCCGAGGCTCCTGAGGGGCCGGGTTGGCTGGACGCGGGTCTGCGGGGGGACGTCGGTCGTTTACATATCGACCGAGACGTCCTCGGCGAATGAGAGCCTCGATCTCGTCCCGAAGCTGGAAGCAGTCTTCGGTATCGTGGCCGTGGTCTCGGTGGTACTCACAGTACGCCCGAGAAGGCTTCCTCCCAGGGATCTTCTTCATCTGCCTCGGGACCGGGAGGTCCTCCCGCCCCTTGACCTCCATGAGGATCTGGGCCCGGGGGGCCAGGAGTGGGGTGTACCGGTTGAAGCGTCGGTGCGGAGAACGAGGGCGTGTGGCGCCGTGGTTCCTTGCTGGTGACGGGCTTCTGCGCCGGCGTTGAGGCGTCGGGCTCCTCCTCTGGGGTGCCTCTTTTCGCCTTTTCTTCCCGGGCTTTAGAGGGGCTTCGGCGGCCTCCTTGTTCCGGTGGGAGGCTGCCTCCTCGGCGTCTGCATACTGGTTTGCCCGAGACAACAGCTCCGGGAAGCTCCGCGGCAGACGTTTGTCCAGGGAGAAGGTGAGTCTGCCCTTCCGGAAGCCTCGCTTCAGGGCTGAGAGAGCCACCTCCTGGCTCAAATTCCGGACCTCCAGTGTTGCCTTGTTGAAGCGGGTGAGATAATCCCGCAGGCTCTCTCCCTCGTTCTGCCGGACATCGAAGAGGGAGTCGGAGACCAGTCTTCGCCGGCTACTGACGGCGAAATGGCTGATGAAGAGACGGGTGAACTGGTGGAAGGACTGGATGGAATTAGCCTCCAGGCCGGCGAACCACGCCCTTGCCGGGCCGCGGAGGGTCGCCGGGAAGGCCTTGCAGAGGAGAGGATCCGATGCTCCATGGAGGAGCATAAGAGTCCTGAAACTCTCCACGTGGTCCCGTGGGTCCGCCGCCCCGTCGTAGGGTTCGATCGCCGGCATTTTGAACCCCGGCGGGTTTAGGGTTCGCAGGATCCTTGAGGCAAGCGCCGGCTGGGAGGAGATTTCCAAGTCGGCGAAGGGATCTTTGGAGTGGCCCTTCAGGACCTGGAGCTGTCTGTGGAGATCGTCCACCCGCCGGTCCAGGGAGCGCGACCGGTGGGTGGGAGACAAGGAGCGGCGCGAGGGGGACCGACTGGAGTGCGGGCCCCTCGAGGACTGGGGTGTCTGAGAACGCGCCCGGGTCCGCCTCTCGTACCCCGCGCAGCTCCGATGAGAAGGTCCTGGCAGAATGGACCGCACTCGAGAATCCTCCCCGCGCCGGCGCTCCTCTCCATGGGAGAGGAAGGAGCGCGGGTTGTGAGGAAGAGGCGAGTGCTCGGGGAGCAGCGGCTCCTGAGCCCGCTGCGGCACCCGAGAGATCACACCCTGCAGATTCTGCACTGCCTCCGCGAGGGTGCGAACCTGCTGGGCTAGCTGGTCGAACTGAGCAGGTTCGACCGTCTGAATGGGAGGAGAAGCGGTGGAATGCTGCTGAGAGTGTGTTGGGGACGCAGCAGCCTCCCGGCCAGAGGCGCGAGAGGCTCCGCGACCGGAAGCATTGGAAGCTCCGCGACCACCTCGCCGTGCCATTACGACCGTTCTGAGATTCGGCCCTCCTTCTAGCGCCAACTGTTGCTGGTGGTCCAAACCGAGAACGATTGACACGACGGTGTGAACGGGGTTCCGCCTGAGTTGTCTTGGTTGGTGCTGGTTGCGCTCCACCTTCCGCCAAGGAACCTGCAAACAAGCCTTGCACCACCACCAGGGTGGTGATGGCCCTCCGACGGTCAAGTCAGAGGAGATTGGAGGAGGAGAGATGATAATCACAAGTGGGAGAGAGTGCTCTGGGAGGTATTGCTTACCCCCCCCTTCTCCCCCCAGCCGCATATATGCCTGGCTGGGAGGTCTCTCAGGGGGGTTTGTCGTCGTGGGGCACGATAGAATGGCCACTGACATGGCCGTTACGGGGCGTCGTGGAGCAGCGCCGGGTACGGTCATGGCAGGGCGTAGTGGAGCTCCGCTTTGTACGGTCGATACAGGAGATCGTGGGCAGCATCGGGTACAGCCGTTGCAGGGAGTAGTGGAGCAGGAGGCCGCGGCGTGCCTCTGGAGAATAGCCTGTCGTTATCAAAAGATCTCCGATTCGGGGTCGGAGTGCTGGATCATAGGGCAGCCGACCCGGGGTCGGGCTGCGGAGCCGAGGAGGTCCGACTCGGGGTCGGAGTGCTAGATCATAGGGCAGCCGACCCGGGGTCGGGCTGCGGAGCCGAGGAGGTCCGACTCGGGGTCGGAGTGCTGGATCATAGGGCAGCCGACCCGGGGTCGGGCTGCGGAGCCGAGGAGGTCCGACTCGGGGTCGGAGTGCTGGATCATAGGGCAGCTGTAGCTTTCCTGGATACGCGTGCCGATCACGTGGGGCATGGCGGCTCAATTCCCCCATAACAAATATTACTTCATAATGTTTCATTCAGGAAAGCAAAATATTTCCGCCTGAAATAACAATATGGTAAGTAGAGCTTAGCCACTATAATGGCCACTCATAATATCACTTTAAGAACATCAGAAGCATAGCACGAATTACATGCATCTATAAAAAACAGCATCCTAGATACCTTATGAACCTGAAAAAAAAGCAAGGAAAAGTCTTGTACCTGTAAAAGTTGCAGAACAGACTGAGTTACATCACTGCCTGCAATCAGGAAAGATTTGATACTGCTCCCACTCATGTAACAATCCCGAACTGGAATAACATGCATGGTCCCATCTCCAATATCAACTACAACCCTTGTCAATTTCAGGCTGACAAAATAAACAGAACAATCTTAAAGATAAAGTTGCCTCATTTCATAAACTTGAAATGATGAATTTATATATAGCCTTTTTTGTGCAAGGATTATATATTATGGTAGAGAGTAAGTACAGCTAACAAGGACCATTTAAAAGATAATCATCGCCCCAAAATACCCAGAATAGACACCACAACAAAGACCAACTTCAGATCACCCAACTTCCAGCATGCAGGAGGAGCATTCTAGCCCCTGACCGACCTGTAGACAAGCTAGTAACAGAGAACCATAGATCATCCTCAGTTTCTGCGGCCAATGGAGTGGGTAAGGGCAGCTGTGGTAGGAGGTTAAAGAAAGAGCCTGGGAAGGCAGGCTGCACCAGTGCACTTGGAGGGACGCGGCACCATGGAAATGACCCTTAACCACAGAATAATTAAGGACAAAACAATGGTAAGAGACATGGATGGAGCCAAAGCAGCAGTGACCAGCTGCTTTACCGCCATCATGATGTGCACTAGATTCCATACCTGACGTGATGCAGGTTCAGATGGCCGTGACCCCGCATGACATCAAAGCAAGGTGCTCCCATGCCTTGAGCATAATCTCCATAAGAAAGTTGCAAGATGACTCAAGTAGATGAATGTTAATAAGCTAAAGTCAAGGGATGCAAGACAAAAATGCACATGCCTAAGGAAGCTTAAATGTTCCTACAACTTAACCAATGTTGTATGCAGGACTTCTTATGTCATTGCTAGCAAAACTATCCTGTTAAACAGAGGCATTGGCCATGTTATTCTTACTTCAGAACTATGTACGGCACTTCTGTGTAGTAATAATGATCTGATCGTGCACTTACTAGCTTAGTGTCATATAGTGCCTTTTAGAAGGGAAGAACAAGAATGTGCAGCACTCAGATCAGCTATTCTTTCGGAAGAGTAGATTTGAGAAGGTCACTATGATATGCAAAAAGAATAATTTATAGTCATATTCAAGGTAGAAGACACTGGATCATGTTTCAGTTTGGCTCATAATTTGCCTCAGAGATGAATCCGGTTCGCATACCAAACAGTATCTTCTCACCTCTTTATCTCGACTCTAATGATCGATCTAATCTTCCAGGAATCTCAAAGGTTGCTTTTCTGCTTGCATGAGATTAAAATTTCTACACAATAGGTCTGCCTTCCTTGAAATGACCTGCCAATATTTATGGCAGGCCTGTTGGCCCCTCCCTTCCAGCAAGTTGCTTTGATCAATAAATTGACGCTACTTCATGGAGGGAGAACTTTGGGCTGAGAAATAGTAGTAAACTGTTCTTGAACTCTCACAAGTCACAACCATATTTTGATTATGAGTTATCTCTTCAGGGTGTGAAGCATGGAGCCTGACAACCGATATGTAAGAAATCAAAGGATATATGCAGTACATATAGGCTTAATACATATAATTCATATGATGACTGAAATAACACGATAATAAAAAAATACAAAATTGGAGAGCATATATGACATCCAGCTAGAGTCCACTTGGTCCAAATGGACACCGCCGAACACATTGTAAAAGTCATTGCATGTATAGTGAGCATCACTGACCTTTCTATTAAAAACTAAGCATCATAGGTAATAAATTAACCAACATTTGAAAAATTGCATTCGTGATTCATCAAAAATAGAACCCATGGACCGTGCAGCCGATGAGAAAATACACAAGAAATTATAGGCATTAACATCAAAAATATTAAATAGACTCCTAATTTTGTTTATAGTTATAATCCATACACAGCAATAGAGCACTGGTTTCAACAAAAAGAGATAAAAACTGAAACTCAGAAGGCAACAAGAGTATGGTGACAGAAACTGATCAAGTCATGATTAGCTTGCACTTGGGGGAATATATAACATTCCACCATAGCACATCAGAGCATGATTACATCCACATTTCACATCTGGATTAAAAATCATGAATTTCATCAGCTACTAGTAATGGATAAGTTCCAATCCACCTACCAAACATAGGTCTGAGAAATTCCTCATCATACAAACCCAACTAATTGTACCACCTTATACAGACCCAAATATTATTTTGTAGCCGACAACTCTACTTCTTCCAAAGCGACCTTGCAACAAGAAAGAAGGAGAGATCATTTCTTTCTGCCACCACGCTCCCTTAGAGCAAGAGATAACGTTTCTCCAGGGCCAATGTTGTAATAAGCAAGTGTAAGGTTGTCCTTTAGAAAACCTGCCCGGCTGCTCAATTTCTGCTTATTAGCAGGAAGCTGAATCTCTCCAGCAATCTTCTCTTTAAGACTGCCAACAGTCTCAGACAAGGACTGTACTGTGATCTCCAGAAGCTGGCCTTTCAAGTTCCCCTCATCAACATTAGGAACAGATACAGAAATGCGAGCAAGTCCCTGCAAAGTAATAAGTAGTATAGGTCATTTATCCTATAATCATCCATTAATCCATTGAATTAACCACAAGAATAAATGCTTAACGGAAAAGGAAAAAAACATGTAACAACAGAAATGTATAAAGTCACGGAAGGCATTACAGGATGTTGAGTGAGGAAATGATCCTCTGGTATGAGAGAAACATCATCAGTCCTTGGCCTCTTTGGCTCTGGCTCATCAGGTAGAGGTGGAGGAGCCTCCTCAGGAGGAGGTGGAGGTGGCAATCCTTGTGGGAGAGGAGGCGGCAGGACAGTTGGCATGTTAGGAGGTGGCATGGGCATAGGAACAAATGGTCGGGGAGCCATCAAAGGAGTGAACTGCGATCCAGGTGGTGGCGGTATGGGCATAGAAGGTGACACCGAGATCCCCTGGGGCATCGGTGGCCTGCTCATCATAACAGGCTGCTGGTTTGAAGCCAGAGACATCGGTGGAGCTGCAGGCCTCACAGATGGAGCCATCGACATAATTCCTGGCCTTGGTGGTGGCAGCATCATTCCCCCACTAGTAGCAGGAGCAGAGTAAGGGGCCACACTCGGAGGAAAACGAGGAATATTCAGAGCTAATCCAGGTGGTGGGGGCGGGAGAGGGCGCACTGATGGTACACCAGGTCTCGGAGGCGGAGCAGGGCCTGGAAGGGTCCTCCCATCGTCACTGATAGTATCAGCTTGTTCCTCACCAGAAAGATTCTGGGACAAAGCTTGAGTCGCAGTTCGCCCAATGCTACCAGAGTGCCCATCCCAAATGACCTGCTTCGGCTGCTCGTCTTTCTTCTCAATTTCAGCCTTCACGGCATTAGAGACTTCTTCCTCTGTAGTGCCAAAAATATCGGGACGGGTTCGCGCAAGCCCCACAATGTTTCTAGAGATCTCATCATCCGCAGCAAGAGTAGTCTCCCGGATCTTTGCCATCATCCTCTCCTTCTGCTCCTTGTACTTGGGGTCTATGAGTGAAATACGCATATGCTCGGCCATCTCACTGACCGGAATCAGCTCGCCGGTGATCGGCGAGATCACAAACTTGGTCGGGTCTCTTTCAGCAGGTATCCTCTCCTCGGGCCTCTTCCAGTTCTTCACAATCCTCATTGGAGGCTCTGGTTCATCAGTAGGTGCCGCCGTCGCCTCTGCTTCACCCTTCTTCTCAGCCCGGCCACCATCTTCAAGTCTTGCTGCCCTCATGCCTTCTTCTACAAGCTGGACCTCCTCTTCATCCATCTCCATCTCCATCTCC
This sequence comes from Phoenix dactylifera, assembly GCF_051530095.1. NCBI lineage: Eukaryota > Viridiplantae > Streptophyta > Magnoliopsida > Arecales > Arecaceae > Phoenix > Phoenix dactylifera. Next base: position 5,185,201 of record NC_143191.1, read on the forward strand.
TTTCCTGGTTCCGCTGTTTCCATGGCTTCCTCTTCACCCAAAACCGACATCTTGCTCCTCCTTATGACCTCCTCCAGCGTCATTGGCACCGGCAGCTCTTCATCCTCATCATCTGCAAACTCAATGGTCTCCACCACGACAAAATCATGCCAATCGATCATCGCCATCTGCTGCCTCTCCTGCTCGATCTCATCCTCGGCCTTCTGCCTCGCCTGCTCCTGCGAGCGCTCCCACTCGAGGCGGTGCAGGCACCGCTCGAGCACCGTCGTCATGTCACGCGTGCTGCTCCGTATCTTCTCCGTCACCCCCTTGGGCGGCATCAGCACCTTCGAGTAGGCGTCGGTGAGCGCAGTGAAGAAGGTGAACATGCTGTGGGTCGGCCGCAGGAAGTGGAACTGCGGGTTGGTCGCCTCCCGGTTCGAGAGATTATTCAAGAAGCCCTTCCCATTCCGAGCGACGAACTGGGCGGTGAGCTTGATGATGTCGAGCTCCTCCCCGGTGATCCCCTCCGGGAGCCGGACTGTGTACTGCTCGGCCTCGGGCGGCTCGAGGACCTTCCGAGCGGGGATGCGAAACGGGGCGGCGGGGTCGGGCTTGGCGGCGGAATCGCCGGAAGGTGCAGCGGGGGCGGAATCGGGGGGAGGAGGCGGCTGCTGCAGCTGCTGCTGCTGAGAGGAGGAGTCAGAGTCAGCGGCGGGGGGCTGCTGCTGCTGGGAGCGGAATTCCGAGACACGGTGCTGGTAGTAGGCGTGGTAAGGGTCGGAGGGGATGAGGAAGTTGAACTTAGCGTTGCCGGCGTTGTTGGCAAGGATGCGCTTCTCGAACTCGGGGCCATTCTTAGCGACGAAGGTGGCCGTCTTCTCGATGATCATCCGGATGTCGGGAGGCGGGTGGATGATGCCAATGGTTCTCGTGTGGGTTGCCACCGGCGCCGGAGGGGCGGCGGCGGCGGGCGGTTGCTCTTTGAGCTTCTTGTCATCCTTGTTCTCGTCGGTGATCTGGGCGGGGGGAATGGGGCCAAGGTTGCCGTCGGAGGGCGGGGCCGGAAGGGGGAGGATCGTGCCGATCATCTCTCTCTAGGGTTTTCTATTTCGAGGTGGAGATAAGATAATTAAGTGAGATTGATAGAAGACGAAGCTATCTAGATCGACCTATCGCTGTTACCGCCGCTGCATCCATGGAGGAGAAGAGGGAAGGGAAGGAGGAGGCAAGAAATCCTTGAGACGATGATGGCGAGGAGAGACGGAGATGGAGGTCGACTCGGCGACACGGATCGGGGTCTTTGGGGTTGCGCTCCGGCGTATTATTTTGGTTATAAACTCGGGTTGTGTCCATAAAACCTAGGGTCGAGCTTGAGTGGGCTTTTGGTTAGAATTGGACTTGAATCTAAACCTCAACTAGACCCGAACCTCGTTCTAATCCAACCCAAACTAAACCCAACTCAACTCATTTTTGTAGTATAAATATTACATATTATTTAGAAAGATTATACTAGAAACGAACGCTGCGCACCCTCAACCAAAAACCCCCATGGAAATGGAGCAATCTTCGGGCTCCGATCATCACCCGGCCCCCTTCTTCCCGTGGGACCTCCTCCCCTTCGCCCTCCAAGAATCCATCCTCTCCCTCCTCCCCGTCTCCACCCTCGCCCTCTGCCAGTCCGTCTCCCGCTCCTGGCGCTCCACCATCCGCTCACCCACCTTCCTCTCCTCCCTCCGCCACCGCCGCCGCCACGCCGACGACCTCTACCTCATTCTATTCACCGACAACTTCTCCCGCGCCGCCGCCTACCGCCCCTCCGGCGACCGCTGGCTCACCCTCGCCCTTCCCCCCTCCCTCTTCTCCCCCCTCGCCTCCGCAGGCGGCCTCGTCGTGGCCGAGGACGACTGCGGCCGCCTCGCCGTCTACGACCTCTTCTCCGGTGCCTCCCTCGCCCTCCTTCCTAACATGGCGAGCGTTCTCCAACCCTACGCCCTCGCTCTCATCGATGAATTCCCCTGGCCCCATTACACGATCGTCGCCGTCAGCACCGGCGATCGCGTCTATTCACAGGTCTTCGACTCCCGTTCTGGCCGGTGGGAGCTCAAGGGTCAGTTCCCCGGCCGATTCGCCGTCCTCGGCAATGCCGTGTTATTGGATGGCCTACTGCTCGTCCTCAGCCAAGGGCCCGATCATCTATTGACCTTCGATCCGATCGGCGGCGATTGGAACCTCATAGACGTGGCGATGCCGCCGGTTGTTTGTTCCCATATCTTTGATCTTGAACATTGTTTGTTCTTGGTTGGGGGCGTGGAGGAGGTGGGATGCATGGCTAGGGTTGGGATTTGGGAGCTCGATTGGCCAAAGAAAGAATGGAGGTTGATCTGCTTCATGCCTGATGGATTTTTCAGAAAATTTGGAGGTCGCAGGCTCGATCATTTCGAGACGGTAGCTCGGAGGGGGATTGTTTGTTTCTACAACACTCTAGATGCTGCTGTGTTAATGTTTGATTTGCCTGCAAGGAGGTGGTGGTGGCCGCCGCCGTGTGATGTAATCACTAGGAGCAGAATGTTTTGGTTTGGGCATGCGATAGAGCCTCGTATCGATCTGTTGAAAGGATCCAGTGGAAGGTAAACAGATGACAAGGGGTAATATTTCTTGGGAATTATCTCCTTTGTTCTTCAGGAGGTTGTAATTATTTGACCTCATACAAAAAAGGAAAGATTATTCTATATTTTATCATTTTCTTAATTTTTTTATTTGTCTTTTATATTTTAAACATTTTATATTCATCTAAACTTTGGTTGGCCTAGAAAAGGCTTGAATTTTTTTTCCTTTGGGTTTGAGTCATCAAGAAAATATATAATGAGGTTGCTGATAGTGATGGACTCGGTGAAAATTATTCAGATTTCCTTGCCACAAGTTATTCAGACTTGGGCAGTGTTTCACAAGAGCAAAAGAAAACTTTGTGGTACCATATTGCACGTGATCCTATTTTCAAGTGTTTGGTCTGCTTGCTCTGTTAACCAGCATCAATTATGGGAGAGGTTACTTGAAAGTTGGGAGAATATGTGATATCAGGCGGCGTTTTCAGGAATGCAGAATTGAAGGGAGCAACAGGAGGTCGGTTCATCTGACTTACCGGGGAACTATCACTGAAGAATTTTTTTCTAGGCGAATTCTTATGACTGATGATCTATCTGCTATCTATCCTTGGAATTTTTATGATTTAGTCTGCAATTTTAATTTTATTAGAATTTTTGAGAAAGCTGATGTTACCCCTAGAGGAGAAAATCAGAGGTATTGTACATTAGGTGGGTGAGATGAATTTAACATGACAAAAATAAGGATATATCATTAGCTTCCTTAAACAATGAGTGAAAGAAAATCAAGTTCTTGACATGGATAGAGTTTTCATCATAGGACTAACTGTATCCCCCAGCAAAACCTTTCGATGTTTATTGCTTTCAAATGCTCTACACTTTAGCTCTGCAATTTGGACCGGCTTGTGATAGCCCTCTTTATACTTTGCTTGTTGCTACCTTTATGGCACCACCAGCAACATTCACAATTAGAAAGAAAAACTCTCTTATCCATGTGAATTATTCTGCACCTTTCTAAAAATTCTTGCAAGATGAGTGCCACTTCTCTCAAGCCTCTTTTTACAAATTAAGCAATTGTATTCTTGTTTTGGCATCATTATTTCTTCTTATATGATATTCTTTTTAAGTATTAGTCAGGGTGCATGTATGTTTCTAGTGTTGTCATACGCTTGTAGGTTGAACTTATTTAAAAGTACTTAGTGTTATTTCATTGTCGCTGTGTCATGTTATTAATGTTCATCCATGAGGATATGAGATCAAAAATATATTGTCCATTACCTACGCTTCTATTATCGATATATTGTTCAGCTGTTTAACTAGGAATGGTAGGCTTTCCTTAAAGATTGATAGTTTCAACCTAAAGATGTGGTTATCTGCTGGATGGTAAGTTTGGATGATTTTCTTTACTCTCTTTCTAGTCCTTGTTGAATTAAACATAGTGCTTTCTTTTGGTTGAGAGAAGTGGTGCTCATATTGCAAGAATTTTTAGGAAGGTGCAGAATAATTCCAATGGATAAGAGAGTTTTTCTTTTTGATTGTGAATGTTGCTGATGATGCCATAAAGTATCAACAAGCGAAGTATAAAGAGGACCATCGCGAGTTGGTCCAAATTGCAGAGCTAGAGTGCAGAGCATTTGAAAGCAATAAACATTATTTAGTAAAGCGATTGACTGCTAAACTAAAACTGGTTGGCAATGAGACGCTAATATATTTTCTATTGTTATGTACCTTTTTGTTTAGTCTTTTGGTTGGCTAGGACCCTGCCATTGGTGCTTGTTCATAAAAACCATTGACTGCTAAACTAAAACTGGAATACATTTAGTTGAAGCTATTTGTCTACATTGGTAGTCTAACACCCATCTCATCAGCTAATAAAGAATTGGGCATAGTCTACTTGACTGGTCAAGCTGTAAAAGTTGGAGTAGGAGATGAAAAAAAAAAGATAGAGCCTTGTTCGCCTTGGAGTAGGAGATGGAAGAAAAAGATAAAGTCTTGTTCGACTTGGAGTAGAAGACAAACTCCTTTTTCATATCGATTTCCTATGGGAGCTAGAAAATCTAGCCTCCATCGACTATTTAAAGACCCCCCATACCCCCTTTCGCCTCACCGGCGATAGGTTTTGCTGATCGCCATCGTCGATTTCTTCTCCTTCCTCCTCTTAACTTGCAACGGTCTTAGCTCACGGTGCTCACTGGAGATTTCAGTTGAGCGCTTGCCAGAGTTTTAAATTCTGAGAAGGATTTTTGAAATTTTTTGAATCTATAGTTTGGTTTCGCTCGCAAGGTAAGTAACCTAACACTTCAAAATATGTTTTCTAATGACCTTTGAAAAATTATAATTAGTTTATTAAATTTGATTATGATCTCTATTTTAAATTTGATTAAACAAATCGAGCATGCTATTACTACTATTCTAATTGTTCTAACATATGTATTTTAATATTCTTGTAATTTGAAAATTATGATTGATAATTTATGAAATTTGTTTTGTATATATATTCTCAGCACTGTTATGATTTGACCCTGTCAATGGAGATTATTCGTTGGCCATGTCTACTTGTAATATGAGAAATTAGTTTCGACATGGAGTCACTGGTAATTAGAATAGTGATATCTGTTATCTGGCATTTTGTGCATCGTATATTAGTTTTATACATTTTTAAGAGAGTTTCTATCAGGGTATGCTATCTGTGTGCTGGCAATTATGAACAACTGCACTACCTCTGTGTCATAAATCAAGGCATTCTTCTCGTGGAAGCTTTTCAAACTCAACTCTGTTTTATTGCTTAGTTTAAGCATTGTGAACTATATGCAAGGTTGAGCTGCATTTTTTTGCATATCAGGTTTCCTGCTGGAACATGTGTTACAATACTTACTATTGACATCAGACTCAGAAAAAGACTTCGTTATCTAGGTGCATTATGGATCTTGTTATTGAATGTCACTTGGTTTCTCTTGGTTCTGTATAAAGAGTTTTAATGAACTTGTTGGTCTATTGTTTAGTTTAAGCATTGACAACTATATGAAAGGTTGAGCTGAAGTTCTTGTAGAAAAGGTTCGTGCTGGAATATGCATTACAATTGACATCAGATTGTAAAAATAGACTTTGTTATTTAGGCATGCTATGGATCGTTTTATTGAACCTCACTTGGTTTATCTTGGTTTTGTACAATAAGTTTCAACTATGTTGTTAGTTTATTTACTGTCATATGTCTTCAATAAACATGCCATGCATTTTTTTAATGGAGTTCTTCTTTTTTTTTTGAGGATTTGATTTTATCCACTAAAGCCACAATTTTGCAGGTTCTTAGAGTCTTTATCTTGATGTTGGAATGGATGAGATCTGAGTATGGGATAGATTTAGACTTAATTGTTGCATAGGGAAGAGGGAAAGGAAGAATTTGAGTGTTTTGTTGTTAAATATAGATAGGGAAGTCAGTTTGATTGGTAAATGTAATTCAGAATGAAGAAGTATGGAGGAAAACATTTTCTATGGGTCTGTTACTTGGATCCTCAACAGATTTTGGATCTTAATTTCATTTGTTAGGTCAAATTACATTTATTGGGGCTAATTTGAGCTATAATTTCCTTTTATGTTGACATGAAATGAAGAAAAAGGAAAAAAATAAAAGGTTTCTTTAATAATTTCACTCTAGAAAAATGCCATCCTATTTACTTTTATAGGAAGGCTTTTAAGGTATGTGTTAAAGCAAGTCACTAATTTTTTTTAAAATTTTCTGACCTAAAATAGTTCAAACTAGAATTTATAAAGAACATTTCTACTCAAATCCTCCTATATAATTTATTGCTATTGACTGAAATTCAAAAATAACTGGCCTTGGCTGTTAGAAACATAGTTAAGAAGTGTGTGGTTACTGATAATAATGCAGTAAGAAACTATGATTGCTGATATAGAAGATATTAGACTTCTCTTCCATGACTTGAAATATGATTATAATTGACTGGAACAAGTAATAAAATTGAATATTTCTGAGCTGCCAATGTTTCTTTCTTCCCTAAGCCTAGGTGATAACATCTTTAGTTCCCTGTCCGCTACCAATTTGCTTTGGAAATGTTTATGCATGTAATGTAATGTTTATCTGAAGGCATGATTATCTTATTTAGGTTTTCAACTAACAAAAAGGAAAAGCTTCTAGAAGGCCATGAAAGAAATATATTATGCACTGTAAAATCAATGGTTGTCCTTATTTCTAGAGGAGCTTCTAGCAAAACTTAGCTACAAACTGCAACCAGATGTGGAACTGGCTAGGCCTCAAGGCTATCTTTACCTCTTGTTATTTATATTTATTGCTCCACTCCAAATCTTAAACAATATTGAAGAATAACTTTCCTGAGATAGCTGTATTCTTCAGGGCAATCTATTGTTCTATCACATTAGTATGGTCTCCAGCCCACTTGGGCTTGTCTCGGAAGAACTTAATTAACTCCGTACTCCCCCTGCTAAGACTTTCCCGATCATATTTTGCCCTTCCTGGTTTGTGCTGCAATCTTCAAAAATTTCACCCTAGGGATTAAAAATGAACATGCTTTTCACAAAATTTTCAATTCATCTCCCTTAGTTCTATGTTAGAGATGATGTTACTAATTCTACCTTAGAGACATTTGTTCTTCCCTCCTAACATCAGGCACCTTGTAAGGCGAAGGTCCTGGTGAGCATTGGAACACATGTATAATTGTTTTTATGCCATCACAGACAAAAAAGTTAGAAGAATAAAAAGAAGGAAGAAGAAGAAAAACAACAGAAACGACTTCATTTTAATTGTCTCATAGCCACTCAGCGCAGAACTGTGGTTGCATCAGAAATGGTCACCTTTTTTTATCATTTTCCAGTCATATTTCATCATCATAACTGATTGCTTATTATCAAGATTCTGGATTCCATTACTTTGATGGTTCAAGGCCATGGGCATCATTAAACATGACCTTGATCTCCATAATGCATTACCTATCTCAACTAAGATGGTCAAAACTGATCACTCTTTTTGTCCATTTCTATATAAGTATTTTTCAATAGTACAACATCAGTTACCCTGAGGAATTCTTCTGTTATCTTGGTCTTTCTGCAATGCTTCCATCTAATATCTGATTTTCTTTTCTTACAAAAGAAAAAGTTCATTGCATATTTAGAGACTTTTTCTATTCCTTTCATTGTAATTGTTTCCCAAACAAAGGAGGAAACAAGGCAGCTGCGTCTTAATCAACATGCTATAACATTGCCAACTTTCAGTTGTTTTGCCTTGCCCAAGCATGAAAAGGCAATATCAAGGGACAACTCAATCTAGAGTGCTATTCTACATGCATGGTTGCTTGTTTCATCTGAAGAAAGTGACGAATCAGGATGCCTTTATACCTTGCAGTTAGGGCTTGGCAATGAGTTCGATTAATGATTTTTGAATTTGTTCATGTTTTCGTTCATAAACATCAGCTCTCTGAGACTGATTCATTCTGGTATATGATAATTGTCACAGATGTTAGATGATCTAAGCGGCATCATATGTCTTTAATCTATCATGCAAAGATGGGGACTCTAGATGTGACTAAAGCGGTAAATGAATAGCAAGGTGGCTCATCCTCACATGCATTTGACTAAATGCTGGGGTTGTCCATGTTTGGCTCGTAGGAGTTCATATTTAGCATGTGAATCAGAAAGGAGCAAAGAAGAGGACTAGTATAGTTTGACACAGCGTATGCCGAACCGGCCCGTACCGGCCGGTACGGGCCGGTACGCCGGAGCCTTGGAAACCAGTACAGGTCGGTTTCTTGCCGGAGACGAAGAACACGAGGAGAAAAAGAGAGAGCGCGGGGAAGAGAGAGAGGGAGCCCACCTTCGGCCGCCATCGGAGAGCCGCGGAGGGGCGTCGGAGGCCGGTGGGGGGCGGCGGAGCCCGGCGGGGGACGGGGGAACCCGCGGGGGCGCTGGGAAGAGAGAGAGGGAGCCCACCTTCGGCCGCCATCGGAGAGCCGCGGAGGGGCGTCGGAGGCCGGCGGGGGGCGGCGGAGCCCGGCGGGGGACGGGGGAACCCGCGGGGGCGCTGCGGAGGCCGCGGCGCCGCAGCGCCCCTGCGGGTTCCCCCGTCCCCCACCGGCCTCCGACGCCCCTCCGCGGCTCTCCGATGGCGGCCGAAGGTGGGCTCCCTCCCTTTCTTCCTCGTGCTCTCTCTGGTTCTCTTCTTCTTCCCCGGTTCTGGCGGGGAAGAGCTTTCCGGTTCATACCGCCCGGAGCACGGTACGAACCGGCCCGTACCGGTCCGGTAGGCAACCGGTACGCCTACCGAACCTGGTACGGTGGACCTTGGTTTGACATGAGCTATTGAAATTATTACATGATTTAGTTAATATAAATATTTGCTGTGAATGTTCATATAAATATTAATGCACGTATATTTGCATCCACAATCCTGCATTTGTCAAACTTGCATTCCCATTTAGATTAGCAGGGTATGTTGCACGTGACGCAGAGTAGAAGTTTCTTTTGAATTTGCTTTGATATATGATATTTTAAGACATACTTAACTTCAAAATGATACCATCTTATGACACTCAGGGCAAGATTAGGTTTCTCATTTCAGACAGGTCTGATGCTGGACAATGACATTTAGAATATCTGTTATGAGCCTGGAGTCAAAAGGTAGATGATTATCATCAGAAGGGCAGCCGGTGTTGTAGATGACAATTGAGGACACAATTCTTTTGGTGCTATGTTATTTTATTTAGACCGTTACTTGCATTAATTCAGGAACCGCTTTGAGAATCTTGAAGATGTAGTAGTTCAATCCCCGATAGATTGGATTACGTTAATTTGGTTCTATTGCACTTTCGGCCTTAAAGCAGCTGGTCGACCTGGTTTATGTTCCACACCTTTTTTCATATGGATAATTACGTTAATTTGGTTCTATTGCACTTTCGGCCTTAAAGCAGCTGGTCGACCTGGTTTATGTTCCACACCTTTTTTCATATGGATAATTATTGGCAGTGAACAATCTGAGTATGTGCATATTGAGTCAGTGTTTTTTTTTTATTTTTTAATGAGTGTTTTCCTCTTATTCAATCTTCTGGAATTCTAATTGATTATTGGACAATCAATTACAGACTACCATAACCATCAACCTTTTTCCAACTATTTAGTGCCAGCTTTAGGACAATTAGTTATGAATATAATTTAAAATCAAGTTGAATCATTATCATGTCAAGGTTGATGACAGTTGATGAACTAATTTTTGTAAATATATTATATTAGTGAAATTGTTTAAAGAACTGTGCTGTCTGCTTCTTAACTGATAGATGAGAGCAGGTTAAGACATGCTGAGATAGATCGCACTGTCATTCCTTGTAGTTGTCCTTGTTTGGAACAATATCTCTGCCTGAAATCTGGCAGAGCTTGTTTTGTGCCAGTCACTGGCCTTTCAGTGTTATCCAACTTTTCAGCATGTTTACAATTCTAGAATGTTCATGCATTTGTTTACATCTCCGGTAAGCCAGCTAAATTTTAAGTTCACATGACCACAATGAAATCATACCTTCCAGGCCAGAAATAAAGTTAAAGAGGAATCTCCAAGCAACGACAATGTAGAAACCTACAGCCAAAACTAAACTTAGAGAAATCTCGAGGCCATGACAATATTTAAGTAGGTTTCTTCATCCTTCACAAGAGTGGCAATTCATTTACACTCTTCTTTCAAGAAGAGTTTGATTGCCAATTTGTTTACACAACACATAGGATATATCACTGTCAAATGAAGTCCGTAGAAGGCTAAACTAGGATAATCTTGATCCGGTCACAGTACACCACGTTGTAAGATGATTAAGTCAGATGTCCATTAAGGTTGAACAAGCTGATAAGCATTCTTCCTGAAACTCGGTTGGCTTTTAAGCATTAAGCCTGTCGGGGCTATCGGCGGCTACATCTATAAGTAGTCGAGATTAGAAAGGAGCACTTCAAGGACTGTTAATTCAGTAGTTAGCTGGCTTATCACATAAATCTTAGTACATAACTTGCTAATATAAGGCAAATGGTTGGGACCATACGCTGCTGACCTAATTTTGAATATATCTATAATGCGATCAAATTGAACGAGAGAAAAATCATAATATTCAGTTTTCCTTAAATAAAATATAAAGAAAACAAAACAAAAATCGTTCTTCTCTAGACAAAGTGGATAATAATTATACAGCTCATGCACCTACCTTTGTGTAAGACCCAATAAAATATTGGACTTAATTAACTATTGCTAAATCGTGGACAACATCAGATTGGCTATTGCAGCACTTTCACTAATTGGTCGTTAATATCTTAATGTGCAAAAGAACCAATAAATCATGACTTCTAAAACCTTACGGTTATCTCTCGTGCTCATTAACAGGGGCAGCCTTTTCAGAGCTACGCCATCATGCATGCAAACGATACTCTCACCTCTTAAGGACATGCTAGGGCTCCAAGGGTCCTAAATTTGTCCAAAAGGTGCTAAAAGTGCAAGCATTCTGAGCTGGCTGCACCAGCTGGCTGCAAGGCTTGCCCACTTCCAACACTAGTAAGCCTGTGCTTTTGGACGTGTGTTTCCTCAAAACTTCGTGCTCTCTCTCTCTCTCTCACACACACACACACACACAAAGAATAAACAAGCATTTTTAGCACTACATTAGTTAGAACCTTCTGCTGACAGCTTGAGAATATTTTTTTTTTTTGGGCTCTTGTTAATACCTCTGTTGAAAGCATCCAGACACGTGTACCCTGTGCTTACAAGAAACGAAAGCCTTCAGCATGTCCTCCAGAACAACAACAAAAAATAAAATAAAATAACAGCTACTCTCATTTTTGGTCATTTAAAGTAGGATTCGAGAACAACTAATTCTTTAATATCATTCGAATAGGTTACAGTGTGAGACTCACCATTACAAAACAGGTTATCCAACCCTGAACTGAATACAAGGCATTGAAAGCAGATTAACAAACACTAATTTGGAGAATTACAAGGTGAGGTGAAAAGAGAGGCTGCAAGGAGAAAAAAGCAAAAGTATGCTGATCAGAAAACATACAGCAAATTTACTCCACCCAGTTGATGTCCAGATCCTTCAGCTTCCTGAGCCATTTCTCTGTGTCTTGAGGAATATAGGGCTTACTTTGTATCCTTTCTTCACCATCCGGTTCACTGCGTGCCTTGAAATCATGTTGCTCTTCTCTGTCGAAGTCCAAATGTCTTCTGGGATGTCTCGGCTTAAGAGATAAAAGGCGACAAACCTCCTGCAGGCCACCCCATTTTTCCAATGCCCGAGCAATATCATAGCGTCCTAGCAACATGCATAGAGCAAAGGTGACAAAGATAGAGGGGGGAAATGAGGAAGAAATGTGATATAGAGCTTAAGCTGTCACGTTAGTTGAAACTTGAAAGCCATCAGCCCTTCTGCAGCCATCTTTCAGTAAATTAAATTTACTACTTGGAAAGCTACACCTTTCATCTGCTACTAGGGATAACTTGGACCCAGCCAGATTATGGAGAATACATTAATCACCTATAGTAACAGACGATGAGTCAAGATTTACTTCTTACAATTATTATGTGTGGTGTCAGGGGTCCTATTGTAATCATCTAGAGCCTGAAAAATGTATCAGGCAAAGCAATGGTATCAGATAAATTGATAGACCAGCACCCATTGCTCCACCACTGGTCAGCCATAATTATACAGGGCATCGAGGTTGGGCAAGAACTGAAAGTAAATTTACTGCCAGGACATGGCTTTCTGTTTGGCCTTTACCATCACAGCCATCTAGCATCTGTTAGACAGCCAGCATGGGTCCATCCAAGCAAGATAAGTGGTATTTAAAGAATATCACAGTTGTCCCTCACCTGCACGCTCAAAAGACTTCCTACTGGGCATGTAAGCAGGATCCATTCCCCAGCTCTTCTGGAACCGTCTTATCTGCATGGAAAACAGGTCATTTACAAAGCCAGCATTAATAGTTTAATCAACAAGAACAGATAGATATATGGCAACGAAGTTCAGGCATTGGGCACAATCAGTTTGTAGTGTCATTTTGTTTTCTAGATGCTAGAGGTTCAAAGAACCAAGAGAACTTTGCAGAAAAGGCCGTCTTTATTTTTTGAATTTGCAGATTTGGACCACTTCTATTTTTCGTTTTTTACACGGAAATGACCAAGTTTCAAATTTTTGGACAATTTTGCCTTGGATTTAAATATGCATTCCAGCCCATGAATGCGCACTGCAAGCTCAACAAATATGTGCATTTGCATAAAAAATACAAGCATTTGAATAAAAGTAATGTATTTATGTGCCTTCAACTCAAAATGTGTATCTGTTCGGATTGGTGCCAAAAGGAAAAAATAAAAGTGGTCTGTATTTGCAAAGGGAATAATAAAGTGGGCCATTTTCACATATCCCCAAGAAATGATACAGCGATGATGTAGATCCTAGTCTCCTAGACAAAGCTGAATAAAGAAGCAGCAAATATAGGACAATAGAGAAGCTGGAGAAGAGAAGATTGCTTATCCAGCTTATCATTACCTCTTCCTGCAAATTCTCTAGGTTATCCCAATAGCCACTTGGCTTGCGATGTTTGTAAGCAAGTGAAAGGTTCATCAAGTCTGCAATCTTTCTGAATCCGCCCATGCGAGTTATTGCCTTCTCAATATCCACTCGTCCATGCATGCGAAGTTGCTTCCTCATAGGCATAAACCCATCTTGACCATACCTTGAGATAAATGACATCAACTCAGCTTTGAGAACTTCAATATCTCTTTGTAAACCTGGAACCTTGGGTCTCTGTCTCAAAGGAATTGCTGAGACATCGGTAATAGAAACATGTTCAGCTGGCTTGCTTTCTATGACATGCACATAGTTGGAAACTGGAACCACTAGTTTGTCAGGATACTTTGGGGGTTCATTTCCGGCAGCTTCTCTTTTTTCAACAAAATCACGAATGGCACATAAGTTGGATGGAAGATCTTCATATATAACCTGAAATATAAAGAACTGGTAATTTGTCAGACTTCAAGAAATTAATGCTCACCAATTTGTTTCAACACAAGAAACCTATTAAGCTACAAGAGTATCTATCATCCCTGAGAAATCAGTAACCCACAAAATTTGCCATTCATAAAGGAAGATCAGAATAGAAGAAAACTCTCATAGGAGCTGAGCCAGACACATATAGTAGCAGAGCCAGATTATAACCCAAATGATATGATATCTGGTCATTACCAAAGAGTCACATGACAACTTGACAAATTCAGGCTACCTTCCAACAACAATGCACCAGCGAGCCTCATTTGACAACGAATAGATCAATCAAACAGAAAATGCCTCTTTTGAAGAGCCAATCAAGCTTCTAATTCAGGATTCCTTAGTAGTTTTCATATCGATTTTGAAGAGAAGGCAATAAATGATATTAATTGAAGATTCTTCTATGGATACCAGAGATTGGATTATGTCCAACTAGAAGGAACAGAAAATATGTAATATGCATGTAGAGAAGCTGATCAAAATAGACTTTTAAGCAAAATGGATGTGAATGTTACACAATATCATAAGGAGGTTATACTTGTTTTACAGGCACTGCTGATAAATAATATTGATTAAAAGAAAAGGTCGTGAACATTCAAAAGGGCCCTAAAATATTAAAATTTATCAGGCATAACTTATCAATCTTTTTACGAAAAGAGAAAATTTGCAAGAACAACCACAATATAAATGCCTGAAAGAGCTTCCACATATGGCATTCAATATTTCGCAAACAGTGAGTGAGATCGCTTCTCAAAACTGTTGACTGAAGATATACTAACCTGCATAGAAATTTCTATGCAGACGTCTGTAACAGATATTTATCTTCTCCACAAAATACAGACATGCATTAGGGTACAAACTACACAATGTTTATACCTCTTCCAGAATAGCCTCTGATAGGAAGGTATCTTTGTGCATTTTTGACTCTACAATATACTTCAATAGTGTATGTTGATCTCCAAGCTGTTCTAGAATCCATTTTCCTTGAAATGAATCAAAATCCCCTTCAACTTGCTCAAAGCTAATCTCACATTCAAGTTCTTCATGCAAATCCAAAACAACACGGGCGTGAAGAACCATATATAATAGGCCCTTGCAACCCTCCTGCAAAACAAAAAACAATGAAATTTTCTTTTCTTCCTCTCAAAAACTGTAATAACTAAGTGAGAACATACTGCTGACACACCAGAGGAGGTAGCTAGAGATTTCATGAAGATAAAGTACTCATGAATGAAAATTACATCATCCTGACATAATATGAGAAAGAGACAAGGATTCTGCAAAAAGAGGCAATGCATCAAACTGAGACATTATATATTATGCCCAGCATCAATGCTTATAAGGCAAGTCATTATGCAATTAATGTGGAAGTCTTACAATGAAAACTATTAACCACATTATTTCACTAAATGATGTATGATGATGTTATGAAGGATGTGTGGAATATGGAGATTAGATAGGAAGGTAACTATGGAGAAAGACATGATGCCCGCAGTTTCAATAAGCACATAACTATGTGGCATGTGGTGCTTACATTAGCAAAGTTGTTGGCAAGTGAACATGTGGACATGCTGTAGAATCTGAAATAAGACGTTTCTAGGAGATGATCATGCCTCCATACTTACAGATAGGAATTTTAAGGACAAAAAAGGAGAGAAACCTTGCCTTGGAAGTAAAACTTATCTATTGGTTAGGCAATAATAGTGGAAAGTTTGTGTTTCATTTTTCCTTTTGGTGGCTACGGAGGGCACAGCCAACAACATCATAGTCTACTGTGTTTCATTTTTCTTTTTGGTGGCTAAGGAGGGCACAGCCAAAAACATCATAGTCTACTGGTCAGTAAGAAGAACAAATTAACAGGAGATCATTATTAAAAACATGGCTTTTAAGGTCAGTACTTCCATTACACCTTTTTTGAATCTTATATGATCTCTTATGGTGTTTCTCTAATCAGCATCATCAGTTATAACGATGATTGGTAATTGATCAATTTTAAGATAAAATTCAAAAGGGGTTTTATATCTGATGGATCCCACTCATTATTTATCAACCAAGATCATGGTTGTGGGATTGGAAACATGGCCAACCAACTAAAGATCTGACTGATGGGTTAATTTTGTAATTGAAAATCAAAGTCAGATAGATAAATTGCAGTTGATATGGTTGCGTCAAAAATCAAAATCAAGACCATCAATTATATATGGATGAATAATTGGATGAATAATTGAAAACCTTGACTGACAATTTGATTTGATTTGATTTGATTATAGAGCAAAACAAAATTTTCAAATTTTCTTTGAAGGATTTGGCAGGAACTTGCGAGGAAAAGTATGTGGCACATTGAGATGACATAGAAAAGTAGTTGTGAAGATACAAATGTGGCACATGAAGATTGGGTTAGAAGTACTTACCTAGTGGATGGATGGCACATTGAGATTACCTTAGAAAGTGATAAGTAGGTGGGCATTTTATCTTTATCCTTAGTTATCTTCTGTAATGCAGTTTAACCTTCAGTGATCTTCAAAATTGTAATTTTTATTTTAGTCACCTTATGAATTGTTTTAAACTATATGCGTGATCCACTCAATTGGTCAAACCATGGCCGGTACGTACCAACGGACCTAGACCGGTACCGGATCCGCGTGGAATCCGGTACCGGGTTTTTTTTAGGAGAACCGACCGGTACGTGGTCCGTACCGTCGGTACTGGCCGGTACCGCTTGGTATCGGCATCGTACCGGTACGAACCGGCCGGTTCGCACAGGTACGTCAATTTTTTTTTCAAAACAACCACAGCGCCGTGCCGTACCGGGCCGGTACGGTTCCAGTACCGGCCAGCGGTACGTACCGGTCCGGCCGGCCACCGGTACACCGACCAGTACCGGTACGGCAAACCTTGGGTCAAACAAACCTACCCATCATTATTCAATCCAACAGTGAATGGGAAGTCCTCTTCATTGAAGTGTTTTTTCATAAAAGTAAAAAGGACTTATCAAATGGTCCAATCGGAAGAATCAACCCATTAGATGGTTGATTGGCAAAGCAAGGACTTGCCCATTGTTGATTGCTTGATCACTCAGTCAATTTTGGTGCAAAAATGGGAAACATACACCTTTATATCATCTAGCTTTTCATTAGTTGTATCAGTACAGATTTAGCTGTTGGTTGCATCGCAAGTTAATGAAAACCAAAGCAGATAAAGAAAAAATGTGCCTATAAGTAAGATTATATCCAAGATATTAAAGGGGAAAATCACTTCAAGTTTGGCAACTGTGACGGCTTCAGGGATCAAAGAGAGGAAAATAGATGCATCAAAGTAGAAGGTCAGCAAAATGATTATAACATTCCATAAGATCTTCTACATCATACCTGTAGAATGCGAACCTTATTATTATCTCGAGACAGGATTTTACTGATAGCCAAATTTGGAACAATCCTGTGGAGGAAAAAAAAACCATTAGGAACAAGTTTATACTAAACAGTACAGGAGACTGAATAAACTTAACAAAGGGAATGCATTAGTACTTAGCAATTAGTTAAAATAAATTATCAGATGAATAAAACACAAGTAATAGATACAAGCATTTACAGAAGCATGATATTTCTTTGCTACACATTTGGGACAAAAATCTTGCAACAACTCTACTTTTTAATAATTAAAAAAGGTGACTATCAGAGGATCAGCATTTCCTGATATCATGATATCATGGAAGAAGTTTGCATTAGTTAATGTGTGAAGTAATGCAGTTACGCTAAGTAAACTGACAAATAAAAACAAAAGCATACATTTAATGTTTGCATAATAGAAGTAGAACTCTTCCACAACGAAAAAAAGAAACATAAAGAAGAAATGAGTACTCAGGCAATGCCTCGTAGGTAGTCAACACATTCCATACTTCTCGAATTGGTGCCTTGACCGTGATGCTAGCAATAACACATCGATGAGCCCCTCCATTTTCCTTCATGCAAACCATATCATCAGAGAAGCTAAGAAATGATACATGTTTCCTATGAATAAGAATTCTAGGGGTTACCAATGTAAGATAAATGAGTTACCAATAGGCCATCAAATCTACGAAGATGGACTTCATCTACCATACATCGCCTATCAAGTCTGCAGACTTTTCCATAAACACCCCATTTGCTGTTCAACTCAGTTGATGGTGAACCAAGCGTAGTACTAAAAGCAGAAGAGGCATCTTTTTCCTTCAACTTATTAGAGGAGAGTGCATCAGTCTCACATGCAGCAGCAGACAAGCCAAGGGAAGATGGATTGGAGGACCTACAAGATGCACCCACACTATTCCTGGCAGTAAGCATTTTTTGATTTTCTTCTGAATTTCTTTCAGCTCTACATGCCAAGGCCCGAAGGTTCACAGGAAGATCAGATCTAATAATTCTTTCAAGAAAAATGGCTGGAAAATTAAATCTTGGTATCACATTGACTTCATAAGATAAAATCGCTGTTGAAGATCTGGGAGACAGAAATAAAAGCAAGCAACTTTTGATCAGATAATGCTGTAATGATAACAATTTGCAACATAAATACATCTAAAAGAACATAGACAAGGAACAACAATAGCATCAGTAGGCAGTCTTTAGACCTGAAATACCATGTTTATTACATGCACAGATACACACAAATATAAAACATTGGCAACATATCTAACAAGACATATGAGCAATCATAACATCAGACAACAGTCATATAATTCTGTATACAACAATTACGTGACCAAAAGACGGCACGCACACATAGTCATGGTAACAGACAATTGACCAACAACAAAAACAGCAGCTGTGGCTACATAAACAAATCCAACCCCATAGGATTAAACATCTTATGCTTTTGGTTGATCCAAGTCAGTCACATCAGCTCCCTGCAACTAAACTCAAAATCAACTGGAAAAAAATTCTATAACATCACCCAATCAGCTGCAGCAAACAACTCAGGACTCTATATAGCAAATTATTCAACAAAACAAGGACTCTATGATTATAATATTTTATCACAAGATCTTTACAAAGAGGCCATTTAGAGAATTGATTTTAAAAGAAAAATGAAACAAAAATAGCTTAGTATGGATATATTTTCACCTTCTAGCTAAACTCAGTTGCATAAGAAATTTTCATTCAATGTTCGCATTTATTAAAGGTGGAGTCTAATCAGCTTGTTCAGAGATAAAGAGTTCAACAAAATGTCCAAGTAGGTATAAGAAAGAGAGAATGCATGAATACAGTGCATGTCTGATGCTGAATCAGATCAACTTTTTTTGTTCAAAACCAACCTTGGACCAGCTTTGACAGACCATTTCCCCTCAAACTTCTTAAAGTCCCCATCAACCATGGAGTAATGTAGCTCACGCCCATTAGCCTAGGCACAGGAATTCGTTCACAATCGTTACAGATTTTAGTGAAACAAAATATGGGGTACAAAAACTGGATGAGTTCTCAAATAAATAATGGGTAAACTTCAAACGGATATGTAGCTGATGTTATATGCAAACACGAACTTCAAAACAAAAATGCTACACAGTACACACATATCTATAATCTTTGCACATGCAACTAGTAAAAATGGCAAAACAATAGAAAACAAATCCAGTGCAATGTTAAAGAAGTTTTTTGGAACATAAACACAAATATTTCTGGATAATACAAAAAAAATTTAGATCTGTGGTGAAGTTATCAAGTCTGCTACTAGAAAAGGAAATCAAGATAAAAGAGGATTCAAAATTCATTTTCCACTTTTAAAATTTTTTTAACAAAATATTAGGAACAACTGCGGAATAAGAATCAAACTCTAATAAACTATATAACTCAAAAACCATGCATTTTGCATACTCTATCATTTTGTTTTTGTACCTTGATACACAAGTTGGAAGTCGATACCATTGCTTCTGATAAACATGGATTCTTCACAGTACATAAACAACCAGAACTATAACATTTATTCCATCAATTTGGCATTGGCCCCATGGGCTTCAATCCAAGCCATATTTTACAATGTGCATTCTTAAAAATAAATACGAGAATAAGAGGAGAGTCGCACTGGCGTTACCAGACAGGAAATCTCTCTGATATGCTCAACCAAAACATGGATGTGGATGGGCTCTCTAGTAGTCATATCACACTTGATCTCTAATGGTCATGTTTATGCTTGGGCAGACTTGTTGATGGTCATAATTCGTTTATGCTTGATGTAGTTGGGAATATAATGAAAATGCATCTTCTTCTGCTTATATTGACTGTTCTTAGTTTGTTGATTCTTACACTTGCAATCTTAGACTTGATCATATAGGTAAGGATAAAATAAAGAGAATGATCAGTAAAGGTTTCATACCAAATCTGGAAAATGTTGAATTTGAAACATGTGAATATTGTTTGTCTGGCAAAATATCTAGACTTCCTTTTCCAAAAGAAAATAGAGCAGCTGAATTACTTGATGTTATTCATTATAATATATATGGTCCTTTGAACGTAAAAACACACGGAAATAAACAAATATTTTCTCACATTTATAGATGATTTTTCCAGATATGGTTATGTTTATCTGATCAGTAGAAAATCAGAAGCCCTAGAAGTATTTAAAGAATATAAAAGAGAGGTAGAAAATCAGTTGGGAAGGAAAATTAAAGTACTTAGAACTGATAAAGGAAGTGAGTATAACTCAATTGAATTTGATAATTTTGCAAAAAAAAATGAAATTATTCATCAAACCATTATGCACTCTCCACAATAAAACGGTGTCACCGAAAGGCGTAATAGAACTCTTAGATATGACTAGATCAATGCTTGTTCATGCTTCTTTGCCTAAAATTTTCTGGGGTGAAACATTGAGTACGATAATGTATATATTAAATAAGGCTCCTACTAAAGCTACAGAGTCAACCTCATATGAATTATGGACAGGTAGAAAACCTGATCTAAGTAAGTTAAGAAAATGAGGTTCATTAGTTTAAGCATTAGTACCACAACCTCTTAGAAATAAATTGGATCCTAAGTCCAAAAAATATTGCTTTATAGGTTATCCCGAAGCTTCATAATAGATTTTATAATGAAGAAAAGGATCTAGTAGAAAACAGAGATGCAATTCCTAGAAGAACCTAATGAAAACAACCAATCAATAATTAATGACCCTCTTGAAGTAATTGAAGAAATAAGTCCATTCGAATCAAATAATGAGAATGTCAATGAAAATGGTGAACAAACTTCAAATCAACTTCGCGGCAGACAAAGACCTAGAGGACCTCCATCATATTTAAATAATAATTATGTTTATTTAAGTGAAGAAATAGAAAACTCTATAAATATAGATGAGATTGATGAATCTATTAACTTTAAAAATGCAATAACCCACCTAAATCTAATAAATAGTTGAAGGCTATGAATGAAGAAATTGATACAATTGAAAAGAACCAAGTATGGGAATTATGTGATCTACCAAAAGGTAAAAAAGCTATAGGTTGCAAACGGATATTAAAAAAGAAATTTAGATTTGATAACAGATTTTGCCGGCACCTATTCTCCTGTAGCAAATATACTTCTATTAGAATAATTTTAGCTATTGTTGCTTTTTGTGATTTAGAACTTATACAATTGATGTAAAAATTGTTTTTCTTAATGGTGAATTGAATGAAATATTTATATGGAACAATCTGAGAGTTTTATAATAGAAGGACAAGAAAATAACATGTATCATTTAAAGAAATCTTTATATGGATTGAAACAATCTTCTCATCAATGGTATTTTATTTTTCCCAGTGCAATTTTAAAATTAGGATATGTAGTTAATAAGTTGGATCATTGTGTATACATTATGAAGAGTGGGAACTATTTTACAATTCTTTCTTTGTATTTTGATGATATAGTTCTTGCTGGAAATATCTTAGAAATGATTGAGAAAACTAAATCATGTTTAAACTCTCAATTTGAAATAAATGATATAGGAGATGCATCCTATGTTTTAGGTATCAAAATCATTAGAGATAGAAAATTTAAAAAGCTTTGTCTAAGTCAAGAATGATATCTTGATTATGTCCCTAAAAGATTTAAAATGGATAATTGTAAACCATTATCTACTCCTGCTGAAAAGGGTTTAAAATTGAGTAAAAAAGATTGCCCACCTAAAGGGCAAGCAAATTAAATGTTCCTTATGCACAAGCAGTAGGGAGTTTGATGCATGCTATGCTTTGCACTAGGCCTGATATGGTCATGTTGTAGGTTTGTTAGTACATATCAAAATAATCCTGGTATATCTCATTAGAAATCAGTAAAAAGAATTTTTAGATATATCAATAAAACTAAAAGTCTTAAGTTATGCTATCAAGCTAATGAATTAAAAGTAACCAATTACTATGATGCCGATTTTGCCGGTGATCTAGATGAATGTCTGGACATGTATTTGTTTTTGGTGGTGCTGCCATTTCGTGATCTAGCAAGAAACAAGGTTGTGCTGCTAGACATACATAAGAGGCAGAATATATTGTTTATAGTATAGCATCTACTTATGCTGTTTGGATACAACATTTTATAAGTGACGTGAAACTTGGTATTCCTACTGGACCTCCTCATATATATTGCAATAATCAAGCAGCAATTGCATTAATTGATAGTGGGCCAAATATTTCAAAAGGTAAACATATTCTAGCTGAATATCATTATATACGTGATATTATTGAAAATAAAGAAGTTCGTGTTAGTTATTTACCTTCTGGTGATATGGTTGCTGACCCTTTAACAAAAGGTGTTAATACTGAAGTATTTTTTTAAGCACATTGATATGATGGGACTTAGAAATATCTAAGATGAGAATTACTAAAAGAATTTGTACTTGGAGATATATCAGCTAGACATGTAAAACCTCAAGCCTAGTGTGGTTATGAAGGGTAAATCCGTCTAAGCGTGCAAAACTCCAAAATACTTTGTATTCTATATCTATATATATGTGCTTGAAAATAGTGGAAGAATTTTTGGCTTTCATGTCCAAGTGGGAGATGTTAACCATGGTGTCTATGAAACCCAATTTGATGGAGTACCTCAGTATTTCGTTGAAAAACAACATGTAGGTCAGAAACAGATTTATCCATTGGAGAAAAAATTTATCCATTGAGAAAGGGATGGAATGGAGTTGCCGCGCAACTTCCCAGTTATGGAATCTGAACGTTGAACAACTTGCAAAAAGGATGGACTCTGAGATTACGTGTGACATGACCACTAGAGAGCCCATCCACATCCACATTCTGGCTGAGCATATCAGAGAGATTTTCTGTCTCATGACGCCAGTGCGACCCTCCTCTTATTCTCATATTTATTTTTCTTTCAAGAAGGCGGTGGCGGTCTACCGGATGCGGAGGCGGAAGCGGAGAACACGTTAGAAGAGGGGTTACACGATTGCAGAGGTCCTGATGGTTGTTTACAGCAGATTATAGCACCTATTACAATGTTCTCAACCTTAATTTTCATTGTTCTCCAAAAATTAAATAGAGAAAAGTGCCCATCAATCTACATTTAGTGTAGAACTTTTCAAACAGACCAAAACGACTGTGTCTTAAAGCCCCTACTGTAAAATTCATGAAAAATTATAAGGACCAAGATGTTAATTTGAAGTTTAGTAACACATACCGAATCAGGAATCTCCTGAAGATCCAACACCACTCGAGCCTCAATATGCCAATACAGCGCTCTCTGCAACCCTCTCTGCTCTAACCATATCCTCCCCTTATGCGGGCAAGGGATCCTCTCACTCCACTCCCCAAAACCCAAGAAAAGAATAAATAATATAATTAAATCCAAAAAAAAAGGTCTCGTTTCTGTTTCAAGAAAAAGGAAATGCAAAAGCACCTGGAAACAAGATTGGGGATGAAATCCGCGAGGCGCTCATAATCGGTGAGAACGCTCCATACGGCCTCGATATCGGCATCGACCAAGATCCGAGCTTTAATCCTCCGCTCTCGCCAGGACACCACGTCCACCTCGCAATGCACGGGCCGGTCCTCTTCCTCCCTTCCTCCCTGCGCTTGGCTACGGCGATCTATCCTCGTCTTGGGCGACTGCTCCTTGGGTGGGCTCCGGTCGCCTCCGGCGAGGGAATTGGAGGAGAAAACCCTAGATTTGGGGAGGAAGGTCGGGGTAGACGGGAGAAACCCTGGTCTTTTGGGAGGGAGAGACGAGGAGGGAAGGCGAAAGGAGGCAGGGTTTGGAGAGGGGGAGGCTCCCATCTCATGGGAGGAGCGGAGCCGTGGAGACGAGTAGAGTGCCATCCTGTTGGAACAAAATTTATTTTTTATTTCTCGTTTTTTTTTTTTCGGCGGCAGATGAGCTAGTGGAGGAGAGTGGCGGGAAGGAGTAGGGTGGCAGCCACTCGTGGCACGTGGATTCATAAACGTGCTTCCACGTAGCGTTTGCTGCGCCAGGAGTGCTCCTCGTGCGGAAAAGCGCATAAACGTGCTTCCACGTGGCGCTTGCTGTGCCAGGGGTTCTACTCGTGAGGAAACGCACGAGGGCCACCGCTAGAACGACGGCTGCCAGGAAAAGGGCTAGGCCGAGACTCCAAGCGTCATTTGATAGTTCGATTGCAGCGCCGATCGACGTGAAAATATGTACAAAATATATTTTTTTATATACTATTATATATATGTATATATATTAAACCATCAGATCGTTCCATAAAAATATTGATGCATGACAGTTTACCGGCCATCATGGTTGAGATGCAGAAATCCTCGTTTCTTTAATTATAGATAGACGCGCGATGCGTATCGAGGCGGTTTGGTTACTGCCAAGACACGGGGCCACGACCTACGATAGAGAAGCACATCTAAAATTAGCACCGCATACTAGAAGATGCGAAATACCTGGACTAGCAGTGTTCGCGTGTGATACACATGAGAAAAAACACACGTCTATGATCATATAAGAGGAAGTATTGGTAGCTATTCTAGTGACTGCACTCTTAGCCTCAGCTAACTTGCTCCTCTTGCTTCAGTTACCTCGAAGTTTTTTTCCACCAGATGGGCCTTGCAGAGTTGCAGTGGGACCAAGCACAAAGAATAAGGCCCTAGCCAACTATTAGCTCATTAGGATGACTGCTTTACAACAAGTGCAGCTACTCTTGATTGACCCCTTTCATTGTTCATCTGATAAAATGATGTTTTTCAAATTCAAATATCCAGCTATTTGTTTAATGAAAATTTTAGATCTTCATATCAGTTCAAAGGAGTAATATATTATTAAGTGATGAGATCATATTACATCATATTTTACCACATGGTCTATCGTTCCTGATCAAATGATGTTTTCCAAATCCAAATATCCACATTTTTCTATTTCACCACACTGCACCGTAACAGGTAGTGTTTGCCCAAAAGAAAATTCAACCAAACGCTAAATTGGGAAAACAACAAGAACAAGTATATGCAATATAATAAAAATTAGCAGATTGATGGGGTCATTAATATTGGCTCTCAGCACTATTTATGGGACACTCTTAGTTGTGTCTTGGCCAATGAAAAACAGATGCATCCTAAGGCATTAGCTAATAATGCCAGTCAGAATTTTATAGCATCTTAATAGGAGTTTTTTATGACTAAATTTAAAAATCAATGCATCATACAATAATCATGCTTCTAATAGCCAACAACCGAATATCTGGGGTCCCTTTTTATGAACATACCATCAGGCGACAGGCGGCCTCAAAATTTTGGCGAACCCGAGGTAAATGATTTCTACATCAGTAGCTTTCAAAGCAGCCCATGTTTCCATAATGATATGGATCAGTACTTTAGAGATTTAATGCATCCATACCTCTTCAACTTTGTAACATTTTGTTCTCAAATGTCCATGATCCCACATTTTTTTCATATTGATTACTTTTTCATGATTTTTAAAATTTTAGTATATACTTTCCAGGCATTGACAATATATCCATATTGTCTTCAAATTCCAAATTTGAGCCCTTGGCCAAGTTACTCTTGCTTACCTAAATCACGTCTAATAAGTAAGAATTCATTATGCTTGCAAACAAATGGTCCAGGTCTATGGATGATAACCAGCACTGCATCGATTATAATAAAATAATCATGTTAAAACTTCAAAAATTCAGGAAAATGTGAGAAACTACGTTACCAAAAACAACTATATATCTTCAATTAGAAAGTTTTAAGGCAATTTGGTCATCTTCTATTGCTTAAGGCAATTATTTTGCTATCGCAGTAAAATGCCCAGAGTTCAAAATATGAACAGGGTTGGTGATATATCACTACCATTTTGGATTATAGTTTTTAACCAGTTTATAATCCAAGAATTACAATGCCACCAATCGAAAGCAGAGCAGAAAAGTTGGCAAATCCTCTTTTTTTGGGGTGAAGGCAAAACTTGTAGCATTTAACCAACGTCCCAAGAGACAGACACCCTATAATGTATGCACAAGCTTTTGTACATAAGTTAACGATTTTTGAAAAGCAAAACCTTTTCTCAGTCCTCACCTCCTCGAGTTCGATCTGAACCTGTAGAATAAAGGCCAAAAAAAATGGTTTAAGTGGAGATGCACGAGCAGGAAAACACCTTGCTTACCAGCAATGCAATGCGAGTTAAAAAATCACTCATATTGAACCTCGAGGTGCGCCTCCTTGTGACCCGGGCTGCGGTGAAAACATCTCCATCATAGACCTCAACACATCTGATACCTGTTCTGGTGAATCTCCGACATCCAGGTTGATATTTGCATCGAGTCTTATACCAGGTTCATTTGAGCCCTCTACATTTCCATTGGGCATTCTCTCATGAACCTGGTGACCCTGGGTAGCTGCGGCTATGTTCCCTATTATGTTAGCAAATTCGGGAGGAATGTTGACAGGGAAAGACGTGAATGGGACACTGCTGTTGGCTGAGCCTGCAGATTGCGAAGTTGATTGTTGGCCATGACCTGATGTCATGTTCCTCAAAATGTTAGCCACAAGATCTGGAGAGGCACCAACTGGAAATGACGGGAATGAAAAGCTGCTGTTTGTTGACCCTGAATGTGAAGAAGATTCCTGGCCATGACTTGATCGTGTGTTCTGAAGAAACAAAGCACAAAATAACAAAATCATAATTAATCAAAATGTGGAGGCAGGTTTGCTAAAAGAGCATCAAACCATTTTGCATATACACGGTCTGAGAGCATATGTAATACGGATGAAACCACAATAGAACTAAAGGACCACAAATGGTTTCTAGGAAATTGTCTCTACTCCAGGATACATTGCCTGATAGATTAACACCTGAAGGCCTGCAAAACCCTTCAGGTGGAACTATGAAATTTTGCGAATTATGAAATCTGTTCACCCTCCTTTATCCAAATTGATAAAGGTTTAATAGAGATTTAATGCCTTTTACAATAGAAATTGGTCTTTATGATACAAATCAATCCTCCGCAATTGACATAGTTTTATAAAGTACATCAGCAAACATTTATAGGACACAACATTAGCAAACGATCATTCCGCATGCTTTACCAGCAACAACTACTGATTAGGAAACGATAATGCTGCGCAAACAACGAGGAAGAATTGCAGAAAAAGTATTGTGATGCTGGTTATAGAATAGCTTCGATTCAATATAATTGTGACCAGAAGGCGTTCTAATTTCAAGAGTTATGGCCACAAAGATTAAAGCAAGGAAATTAAGTCTACAGCTATGTAAATTTACGTATGGCACAATTTCTTATTGCATGGTGAACTGAAATTACCTGATCTGGATCTGCCTGTGCACGTTGTTCCATCAATTTCTGTACTGTTACCTGAGATTTTTTTATGCATATATTATAAATAGTACAAGAAATTTACGCTGAGAAAAGATCTTGCAAAGAAAATCATCCAAGTGTTATGAAATTTTTACATATAAAAGCATACCTGAATATTCTCTCGAACAGTGTTGTTACCTGGATCCAACTGCAGGGCTGCATGTGTGAAAACAGGCAAAAGGTTGGATCAATGCATTAAGGATTTCAAATATTGCACAAGTTGATGCTCGCAGGAAAGTGCTTGGCTCCATCAGAGCAGACTGAGTTTTACATATAATTTAGAACTAGTGCTGCATAAGTTCTTCAATATAGAAATACATGAAGTGCATAAAACTCATTGACTACATTTAATTTAGAAGGAAACACCAATTATACATAGATTCCAACATATAAATTGTTTCCAACTAGAGGGCGATTTAACACTAAAATATAGTTCTAGGAATATCATGATAAGAATTTTAAATACGACACAGAAGTAGGGGGTACCGAACTAACTGATGAATACATATGCTAGAGTAATAATTTATACAACAGAATGGTTTCAAGAAGTCTTCTGCAGTTAGAGAGATACATACAGGTTATTGCTACCACACATTAGCATGGGACTTCAGCAATTAGTTAACATCCTACGAGACATGATTGAAATTTTAGCATCCACATGATTTCACTAATCATCATAAGTAGAAATGTAGAAGCATCTAAAGTATTGACTTCCATTTTCCTGCTTATGTAATTCAAAAAGCAAATGAAACATTAGCATATTGCCAAAGAATTGTAGGCCAATTTAAGCAGGATGTGCTGTATTGTTGATCATCATCTCAAGATGCTGAGTAGACTGCAATGAGGTCATAATATTGTAGATGTTAGAATGTCAATAAGGAGATGCAAACACATAAAATGAGCATCGTGAAGCAAGGATGTTGAAGTGAATGCATGATTAAGTTTCAGGAGAAATTTGGGAGGTGTACAAAAAGAACGGGAAAGGAAAAATTAATAAAGATGGCATGGTTTGTCGGACAAAAGACTAGATGGTGCTTCATCGAGGAATAAGGTTTCTTTTTGCATGAACAGGTTTAAAGGAGGTGGATACAATAACAAAATCATATATTTTTTTAAAAAAAATAAACAGAGTAAGAAAGGATTTAGGAAGACTTGCTTTGACAGGGAACTTAAAATGGAGGTATGGATGACCAAATATAACCAATAACAATCCTGTAATAATTAGATAGTGCTTCTGAGCTAGCAGTCTGTTCACATTGATGACGGTCATTCAGGAAACCCAAGGGTGACAATCATTGGTTAAATTACATTACACGCTAAGAATGATAAACTATTTCATCACGTTACGTGACTGAACGCATTGGAGATGAAGGTAGAAGATATGGGAGGTAGATATGGGGTAAAAATTAGGTGAACATAATATATATATATATATATATATATATTAAAAAAAGAAAAACTCGAGACTCTCTACAAAAGGAGAATAAGGATCCAGAGAATCAGTTAATGGAACATTAAATGCAACATAAGCCCCACAATTAGTCCTGTTTTATGCTGTAAAATTTGTATGGAACAGTCTAAAATAAGATTTGAGTTATCAAAACCTGAACAGGGGACATGCAAAAGGATTTCAAAAAAGGTATGTTTACACAGCATATGGCCCCTATTTTACATAAAAAGAATGAATAAAAAGATTGAACCCAAACAACTAGAATGAAACATGTTTGCGACAGCTATTGTCTATAAATGGAAAATAAAAAAATAAATTGAAATAAAAGACAAAAGTATAGACAAAAGTATCTGAAATTAAATTTTAAAAATAAAATTAATACATAGCTATTTTTGATATAATTATGATAGCAATGGACAGTAACTGATGGTAAATGGAGACATAAGCATCAATAAATGCATGCATAAATTCAGCAACTTAAAGCAACATATGGCACCAATGCAGCCCATCATCAGTTCAATTATCAGCAGTTCAATATCCATGGATGGGAGACATTTTTAATCCTTGCAGTTTACAGTGTTTCTAATTAAATGAAGAATGTTTGGGGTTTACTCAAAGAGATCAATAATATTCTATGTTTCGATTCCTTTAGTGATATTGACAGTTCAAATTTCAAGAGGTCCCCCTTATGAAGGGCTATAAAGGAGTTTCTAACATACCAAAGATATTCTAATTATAGAGAGTTTTATATGGACATTAAGATTGATGGTGCATTGTTGCTAAGAGTAAGACTAGGTGAAGTGGATATTCACTTAAATAACAGTCACGATAGATATAGACCATGTTGGGAGTACCCACTTAAATAAGAAAATAAATGAATATTCAGAAGCTTTATTATTTGTTTTAAACTTCCATATTGTAGGTTTCATTTGACCAAATGTTTTAGCAGCGTTATATTTTTCTGCTGCTTTCATCTTCAAATGTGATCAAGCACTTCAATGAGAAAGTTGAGACCTTTCAGTTCAGCGCAAAGCCCAACCAGGGGAATAAACACTCACGTAATATAATTAAGCTAACATGAAACCAATAAAGCATCTAAACAACAAATAGCCTGATGTCTTGGAAGACTGGTAAAATTTTTTGGCCAGCCACTGACAAAATAAAAAATAAAGAAGTACATAAAAGGGTCCTAAGAATATAGTAGGTGTAGAATGACAAACCTCGGATTAAAAACATGGTACAGTAATGACAAAATGTTAATAGTTTTGCTTTGTATTGAAGAAGTTTCTGAGCTTAGAAACAATCATATAAAAGATGGAAAAATAGAAAGAGGGAGAGTGATACACTCAGGAAAAAACAAATATACAATGCATGAAGAACCACGATGCAACTGCAGACATTAAGAGTTTTGCAATAGTCTGGAGTTCACATGATAAATCTTACTTTGCAAATATAAATCATCATAACAAAATTTGATCTGGAGGTCACAAAATAAGTCTGACTTTGCAGATGCAATCCATGATGTCAAACTCTTAATTTTTCATTTAACCCCACAAATTCAAGTTCCTGCAGCAACAGAAACATAGTTACCTTTCAAGTAACCCTTATTTAAAGCATCATTGTAATTCCCTTTAGCAAAATAAGCTGATCCAAGACGGCTATATGCTTTGCTGTAATTAGGATCAATTTCAATGCACTTTAAGCAGTCTTCAATTGCTTCATCATATCCATGAATCTGAGTGTAAGCAGCAGCCCTGCAAGTATATATTGCATGTTAACTTCTTAATAGGTTACCTGCGTGATCAAAAATTTTACCAGTACACTGTACAATTATAGTTCAGAACACTGAAAAAAAACGACAAGAAAAAATAAATGATCTATTCTGAGTTGGAGTAAAAGCTTGAAGCTGCCACTATTCTTGTCAACAGAAAGCTTTGCTTCAATTCTATCCAATGTATCTTTTCTTAAAAACCTTCACAGTTCTTTGATGATAAGATAAAACTTTTCAACAATCAGATAGAGAAAAAGGGAGCAAAGTTGATTACAGACATTTGATCCAGATGAATTCCATCAAGAAAATTGAGCTCTCAAACTAAAACTGAAAAATCTATTTTTTACTTCACATTCTATATGTCGTATCTTTTCTTTTATCCATTCCATTCTTCAACAAGACTGGATCACTTGTCCAAATTCATAGAAAAGAAAGAAAGGAGGAATATGTAGATTTTTTATGAAAAAGTATATTAAAACATTAAAGTACTTAGTTGCTGTTTCTTTACTCTCTCTTTTTCTTAAGTGATTATTCACTGTTCTTGTTAACTAAAATCCCCACTCCAGTTTCTTCACCTACCTATTATATCTTTTCATTACACCTTCCCATTTCTTCAACAACAAGATATCACCTTTCAACACTCTTCAGCTAGAAAGAGAGGGTACAACTATGACTAAGAACATTTTCTATGATAACACATGCTGAAAATTTAAATTATTTAACAATTATTTCTTTAATATTCTCTCTATCAGGGTAGTTTTGATCTCGTGCATTCTTTCAAAATTCCTCGGTTGAAGTTTACCAT
Source organism: Phoenix dactylifera (assembly GCF_051530095.1). NCBI lineage: Eukaryota > Viridiplantae > Streptophyta > Magnoliopsida > Arecales > Arecaceae > Phoenix > Phoenix dactylifera. The sequence continues at coordinate 5,216,627 of NC_143191.1, forward strand.
TGGTGGAATTGTTTATTAGACTCTATATATTTGCATTTTATTAAAAAAAGGGTAGAAATCAGTGGTATGCATATTCTTGCTAAATGAGTAACTTGAGGAAAATTCTAAGGATATAAGAAAGTTCTTACTAGGAGAGACATCCTTATGAATGGAAAACTCAATACAACATATCCCAAAAATTTTAAACTAACATTTATTTACAAAAGATAATCCAATCCCACATATAACTGCTAAAAAATTCCAAACCACTTTTTACCAAATATTCAAAAGTAAAAGAGCACTAGAACCAAGAGGAAACTTTTCTTTTTTTTTTTTAAGGAAAGCATTAGAGCAATGTTAGTTGTTAGATATCTCAATAAGATAATCCTGACACAATGTTGACCACATAAAAGAAGCTCATTTCACTATTTAGCAACATTATCAGCACATCAAAGGAAATAAATAGGATTCAGTCCTCCACTCCTAATATTTTGTTCACGATTTTTTTATTGATTGGTAGTTTTAAGAATACATCAAAAACCTGTGCCAATATTTAGAAGTAATTTACAATTAATTTAAATGGAACAGTAACCTCCTCTGACTTCTACAGGAACATGTGCTAGTAAGGATCAGCAGAAGGCTTGCAAGACGTTCAAAACTGTACACAAGCCAGAAAAGAAACAGATGAAGAAAAGAAGAGGCACAGGGAATTCTTCCATCTACAAAATACTAAATCTTTAGAGATCCTAATAAATGTATCAACATTACTATAACCATCAAGGCCTGCCCCAACTATTCAGGCTCTGCTCCCAATGAATGCATCCAAAAAATATACAGATTGGCATGTGCATATACAAATACTCAACAGCATGTAAGACATGATGGTTCATTTATAACTCAGTTGACGTTTGCCAAGTACATGCACAGAGCAATCGAAATGTACTATATTATGCTTGAGCGAAATTTCATTACTCTCACATGCTTAGTTATGAAATGGAACACGAGAAGTTGTTCTTATTGTGATGAGGGTTCTCAACACAAAATGGTATGGCAAGTAGTTGTTGATCTCTATTGAATAGAGTACATCATGATGCCCCCACAGCTTATGCACGGATCTACGATAATAATCAGTAATTAAAAGTTGAGGATAGATAGAGGATCCTAAACAATGTCTCTTATCTCTATGAATTTATAAGACTAGAAAGTTGTTTGATCTCTAAATTAAGCCTAGGAATTTATTATTTTGTGACTGGTAAAATGTCACCTTGTTTCTGGTAATACAATCTCTTATAGTTTCATTCTTGGATACATAGTGTGGGCTTGCAGTCAGATTTTTGTAAGGTTACTACAGCTATATTTAAGAATTAAATCCCATCTAGTCACCGGTGGCATGGTTTTGTGTAAGCTCAAAAACCCAATAATACACTCCAGATATTACATGACAGTAACTCACTTTACCATCCATCATTGTTGCTTTCTCCAGTTCAGGGTGTTTTTAAATTCAATAGGGAAAATGTAGTTTCAACTATCTAATTCTCCCCAAAATCAAAGAAATTATTGGCTTCTCAAACTACATGGCATAACCAATACAACTGAGAGTACAATTAGCCTAGCAAAGTTAGCATATCCATAGGATAAATGTTGACGGTGTATGATTTCAACAGAAATACTGAGAAAAGAGTGTACTATTAGCATTTCTTAAGGTATAGACTTCAACAAATTGTAATAAAAATTGAATTGTAATCAAAATCTGAAATAAAGTTGGAAGCAACAACCAAAGAAACACAATTATGGGCATATTGGCAACAGCTTGGAGCATATAGAAGAATGAAATTTGAACATGCATATTAAACAAATTCAGGCACCAATTCTATGAGAACAGATCTAGGAATAATAAGAGGGCCCCACAAATCAGCATTCCAGAACATTTAGTGCATATATACAAAAATACTAACAGAGTTGTATAGATGTCCAATTAGTTTATCCCATGACAACACTCGCAGGAGAAGGAATTGGCCAAAAACGAGATGGAGAGGGAGAGAGAATTATGCAGCTTGGAGAGATGGAGAAGAAGTAGGGAGATCTAGAAGATCGATAGAAATTGTAATCCCAAGATTCAGCGGCACCAAATCCACCTAAAATGGTGATATTCTGCATCCTGAGAATCTCTGGGAGTCTAGGATCCATCATCATCCCTAATACTTCCCAATATGCTGCCCTATGCCCCTATGTACTCAGGGAGATATCAAGAAGATAGGCAGCAGGCTCCCAAACAGGTCTTGATAGATAGTTTCCAACATAGGATACATCAGAAATATCAGTATAAGCAGGTTTTGATTGTCAATTAAATTATACTGACTTGATTAGCATAATGGTTCCACACCTGTTACAATAGTAAACAGCGTTCTTCTCACAGAGTGCTATGGCACAGGTATATAGTTCAATAGCTTCAGAGTATAACTTCAACTGCATGGATTGATTACCTGATGACCATAATAAATTAGTGAAAAAAATTTAATCTATTGTCCATAAAAGATTTTTGCTGTATGAGTACCTTTTGACTTAAAGGCTTCAGCAAGGCTGCCCAAGTTCATTATTTGTCCCTGAGAATTCCCAATTTCCTGCCAATATTTAGATGCTTTTCAATATTTTTGAAAATCAAAACAGCCAAATATCAACAAAATCTTTCACATGAACCCCAAAATGGAAGATGAGCTCAAGTGCATTGCTCCAGTGCATGTAAGGTTCCCTTGATGCAATTGGCTAAAGAGTTAACTTTTTAAAGTATGGCAGTGGCACCACCAAGGACCAAAGTGGTATGAGGAAGTTATCAGAACAAGAGATACATTAGGTATTGCTTTCCTCATGCTGAATAAAATAACTGTCAGCAGATATTAGATGGCAGTTTTACTGTTGAAAAGGAAGTAACTTGGTCATGGGCGCTACCCATTCTTTGGCGTTGTTAATGCCAAGGCTTCCAAAATCACCAAATAATCATGCCATGCCAAGGATTGACAACATTTATATATGCAAGCTTCTCAAAAGATAACTGTCAGCAGATATTAGATGGCAGTTTTACTGTTGAAAAGGAAGTAACTTGGTCATGGGCGCTACTCATTCTTGGCATGGTTAATGCCAAGGCTTCCAAAATCACCAAATAATCATACCATGCCAAGAATTCAAAACATTTATATATACAAGCTTCTCACAAGATACATCTGTGAAATCTCTCTCTTTTTAATCAACATTTTTCTAGAGTTAATCACCAAAGAAAAAAGGCATGTACTAAATATCGAAACCACAACTTTCACTGGTTAAGACATCTAAAATCTAAACACATTATACTTACATAAGCTGAAAATAAACTAAAAATACTGTATTCCTGTGATGCTTGCTACCACAAAATACATAAGAAAGTTGATAAATAAACCATTTCTTAGAGAGAGTCAAGCTGCACTGACACTATAGGTAATCAAATTTTGTATTAAACAAATCACGATAATGAATGCTACCCTCCAGATCTAAAATCTCATTGAACGATGGTGACATGGCAATAAATTCTATTAATATTTTATTAGTTTATAGTGTTAGAAGGGATCAGTAAACCAATAGATCTGAAAATCTTCTTGTGTCATGCCTAACTCTGTTTATAGCATTAGCATTCTTGCACCAGAACTACACATGCTCTGTGCCTAATAACCCTTGTCCATACTTTCCATGGTCTCTTGGAAAATGCTCTATGCCATATTGTCATCCTCCTGAATGGAAACAGGATGAGCTTGGCTTATTTTCGCATGTAGCCAATAACAATTTGTAGTGCAACATGCTCGATCACCAACTCAGATACACAAAGCTTCCTTTCAAACATGAGCAAAGAAATTTCATGCACTCCAGACGTGCCATCCACACTAACCCTACTGTCCGATTAATTGATGTGTGGTGCTCTTCTGCGCATTACTTTATTTTCAGTTGAGACATCGTAGGCACAAGAACTGGGGGCAGCTTCAAAACTAGGGGTGGCAATCAAGTCATGATGAACCAGGTACGGGTCGGATTGCATACATGTTATGTCAGAAAACCTGTCAACCCGAACCTGACCCGTTTACTAAACAGGTCAAAAATCCAGACTAGAACCTTACCATTTTATTAAACAGGTAACTCAAATTACGGGTTGAATCAACCTACAAATTACGGGTTGAATCAAGTTAAACAGGTTAAGCATTGTCACCCCTATTGAAAAGGGCAACACAAACAGCAGGTTCAGATCTTGGTAGCTGGAATCTTCTACCTTATAACACACCCACTTTGGAATCTTCCTGGATTCTTGAACCTGCACCAGCTTCATAAGCACTTCATTACTAAAAGTGTTTCTAAGATATCCGCTTTTCACGCCTGCACCTGCTCCCAATCTCAGCAACTAAGGTTCGGATCCTATACAGAAATTTCTGGACAATTGCCTGAAAAATAGCATTATCCTCCATAGTTACCTGGACATGTGATACGGGTGTGAAGTGTCCAAGTGTCCATAAGCATCAGATACAGGAACTTTCAAATATCCGGCATGAGGACATGCCTATATTATATAGATGTATCCTTAGATATGTAAAACTATATGTATATGATAAATGGTGTATTGGATTAATTGCTTTGTTTTTACATAGAATTCATAAAGTCTTTGCTAAATGTTTTGTTAGACTTTCAGTTCCATACATACCTGTCAATACTGATACCATACCATTCCAATGGAAAACTAGTACGGGGTTCAATATCGATATTTAAACTTGTTTTGAAGTGTTCAGGTAATATGTATTCCTCTCTTTAGAACTAGTCTTTGCTATTAGTCAAATATCTCCTTTAGAACCACATTGAGTTTCTCGAGACATGCCTTAGTGTTCCCGCCACTCGTGCAAGGTGCGCCTCATGTAGGTACCTTAAGCAAAATTTGAATTATACCTATTTATCCAAAGGCTCCAAACTTGAAAGTGAAAACATACTATCATAAAGGATCACCAAACCAGCAACCACTAAAGGACAAAAGTACTATATATCTACTCAGACAAATACCAAAAGTTACAGAAGAACAAACGACCAGACGCAATAGTGCAATACAAATTGAAACTGTAAACTTTATGTGGGCACTTACATATACCGGATATAGTAATATGTGGTTGAAAAAACACAAGTAAATAGAAAAACTGAACAGAGTTACCAAAATTTTATTTTTTTTCACATATTGATCTTGTTTAAGATGATCATTTTTTTAAAAAAAAAAGTCTGCATATAAATCTACTCAGTGCGACTTTTTTTCCCCAAAAGTGACTTCTTATTTGTCGCATTTCTGAAAAAAGTAATCAAATATTCCAAAAATAATGATAACCCCCCTGCAAAGGACGACACCTCATATCTAATGAAACGAGATCATCACAACCATAATATAAAGATATAATTTCACTTTTTGGGAATATTAGTATGACATGCCCTATAACCAAGCTTGGAATAGCATCTCAAAATCTTCACTGCACCACTTTCTCACAGATATTATTGTGATTATGCAGGCAATAAGGGATCTTGCACAGGACCATGCTCTAGAAGTGTGTGTGAGGTGCATGTGTGTGTGTTTCTTGTTGCAGAAGAAACAGATCATTTTCCCATGACCAGTTCAGTTCATTATTAGCCAGTAAAACAAAGTCAGACACTAACGGAATATCAAGCAAGCAAAAAAGTTTACAACATACATAAAAGATCTAGTATTCAAGCTATTCACGCATGTGTAATACAAATGTGTAATGAGACAAAAAATGAGAAAATGATCATACTGCTACAGCTTCATTAAAGAACCGTGTTGCTTTGGCAATTTGATCAGGGTCTTCAACTGCACCAGGTGAGCTCATAAAAAAATTGATTTTGTCAAGTGCAGCATAGAATCTTCCAAATAGTTCATCTCTTGGCATGCCTCCTGTGACATGAAATAAATTACAAATATAACATAAATTAAGCAGCCTGACATGCATATCAAACAAGGACGATCAAAGACACATTCATTGAGAGAAACTTAAGAATCAAAACAAAAAAGTATAATAAGCATGCAAAGACATAAGAAATTTTTTCTATAACAATAATTAAATGTCTACATACTTCAAACAGGGAGAATCATGTCAACACTGATTAAAATCTGTTTTCAATTCCGTCGAACAAAAGTCTATGAAGGAACATTCTTTTGAAAAAAGTCATCAGTAAAAACAAATTTCAGACAGATATATGATGCAATCAAATTTTGAACAGATACTATGGAACAACTTGATTCCATTAGGTACCCTGATGGTGCAATCTACTTCACAAGATAGGGTTCATAAGTCTTCCGGACGGCATGTGAAAGGTACAAGAGCAACAACTGCTATAAAAGAGAAATTAGCCATAACCATGGAAAAGGGAAGAGCCACATACAGGCTGGGGGGTGCAGGGCCCCAAACCCCGATTTTGTAAATTTAATGTCGTACATATATGCCTTTCTGATTTTTTTGATTTCATCATGCATGCCCGCCCCTACAACCCTTGATTTTTTTCCTTGTTTGTGCGTGGCCCCTTCCCCCACCAGAGTGGTTTTGCATGCAATATATATATAGAGAGAGAGAGGGGGGGGGAGGAGGGAGTCGGAATTAAGGGGTGTGGGCATGTAATAAAAAAAATAAAGAGGGTATATAAGGTAGTTAAAGATGGGAGCTATTTAGAAATTTGGATAAAGGAAAAGGTTGGACGTAGGAAGATTTCTCTCTCTCCAAATTTTTTCCAATGTTTCCATTAAAAAATGCCAAAAATGCCTGTCATTGCCTTCTTAATAATGAAAGATTGTAGGTAAATAGTTGTTGAAATTTTAACACCAACAATTAATCAGGAATGCTTCTTAAACATCTGCAGTTCTTTTATTGCATTTTTTCAAGAAAACGGTGCACAAAAGCAGTATTATCTCACTAAGATTTTTTAAAAAAAATTGGGTTGTTTCTGTTTAGACTTTAACTTTTGTTTCTGAAAAACATTGTTTCTTTTATCATTTTAGATTTCTTTTCTATTGGTCCTCTTTCCTGTTCAAAAGTTTTCTTTGATAAATTTTCTATTCATATGTATCTTGGTAAGGTACTTAAGAAATACTTGTATACTTAATAATTTTTTATATTTTCAGCAGTAAGTTCTTTTAGTTTTATACCATATGTTCTAACTTAATACATTCTTTTGTATAAGCATTGATATAAGAAATTAGAAAATAAAGAAAAATAAACAAATAAATGACAACTCATTGACATGGCTTGCTCATTGTTTGGTTCTATTTGTAGTTCACCCTAAGACATTTTTTTCTCTTCATTGGTAAAAACAAGCAAAAATCTAAGGGTTGAGGTCACATGGTGCAGGTCCAACATACAGCACATGCAACAAGCCCCTGGCACAGCACAGACTGGCACGCCATGGCGCGGACTGGCTGGCATTCAATCCTAGCGATGATCTTATCAGTTTCAGCAGCAAAATGATCGATCAACTATCCTGATTCAATCCACATGTCAAATGTTCATCTGCAACAGACAAATGGAAAGATCGTATATATACACAAGAAATTTGCAAAACTAAGAATTTAGAAGGTAGTTCATGCAAAAAAGTTAGCCCCTTTCAGTAATCCATAGACATTTACTAGTTCTAGAACCAAGAAGAAACAGATAAGATGTCCTTATTAGTCCAAAAAGTATCTAGAATAGTCATGAGTTTGGACTAAACTTGTGACCCAGGCACTATCAAATTTGTATTCCATTTATAGTTCATAAACATTTGACAATTTATAGTTCCAGGACACATTTCAACCTAGGAACCGTTAAAGCTGTATTTTCTTTAGACATCACACCACATATGAGCTACTTGGTTTGGAAATTAGTCATAATATGTTTCAAACAAGGGACAGTCAATTTTTATTCTGTTACTATCCCGTACGATATATGGATTACAAGAAAATTTGAACCAGTGCAATATCCAACTTTCAAAGCTAGGTACCATTAAAATCAATTACACAGGAAAGGACAATTTGTTATCGCCCATTCACATGGTACAATAAGCATACTCTTTAATCTGATGTCCACCATTAAAGTGCACACCACCAAAATCAAATAGGAGGAAAAGAAAAGGAAATATATGTTAAGCAATCTATCTATAAAGTAAGCATGAATTACCCAGCTTTAAAGAAACTATCTTTTCATTGGTGTCACATTCATAAGAAAAGCTATAATAGGGGCTAACCTACAGAATATGGAAAACAGGGCCATCAAGGTAAGAGGCATTGCCATTATCATTTTGCCATTTCTTCTTGTACAGTAAGCAAGGACACTTCAAATTGCATGTTATGTCTGTATCCACTAGGTACCAAAAAAGACTCTTGAAACGTTCATACAGCCAAGATACTTTAAATACTTTTGACAATGAGGGAGGGTCCTTTCTTCTTTCTTTAATGAATGCTGCCCTTTTAAAAATGGATGTAAATTTAGAGTGTGTGATTTTGATGTTATTGTGGAGTATAGATTGTGGTCGACAGATTTGAATGATGATTAAATGGTAGAGTTTTCTGATGTTGATGGTAGTATGGTACTATTTAGACTATGGGCTACATGTTGTCATAATCTACTATGTTCTATGGATGTTTCTTTATATTACGTAAAGAATATACTTATTTATTTAATTTCCAGATCACAGCCATATAATGTCCTTTTTTTCATATCGGCAAATTCGTATCTTGTGATATACATACTATATCCACTAATCAAATATCCATGTCCATGCTCCATAGCTCTCATATAATTATGAGTTTGCTTGATTGAGGCACGCATATTGCCTGTCTTGTAATGCCATATGATACTTGACACGATCAACAAAATCACAAAAGGAAAGAGAGTAAGCCAATATAAATGATTATTAGGAACAACAGCCCGCTAATATCCTAAAACTATAAAGTAATCAGAATCATATACATACCTAAGTCTTCGGAATCTCTAGCACAATCTTCTCTCTGATTAAGAAAGTAGAGATGTAAGGAAATGAAGTTACTAAGTTAATAGCATAAAGTAGAGGAGAATGTTCATTATGTAACTCAGAATCTCAAATTCATACAAATGGAAGCATATCAGCAATGAACGAGCAGAAACCTCAAAAAGTGTGTATATTCTACAATTTATATGTCCCTCGTAAAATGCAAGAAACTGGAAAGTAGAAAGGTTATATAAATTTCAATGTAGTCTATTAGCAAACTGATGATTCATTTCAACTTGAGCAACAGACTTCATTATTCTCCACAGTTGATTGTTAAGAACATATACGGCATCCCAAATTTAGAAGGTTTCAGACATTCATGTACACTAGGTAATGCTAAAACATATTTATCAGGCTAGTGTTCAAAAAATCAAAAAATGAGGTCACAAAAATACTTCACAACTAGACATGATCCCCATGTCACAAAACCATTATTTACAGTTATAACAAATATAATGGCTATTATTTGCAAAGTCTAGCCTTGGACTAGGTTTATTTTGGACCAGATTAATTGCTGTTATAGTGGCTAGTTGGCTATCATTAGTGATAGCCGTAAAACAGCAGCTTTACACTATTTACAAAATAAAAAACTGTTTTTGTATTGATATAAAAATTAGAATTTATATATATGTCTTACTGACAGTAATTATGTCCGGATAACAGCTAAATTATAGTGATTAAGTAAATACCCATGATATATAGGTAATAACATAACAACTATTTCAATGTGCTCCTCAGGGATGGACAAGTAATTCAAGGTTAACATCAATATAAAAGTGCAGGTTTTGGAGAGATGCCAAGTCTTTCAACTTATGACTCACCTTAGGATGAAATATCATTCTTAAGGTATGAAATTATCGATATGAAATATAAAATGATAGAAAAAGAAATACAGAAAAGGATAAATAAATACTCATTTAAAAAAGGGCGGCCAAATGCACGAGACTCCCACCACTGTGGAGTCTGGGAAGGGTTAAAAGTACACAGCCTTACTCCTGAGTGCGGAGAGGCTATTTCTGTATATTGAACCCATAACACCCAAGTCACAACTAAGCAACTATACCATTGTACCAATGCTCCCATCTATAAATAAGTAGCCATTTATATAGTGAAAAACAAGTATTACAACTTCTAGTTGAGTATTAGGATTCAAACTCATTTAAGAACATGAAACACCATCTATAAATAAGCAGTCATTTATATAGTTAAAAACAAGTATTACAACTTCTAGTTGAGTATTAGGATTCAAACTCATTTAAGAACATGAAACACAAAGATTACTATTGTGACGTTCACCTTCATACTTTAAAGCATCTCTATCTCTCTATTCCTTCCTCCTAGCTATAGTAATATGGACCTCTAGAGGCAAATGATGGTAATATGGACCTCTAGAGGCAAATGGTAATATGTGATCTTCACCTTCATACTTTTGAACATCTTTGTCTCTCTATCTCTTCCTCCTAGCTATAGTAATATGGACCACTATTGACCCGTCCAGCTTATTCACAATCATTCTATCAAGAAAGTGTATTCTTTGGATTGTTTACCCCCTTATGCCTGACTTATATGATGAACACCTAGGACAAATTTCCACCTAAAGCACCTAAAGCATTGGGGGCCTCCAATACCCTTATAATGGTTTCTATGTTATCAAGTGCTTCCTAAACAATGTAGTTAAAAATCTGATTTAACTTGTATCCCAAACAAGTGGGAAAGTGAGTCTAAAATGGGCATCCTAGTGCATGAGGCTCCTGCCATTGCAGGGTCTTTGGAGGGTCAGACGTATGCAGCCTTACCCCTGCATGTATAGAGGCTATTTCAATGTTTCCAACTCGTGACACCCAGGTCACAATGGAACAACCTTAATGCGCCAAGGCCCGCCCTCAAACTCGAGTCTGGAAGCTGAAAATAAAATGTGCATGCACAACCTGGAAAGAGCTGGAAAATGTTTTTGACTATAGCAATATTAATTGCTTAACGATGCCAGAGGAAGTGGGTGCAGTAGTTACAACCTTGACTACATATAATAGCAGTTCCATGTCTAGTGTTGTTCCCCTTTTTTTCTTCTTTTTGTGAATATAAAATATAAATGGTCCTGTGCAGGATCACCCTATATGGTGTCTGGCCAATTGGGCATATTGATAACTCAAAAATGTCGCTAATTCAAATAACAGCACTCAAAAGATATGTAATATCTTCTTGCTTGCAGTGTAGCAGAAAGACCAGGGTGAGAAGACGAGAAATTTTTAAATGTCAAACTTGTAACTGAAAAATAATAGGTTTTTAAATCTGTACAGTTTCTTTCTACAAAAGAGAGCTCAAAATGCAGATTTTCATGGTTCCTAGATAGAATTTTCTACAGCTGCATCTATTTTGCTTATCTTTTTAGATAAAAATTGTTATTGTAATCCCTTTCTTGGTAAGCTTAATTACGTTTCATCGCCTTGCCAAAAAGGCAAGCTTTTCTTCTCTTCACCACTCCTATTTACGTCTTCTTATACTATACCAATACCCAAAAAAGATAGAGAAAAATGTATAACTTATTATAAACCACAGTCAATGAATATATTTAACTTTCAAAATAAAGTCAGTAGATAAGGTAAGCAGCACTTTAAACTTATATTAATATCAAACGGTAAAGAGGAAACAAGTTAGTGACAAAAGTAACAAAACATAAAATAGGTAAAAAAATAACTTATAATTAACTGATAACAAGACATACTTTAGCATATATTCATCAAAGATATGCAGGAGATGGTGAAGGAGAGTAGAAAACTGACATTTGAGGCCTTTAAAGTTTTGGAATCTTCAACTCTTTGGGAAGATGAGGTGGCATTGGATTTTGCAAGAGAGTCCCAATCTGGTGTCAGACTACACTGTTCACCAGCTCCCTGTGAAGCGAATAGGTCCAATAATAAACCAGGCTGTATCCCATCAGCAGGGGTCGATGAATTGAGCTTAAACACTTCTTGCAAACACTCTTTAACAACATCAAGTGCTTCAGAATCAGCTCCAGGAGCCAGTTCGACTGTCTCGGAGAAACATTTCACTGTTAGAACAGGTAAAGGAAGACAATTGCAGGATCGAATTCAAAAAAAAGGCATTATGAGCTCCTTTTTCAAATTTCAAGTCATAAAAATTTGATGAATTTAAATCAATTAGTCATAAAGGTCATTACAAATGTTGCAAGAACATACACTGCCAGAACCAGATTGAGAAATGTATCCAAGTTTCTGAGTAAGTGGAAGGATAGAAAAAGGGCACACGCAGACACAAACAAATATTTTTTATACAATATTCTGTGAAGATGTTTCAGTATACATGTTCATTATCCAAACTGCAAAAGAAGCTCATGGGTAAAAAAACATGATATTTCAAACATTCATTATAGTGCTTACATACTCAGTCAAGACTCTGAAAATTAAAAAAGAAATCATGATGTCACTATGGTAGGTCAAACTTATTGTCAGAAAGGTCAACCCTTCGCCGATCTCTAAAATCTGCAAACAAGCTTCCATCCAAGGTACGCCGTACTAGCCCAAACCGAGCAGTGCGGAGCGTACTGTACCATACCATGCCGGTTTGGTATCAGTAGCCGATATGGATGGCCAAAAAAACTCTATACCGTATCGTATGGACATTGTGCTGGTGTGGCACCAGTACGAGGTCCGGTACCGAGACGGCGAACCTTGCGCTTCCATCAGTACGTATTATTCTAAAGTGTATCCAACTCACAAGTACATATCCTACATGGATTCTTGAATTGGATGCAGATGTCGAGGAAACACAGAGAAGTTAGTGGAAAAGAAAGTTACGAAATTGAAAGGATAATTTTTTTGTTCCAGTGTTTCAAATGTAATCAACAGAATTTATAGTGCAGCTGCTTTTGGAACAAATTTTTGACTCATAAGTGATATCCAATTGAAATGATATATGAACTTCTAGGCATCATACAAACACATCTACTAGAAACTTTTAATAGCGTCGATGCTTAAAAATAGCGTGATAGAATTACTTATCTCATCAATTTCTTAATGGCTATAACAATCCTATTCAGCTTCAGATTCCTATTCATGTCTAAGTTTTTAAAAATGTAAGGTGTCCGGAGATTATCTTTTATTATCTCCGACTCGGTCTTCTTTGGTCCCACCCTTCATGATATATTCAAGAAATCCTTGCGCTGTTCACTAGAGACATCCTTCCCAATTTCTCATTCCTTAAAGCATAGATGCAAGGTAACAAAGAAACTTTTTTCAAGTACAACTTCAGAACTCCCACATTCCTATTATAGTTGCAATCTAGGTGCTAATTTGCACTCACTTAATATTAACCCTTTCCTAGTCTTAAAAACAACAAACTAACAACTGCAAATAGCATTCACTGGGGGTAATTTTTTAAGCTATTAGCTGTCAACGCATCTAAAACAAGCATAAATATGTAGAGGCTTAAAGCTAACCCAAGAGAAAGCCTGTAATCATTTGGAACTTTCTGTTCTCACGAATGTAGTTTCTTTTGCATGCATGTTATTAACATTTCTAATCTATCTGACCTTTCTTTCTCATCACCCACCAAATAACTCCTCCATCAAATTTGCTGAAATCATTTCCCAATCAATAATAATCATGCAAAGTATCTTTTCTTTTAATCAAAAATGTTTTCCAGTCATTACCTATTTAAGAAGATCATCTTAATGTTGACCCAATGAGATGTAGTTATGTTGTTTTTCAGACTGACAGATCCACTCATATTGCTCCATGGAATAACTCATAATTTAACTCGAGAATGATCTTTATGTCTATATATCTTCAGAGCCAGCATTTTGTGTTTATTTAGCATTTTCCTAAAGTTCAAGGTCCCAACTTTGTTCAATTGTTAACATGCTTCTGTGGTATCCAATTTCATTCAAATTCTGGCATCCTTTATCTTTGATAAAGCATCCTCTATTCATTAATCAAATTATGCAGAATCTCAAAATTTAACACATGGACACATTTATTTCCAACTTACCCAGCATTACTAACATTATCTTCACCAATTTTTCAAGATACCCTCCTCTCGATCTTTAAATTTGTTTTCATCCACAAGTATGCTGACATACTCGACAAAGCGCATCCAGTATGATCTATCTTGCCCTTTCTATTGTTTAGCTTGTTGTAGTTACCACTTAAAGCCACATATCACTAGATTTCATCCTCCCTTTTGGAATTATTCTACCATTCAAATTCTCTTGGTCTTTAACATTTGTCATAATTGCACAATCCTCTGACATAAATTGCATCATGGGCCCCATTTTTAAAATTTTTGATACTCCAACAGCTTCTCATCACAATCTTAGAAACTTGAAAATATGTGCCAAAACTAAATCTGGTAATTCGTTCAGATTCCACTTTAATGGCAACCAACTCATGATCAATGAAGATCTAACTGCTTCACTAGTCTTCATGTTGTTATGATGACCTAGCCACTAACTCAGTTACTTGGTCAAATTCTTTCATCTCATTACTTAACGCTCCTTTTATTTTTGTCAGTTGTTCCTTACCTCCTTCAAAAAACTAAGAAATCTGATTATGAACTTATCATTCTCATAAAGTTTGTGACTCTTCTTCTTCATCATCTCTCTTGTGTTACTTGGTCAAATTCTTTCATCTAATTACTTAACACTCCTTGTATTTTTCAGTTGCTCCTTACCTTCTTCAAAAAACTAAGAAATCTATTGACTAGGAACTTATCATTCTTGTTAAGCTTGTGCCTCCTCTTCTTCTTCTTCAGATCTCTCTATCTCTTTTGCGCATGAGTTTCTTTTTGGGGGGAATGGGAAGTTCTACTCATGCACAACTACATTTGTGTCACTCATCTCACTCCTAACTCTGAAGCCACTAATATATTCCTATGTGTCCATTTAATCGCCAAGAAAAAACATTTCCTCCAAGAAATATTCTGTGACGAACATGTCCATCTCTTTTTTTTTTGTGTGTGGCAAACATCCATTTTATTTGAAGAATACTTTTTTTAGTTATTTTTTTCTCCATGGTGCCAATAGATGGCACCTAATAGCTAATCATTCTCATCCGGCATTTGCTAGCCTATCAAACACTAAATGCCAGTACGATCTTATTAGCTTTTTTTTTATGCTACTCTACAGCGTTTATCTAACATTTCATTATCTAACAGGAGACTACTGAACATAAAACATGTCAATGTGACTATCCAAAATTTCTTATTTCCACAAATATGGGTTGCTTCATGACACACTTGAAATTGCTTATCAAAAAGGATAGCAAGATGGTTCATAAGGCGGCACTTGCCATCCCAAACTCTTGTTCAAATGCATCAAGAAGTGATTTCCTTGGGGCTAGTGATGATTTCCCCTTCAGCCCTTTCAGCGATCAAGTTTAGCAACAAGAATTAGGGTGAGGCATGCATTATTTCGTTTAACAGAAGAAAGAGAATTTGGTCTTATTAATTTAAGTTTATGCATTATGTATGTAACTAAAGCAAGGATTAGGGACCGTCATGAAACTTCAATAAACTTCAATGAACCATACTTCGATCCATGAAGCAGACATTGCAGAAGAGATAAAATCTTGTAACATGAGGTTAAGGTTAGACATTTAAGAATGAAGGTCAAAAGATATCTAATATCAAATGATCAGTCCAATTTAAAGAAAACTTTATCATCATGGTAGCAAGAATCAAGAAATCATCTCCTCTTCTTAGTAGGTTCTTGTCTTAGAAATTAAGTTGCTTCATATCCAATCAAGCTACTGACATTCGGACTGAGGTCTCAAACATTAGATGCTCTATGAGTAACTAGAAAACCTATTATCAAAATATGCCTCATAAGAAGTCATTTCTAGAATCATGCAACAGGATCCTTATAATGTCTGCGCAAGAATTTGACCTGCCAATTTGTCCTAACAAGGTCACAAGATATCTGATATCAAATGATCAGTCCCATTTAAAGAAAATTTATTGTCATGGCAGCAAGAATCAAGAAACCATCCCCTCTTCCTAGCAGGTTCTTGTCATATGAATTAAGTTGTGTCATACCAAATCAATCTTCTGACATTCCGTCTGACTGAGGTCTCAAGATTAGATGCTCTATGAGTGGACAGAAAGCCTATTATCAAAATATGCCTCATAAAGAAGTCATTTCTAGAATCAAACAAGAGGGTCCTTATAATGTCTGTGCAAGAATTTGACCTGCCAATTTGTCCTAATAAGGTCAAAAGATATCTGATATCAAATGATCACTCCAATTTAAATAAAACTTTATCGTCATGGTAGCAACAATCAAGAAACCATCCCCTCTTCTTAGCAGGTTCTTGTCATAGAAGTTGTGTCGTATCCAATCAAACTACTGACATTCCATTTGACTAAGGTCTCAAGATTAGATGCTCTATGAGTGGACAGAAAACCTATTATCAGAAATATGCCTCATAAAGAAATCATTTCTACAATGCCCTTATAATGTCTGTGCAAGAATTTGACCTGCCAATTTGTCCTAATAAGGTCAAAAGATATCTGATGTCAAATGATCAATCCTATTTAAATAAAACTTTATTGTCGCGGTAGCAAGAATCAAGAAACCATCCCTTCTTCTTAGTAGGTTCTTGTCTTAGAAATTAAGTTGTGTCATATCCAATCAAGCTACTGGCATTCCGTCTGACCGACGTCTCAAGATTAAATGCCCTATGAGTGAACAGAAAACCTATTATCAAAATATGCTTCATAAAGAAGTCATTTCTAGAATCAAGCAAGATGATCGTAATAATGTCTGCAAGATTTTGACCTACCACCAGTTCAGGACAGCAGAAGGAAAGTACCATATGCCTTCCAATAGTGTTTCTTGGATTATTAGGAGTTCTAACCAATAGATAGGTAGGAATTTTACATTCCCTAACAAAACCACCATGGCATACTGAGAGATCCAAGATTAAAACTTGAAAGAAAGAAATCAATTGCCCTTCCTCTACTATAATGTACCCAAAAAAAAAAGATAAAGAAGAACAAGAAGGGACCAACAAAAGAAAACCGATTGGGGAACAAATTCAGGAGATCGAGCAAGAGAAAGCGCACCGGATTTGAGGAAATCCAAGAATGCGAGAACGATTCGACGGGCGGTGGGAGAGTCGGACCTCAGGTTCCCCATCTTCGCCCCCTTCGTCTTAGCTCTTCGTCTTCTTCCCTATCGAGTGGGAAGAGGAGAGGGAGAAGGCGTGCTCGCTTGGCGCCGCGATTCGTTTCGTCTTCGCAAAGGTAAGAGACGGGAGCCGCCGGTCCAAGAAGGGGGCAGAAGAGCCAGGAATCAAGGGAGCGCACCGGTCAAGCGCCAGACATGCTCACAGCTCAAACCAGTTCGGGCTGTTGAGGGAAAATATTGCAGATATACCCCTCTTTTGTGGAGCAACCCGGGTGGCGTTTAAACGTGGCCGCGTCCAATAGGACACGATGGCACGCTGGAGGCACGTGTCTCGGATGCTGGGAGGAAGCCCTAAGAAGCGTGAACATTGTCGGTAGGGTGTCATGCAAGAGATGTGCCAAAAGTTATTATTCATAATAATTTCAAAATATATTTTTTATTTTTAAATATGTTCAAAAATTATGAACTTCAAATGTATTTATAAAAATTAACACAATCTAGTATTTAATAAATTAAATAATTAATATGAACTTTTCATGTGTTTTTTCGATCAACTTGGTAAATCTTGCATATTGCTTCTTTTCCTAAGTTATTTTTTTTTTTATTGAGAGAAAGGAATTTGTTCTGCGGTAGAAAAAAAAGAGATTGCCTCCCAATTTTATAATAGAAAGGAGTATAATAGGTTCACTCGGCTAAGAAATAGGAGTTAGAAGACTTTAATGATTCACGTATAAGAATGCTATGACTTTCTTTGATGTGTAACGTAGAGTATGTGATGAAATAATGAAGAATTGGTATAATTGAAGAAAACTCTAGTGAAAACTCTAGGAATCAAGAAGTAAACATGGGCAACCGATCCAAGAGTCTGTGATCTATAGGTTATATGTCCATCAATCACTAATCTCACACGATGGATATGAATATATTTCCATATTTTCTTGGACCACTAAAATATCTAATAAAAATTTGGGGCATCTCATGAGAAAACAAAAATCTTATATCCACATCAATTTAAATTTCTTGATATATAGGAATAAGTGGCAAGTTAGAAAGGGAGATCGAGCTCCTGTTGATATAAAAGATAGTCCATGTATTAAGCTCCTCATCGTTCTCTATTATGTATTTAGTCTATGTAGTACTTAGTAGAAGAATTAGTTTAAAGTACATACTTTAAAAGTCAAGCATGGGATTTAAGAGAATCCTCATATATTGAGCTATTTTAACACGGCGATAGAAACATCACATGGCTTCATATATGATTTTTTTTCTAGGATTTTTATATGAACTTTATGGTTTTCTATGAACCTCTGTATAATATCTGCAATGTAAAAATATTGGCCCCTATAATTTTGGCCAAGATAAATCAATGAAGTTTGAGACATCGACTGGTAGGCCAATATTTATGTCAACAAATATTTTTTACTATTAATTTTTTGCTTCCGAAATTGCATCATTAATAAATCTCAAAATCAATATTGAATATAGTTTCAGTCTAATGGTTGGCTAAGTCTCGAGAGAATCTTGGTTCACTCAAAAGTTCTTTATTAATGATATTAACTAAGATAAACTAAGATCTTGGTTCAACTCGATCTCGACAACCACTGAGATAACTAATATATCAAGATTAAAAAACCTTGTGTAATTAGGACTGCAAACCTGCTGGCCTAACCTAAGTCCAACCCAAAGTTATGAATGTAGGTCACACGTTAGACAAGCGGACAAACAAACAAACAAATAGAAGATGGAAATAAAATTATATAAAAAATAATGAAAATATCCACTTTACATGTTGGGTCACTACTCACTATAAGCAGTAGTGCTTTTGTCTATAGAGCTTTTAGCAGTAAAGCTTTCACTTTTAATAAAAATTTATTTGCTATTTGATAACTACATTTCCAAAATTCTATAAAACTTTAATATCTATTTGATGACCAAATTGAGAAAGTACTTCTAGTATCATATAATAATTAATGATATTGCATTGTGCTTTCAATTATCAAACCATTTAAAATATTAATACCCATTATTAGAAAGCATTATTAATTTATAAATTACTTGTTTTGATATTTTAATCTAAATAATATAATAGATGATGTAATTATTTTCTTTAAAACTTCAAATTCACAGCAGCAATGGTGGTAGCGAGCTCTTAGCGGATAGAGAGAATGTGAAGGTGCTCGCCAAACTTGGCCTTCCTCTTTTTACAGCAGAGACGATATGATCAAAACCTCCATGTAATTAACCTTCACGAATTGATTGACAGCCATCGGCCAAGTTAGCACCGCCTAAACTCGAGGGTGCCTCGAATCATTCTGATGGTGGTTTGGGTAGACCCTTTTTGGGATGGTTATGGTGTTGAAGACGAATCCCCAGCTCATTGTGTTATTTAAAAATCCCTCCTTTATGAACATAGAGATTGGTTCTCATTCTTTATGGTTCTTGTAAAGCCAGGAGAGCTAACACAAAGGGGAACAAGGGAATTGGGTTTTCTCAGGAAGGAGATGCGGTGGTTAGGGTCATCAAGAATGGATCTTTGGAGCATTCAAGGCTGGAGGAAATGGACAATGACAATGATGATGGCTTTGGCGAGGGAGAAGATGAGGTGGAGATGCCCATCTCAATAGTGAGGTCGATAATCTAGCTAATGAAGATGTTAGATATTTACGTGCCCACGATCTCTTTAGGTTTAGGATATTGCCTTGGCTCATCGGCAGAGATTTACTTCTTCGGAGACATTTTCAGGCTGATTGCAGCAGGAGGACGGCGTACCTTTGATGAGTCCGTCCCAGTAGCGGAGTTGCGAGCGGCATGGGAGGGTTTCATTTAGATCAGAGTGCACCTAGATACTCGGCGGGTCCTACTTAAGGGAGACTGGACTATAGTGGTCGACTTGATTTGGAGCGGGTGTGTCAGGCTAGATTCGCACTCTCTTGTCTATGATATCTGCCATCTTATGGGGGAGCTGGATTCCTTCCGAGCTACGCATGTCTTTTGAAGGGCGAATAGTGCGGCGGCCTGGGTTGCTTCATTCGTAGCATACCACTCTAGAGCCATCCTATGGGAAGTTTAGAGCGAGTGCCGATGGCACTAGAGCGTGTTTTGCTTTGTGGTTTTTTTAGGTGTACTCATAGGACGCCGATGCATAAAAAATAAAAAGAATAAATAATAAATAAATATATAATAATAATAATAATAATAAAGATGTCAGAAATAATAGTGGAGGGTGGAGTGTAGAGAAGAGGGTCTGGGAGTCCGACAAGGGCATGGATTGGGGGGGGGGGGCGAAGAAGGCGAGGCCCATAAAGAGGGCACGGTAGTCAAAGAAGGGGAGGACAATCGCAAGTACTTATGCATCTTCAAGTCTTCCAACTCTATCTATATGGAATTTTTTTATGAGCATTTTCATTTATCCAGATTTTCATCAAGATAAAAATATTTTTATTTTGTCGAGTAAAAAATCGGCTCAAAAGCTTCAAATTTTTTTAGTTTTTCCATGATATCTTTCTATGTGGAAAAATGGAAAAAATCTTATACCTATCATTAGCTCTTCTTGCATCTTTCTTATTTAATAGTTATGCTATAAAAAAGCATCAATTTTCATTTAACTTTTCATTGTTCTCCATAATAAAGTAATGTTTTTTAAATAATATTCAAAAAATATCACAATAATTCAATAAATTGAATTTTTAGTAAATATCCAGTAGCATATATTACACTGCAGTAACAAAAGTTTAAATTTTTTTGTTATTGGTTATTTTGTCTAAAATTTCATTAATCAATGAATAATAATTTCCAGAATGAGTTAATTTTTTAGGGACATTTGACATCTATTAATAGTTTTGTACCTTGAAGAAATTTTGGGAGATCTTTTCTGCTAATATAAATATCAATTGAAATTTATTTAAGCCTTCATTATCCTCCATATCGAAATACTAGTTTTCAAATAATATTTGAAAAATAGTTTTTAATTCTAACTTATAACAAATTGTTGCAGCTTAATTAGGCTTGGCCTAATAGGGATTAAATATATTCTTTCACACACATGCTTGCGCGCGCGCGCATATATATATATATATATATATGTGTGTGTGTGTGTGTGTGTGTGTGTGTGTGTGTGTTTTGATGTATGGCTGGATCAAGGCATTAATTTTCTTCTTTGAAGAAAGGATTAAGGCATTAATCAATGTATTTCATTTATTTTTAGAGCCAACTAACTTAATTACTTGAAACAAGTTTGAAATCAAGCTTGAATTAAGTTATAATTTAAGCTTGAATCAAGATTCAAGTTTGTATTATTTTTATTCCAATTTAGGATTCTCAAATTGATTAATTGGGTTCATATTCAACATGGTTTGAAATTAAGCACGATTCTAGCTTGAAATAATGATAAACAAATTAGCATGGTTTGAAATTAAGCTCGATTTGAGCTTGAAATAGAGATGAACAAATCAGGCTCGGTCTCATAGTTTAAGATCAAAATTAGTTTGTACCTATTATTGACTAGATCGAAACTTGACTTAGCTCGATAATGGAAAAAATATTGGACACCTCGACCTCGGAACGGACCGACCTTTCCAATCTCGGTATAAACTGAGGTGGACAACTTTGGACCTACCGAGGAACCATTCAACACATGTTGACGAAGACTGAAAGTATCTTGAACCGGATGACTTCGGCTTTAGTTGAGGAGCCAACCAGCCGAAGAGCTATTTGTCACGTTCCAAAAACAACCGACAGTTCCAGCAGCCTATAGTTGTGGCAGCACTGCAATTGGTGCGCGATCAAGGCCATACGCTGCCCATACGGAGCGACGCCCATGCCATAGATGTATATCTGACCACTAGTACACGTCACATTATATTAGGTAACTACAAAAATAAACTCTCCTATATAAAGGGGCAGTCCGAAGGACCTCAAGTATGTAATATTATTCATAGAGAACTAAATTCTTTTGAAATTTCATTATTCCACTATTATTTCTCTATTCTGATTTAGGCATCAAGGGTGCTCCGTCGGAAACTCTCCAACAAGTAGAATTCTTACAGGTCGTCTCCACAGAAGATTAGGGCCCCGTTTGAGGGAGCTTTTGGAGGGCCAAAAAGCACTATCTGGCCCTCCAAAAGTACTTTTGGATGAAAAAAGGTATTTAGTAAAAATTTTGAAAGGTTATTTTAACTTTCCCAGAAAGCTAAAAATAGCTTTTTGGGAGAAGCTCCATTATGTAGCATTCTAAAAAAACTGTTTTGAGCTTTGTCGCAAAGTTATTTTTTTACCAATATACTCATAATAAAATATAACAATTACATACTTTGTTCATTTATAAATCTAAAAATCCGCTGGAGTCCTAACAAAGAACCCTAGCCGTGGATTAGGCTCCCTTCCGTGCAAGAAAAGATATTTTTGTTTCCTATTATTGTATTATACTACAAATATAATACCATATTACATTATATTATAATACATTAATATATTATGTTAAATAATTTAATATTATATTATATTATGGAAAATTAACGTATGCTAATAATTATAGTATTTTGTACCTTTATTATTGTATTATACTATATATAATATTATATTACATTATATCATAATACATTGACATGTTATGTTAAATAATTTAATATTATATTAAATTATTATGCTATAGTATACAATGCTATATTACTATATTATAATAATATTATATTATATTACAGTAATATTATATTATATTATATATTTATGTATTAATATACATTATACTATATTATAATAATATTATATTATATTACAGTAATATTATATTATATTATATATTTATGTATTAATATACATTATATTTTATTATGCTCTATTGTATAATACTATGTAATATCCTTAATGCTAATTTTGCCATACAAAAGTATTTTCTCAGTTTGTTTACCAAACACATGTTAAAGTGTCACAGCACTTTAAAAATGTAACTAAACAGTAAATATTTTTTTATAAAAACTTTACTTCAGAAGGCTCTACTTCCAACAGTTCTACTTCTAAAAGCTCTATTGCCAAGAACTCCTTCAAACAAGGCCTAGTTATCCCATCTCAGCGAGTCGGTCCAGCTTGATTTCTATCAACCTCCAAGTCATCTAAGTTGGGCTTCAATTTCGATTTGGATTCAGGAACAATACTCATCACGATTAGACACCTCATAGTTCAAAATTAATTTCGGCGAATATCAGCCATCGCCAGAAGGAAAAATTTCGCCGGCAAAATCCGTCGAAAAGCCCCACGTTCTCTCGCGTCGCGCTCGGCTCCCCTCTCACGTGCCACTTCACTTCGTCACGTGCCCCGGAGTCCTAGCAAAGGCGGGAGAGCCCGCCTGCCGAAACTCGCACGAATCCAGTGTCCCACCATACGCATTTAGAAAATCCTAATCCATCCTCCGCGGCATCTTATTATTATCACAAGGAAATCTCTTTCCGCCCAAATGATGCCGCTTAACCGGTTCCCAGTATACAGCTTAAAACCTACCTACATAAAGTTTGGGAAGGGCTTCTCGTCGCCGGAGATCCGAGCTCGAGAGGTCCCAAAACCCTAATCCTGAGTCTCCGATCCATTTCACGCGCCATCGTTCGCCCCTATGGGGATCTAGGGCTCCACTTAGAGCCATCGTCATGGCCATTCCTCCAGAGAGAGCCATCGCGGAGGTCGGCAAGCGCCTCTCCCAGCCTCGCCTTAACAAGGACGCTCTCGTAAAGCTCCTTAAGGTACGCATCGACTTCCCGAACTCTAGACTCAAGAAAAACCTAGCCATTTCTATAGTTCGATGCTCTTTTCTTGTTTTGTTTGGATATTTGTCTAATACTAATGTTCGTTTTCTTGATCGCTTTTATGATTTGTTTTGAAGTGAAATGAATTTATTCCAGTGCTTTATACGCTATTCTGGAGACACTCAATGGGGTTGGATTTAGAATGAAAACTTAGTATTAATTGGACTGGGCGTGAGGGAATTGGGTGGTGATTTGTTGATAGAATAGAGGAAATATAGTGAGAGAACGACCATCAGGTGTATGCGCGATAAGCTGTAATGTAAGTGGGTAAGAGTAACTGGATTTCGCTCCAATATCCGTTATTTCTTCATTTTGCTGTAATGTGAAGTGAATTGGCGAAGAAAGGCAAGTAGTTTCAAAACAGTATGGTCCATAACATAAAGTGGTAGCAAGATGTGCTATGCCTCATTATGAACGGTAGCTGGTGTTGCTGGGAGATAATAATGAGGAAGATAGCTTATCTCGTGGTAAGGAATCCAGAAGACTGAAGCACAGTAAAGGCATTCTTGATGCCATGTTTGTTTCCAAGAAAGAATGACAAAAATCATTTAGATTATTGAATGCCTGACAAATGCATGACCAAAGAATCGATGACAGTGCTTGGGTTTCGTGATGATTTATGGTCCCAGAGACAGCTGGTGGAGTTAAGTTCTCCAAACATGAGGAGTGAGAGTAGGCCGAGTAGTATCACAACCTGGGTTTCTAACAAGGAAGCTAGATGAAGAAAATACCAAGATCAGATATACGGAATTGATGCATAATGTAGGAGACCTATCTAGTACTACTGCTTTGTATTTATTGTTTTCCTTTAAATCTTAGTCAAATCAAGCCATGCTAGTTAGTAGGGCACCTTTGCCTTCTGTAATAATATTTGCATTTTTTCTAGTGTTATATTTGGACTTCTTTTGAAAAATAAGGTGGGGATGCCAGCACCAGTTTTTGAAACTTGGACCTCGCCTCAGTGGAGAGGGATTCCGTCGAGCTGAGCTAAGGCTGGCTGGCTTGCGAATTTTGATTATCTGTATAATTTCCTGTATAAATTAGTGATAATGGGTGCTTATGTTAGTTATTAGTTATTGCTTGAAGTTTTTGAAGTAATGTTTCACCAGGACAGGTCTAACATTCCTCATTTTCCTAAATCTTTTTTATGCAGCAAGCTGAAAGCGCACTATCAGAGTTAAGCCAGTCTGCTTCTCTACAGATTGCTTTGGAGCCCATAATTAATTCTGTAGTTCAAAACAACTTGCTTCAACATAAAGATAAAGATGTCAGACTATTGGTTGTGGCTTGCCTTACCGAAGTTATCCGGGTCCTGGCACCTGATCCACCTTTCAGCGATGAAATATTTAAGGTGAAAAATCCTTCTGCTAATGGTCCTACTGCCAACAATTTATATTGTTTTCTTCACTTTACTTTTACATATAAGGTCTCCCTTTAGTATGGCCTATGATGGCTATCATGCAAAATTTGTGTCTCGTCCATGATACAATGCTCTGAAAACTAGAACCAGCAGTTGTCTGGATGGATTGTTTTATCTAACTTTCTCTTGCTGCACCTAATTTGCAGGATATTTTTAGACTTATTATTAGTACATTTGTGGATCTAGCTGATACCTCCAGTCCATATTTTACGAGGAGGCTAAAGATATTGGAGACTGTTGCTGCCCTCAAATGCTGTGTTATAATGCTGGAGATCGGTTGCGATGATTTAGTCCTGGATTTGTTCGAAGTTTTTTTCTCTGCTGTGAAGTAAGGTTTCTAAATTACTGAACTTTTCTTGATATAGCATCTATTCATTTTTTTTCCTTTAAACTAATTTTTTAGTTTTTAGTTTTGCATTTTATTCCCTGGAATTACAACTTAAAATGCAAAATGTCCTGGTAATGATTTGTAAAAGTCAATCCAAGTTTGTTTGGTGCGCCTTTTGCATGCCAAGGACTTGAGAGCTATGTGCTATTATGGAGCAGGCCTGCAGATTTTAGCTCTTCAAACAAAAAGTTCCCCGACCGAATTCCTAGTGGGAAACATCTTTTTCTTGTGTAACTAGAATTTCAGAAAAAATGTTTTAGCCTTTTAGGTTTCTTTTCTTAGGACATAATAAGAATAACTTAAGGATCGGGCATTGCAAATTTGATGCTCTTAAGAAGTATCTCAGGAAACATGAAAAATTAAGAAAAACTATGGTTTGGTTCTTAGTCTTTATCTTGGTGCCAAAATAGTTGTTGGCTGCTAGAGGTGCCTTCTGAAGAAGGCTCATTCAGGTTAACAGCCTCTGCCTGTATTATTTTAGGAAGGCTCGTAATTATCCCCATTAAACCTTACATTTGTTTCTGCATATTTTACCAGATAAAGTCACAATGTCATAACATTCATCATCCCAGTAACTTTTGTTTGGTTTCTAACTGAGGTCATTTTTTGTTTAGACTGATTTTCCATGAAAATGGAGAAAAACTACTTGATTTACTTTTCTCCTTGTGGACATTTCTAAAGCAAGTTCTTAAAAAACTCTAGGGCCCCGTGATCTAGCTTCTTTCAAATTCTCACTTTTCTGGATTGAAATTTTCCTCTTAATCAAAAGATAAGGTAACAGCTGTTTCTTTCTTCTTCAATACAAATCTGTGTCTCTCATCTCTTTTATATGTTTTCTTGCTAATAGTCAAATGTTACATGCATATTTAATAAGCGTTTCATCCTCAGTGGCTTACTGATACATGATTTGGTTGTTCAGAGATGGTCACCATCAAAGCTTATTTCAGGCTATGCTGTCCATTATGACAGTTATTCTAGAGGAAAAAGCTTCTCAACCTCTTCTTGATGTGATCCTGCAAAACTTGTTAAAGGAAGAAAAGGTAAAGATCTCTAATGGTGCAGAATTACCGCATGAAGAATCTTCGGACATGTTCTGTTCTCTTCATAGCAAACTAATTAATTAGAAATTGTTAAATTTGCTTTTATGATGGAGATGCTGGATGCTAAGCCCTACATCAACAGAAAGTGTGGTGTCTGGACTTGATGCTGGAATATACATGTATTCATGTATATTTGAAACTGTACTAGATCAATAATTTTTCTGTTTTCTTCTTTCTTATCTAATGTAATAAGTACTTATGTCTCTTTATATGCTGTTTTATGTAAATGAAATGATATTTGCGTTGATTTGGATATGGATGTGTGGGAAGCAAGTATACTATACATTGATTTTCCAGAGAAGAACTTCATTTACTTTCTTTCACTTTATTTGTGATTCAAAGCTTAAAGAGTGCTCATATGAGTTGAGTAATAAATTGTAAGTGGCCGAGTTGAAGAGGGCAATAGTGATAATTATGAAATATAAAACTAGTGCTAAGAACTTAAAAAATCTATTTGATTTTAATTCCCTTTGCTTTTGTTTTGTGTATGTGGCTAAGCATCACTCACATGAGGTTATGACGAAAAAAGAACTATTGCCTTTCAATCTCAATCCTTTAGGTAGTTCTAAGGTCTCTCATCTGTCAGATCAAATTATTATTATTTTGGTTTTTCTCTAGTATCAAAAACTTGGATGATTCTCATATGATAAGTACTACTGTGTTTTATTGATTGGCAATTCAACATTCTACTCCTTTAATGCAAGGATGCAAAATATGTGAAAAAATATAATATCTTAGAAGGCTAATTATAGGAATATCTCCAAAAATGCCCTTTGAGTAAATATTGCCTTGTGTACTTCTGTTAATATGCTAAATAAACATCTCTTTAGCATTTCTGTCCTTTGAGCAAATCTGGCCTTATGTACCTCTGCTTGTTCTAGGCAAATCTGGCCTTATGTACCTCTGCTTGTTCTAGGCCAATTGAACATCGCTTTAGCACTTGGGGTGCATGAATGAAAATGATGCCTCCATATCCAGCCCTATCTCTGACAGGTTGCTTATTTTCTTTTTTAATTTTAAATAAGACATTGTCAAGTCAAATAACACCAAATTGTTTATGCTCAATGTGAGAATAGTTACCCAGTTTATTTTGAGCATGTATATTAGGAACATACATCTCCATTAACTTCTATAAACCTTGTATTTGTTCATGCCTTTGCTTGCATGCTTTGAATTGGCTTTAGCAGGGAGAAGGATGCACCAACAATGATCATCAATTCCTCAATCTTCACATTGATTAGCAAATACCTTGTCATGTCTACTTGCAAGCAAGCTTATGTGTCAATATATTATTTATCATATGGGCTCTCAAACTTAGGTCAGCGGTCTGTAGCTAGGTGCCTAATTACCATATAGAGTAGCTTTGAGCGAGTGAGAGCCTTCATCATGTACTGTTTAGAGTTTTCAGATTCATTTAAAGGCTATAGATCTTGATGGGTCACTCCCTAGTTTCATGAGATTAGAAATCTATGCTCATAGCTAGACATTATTCACCACTAAATGATGCGAAAGAGCTGTATTTGAGGCTAATCCTGAAAATTAACCTGATTATTGTATATATCACTTAGTTTCTTTATTTTGTGTCTATTATGTTTCTTCTTTTTTCCCTGGGATGATTCGGTATCAAATGGTGGTAGCTGCCAGTCTATCAGTTGGAAATGAAATTCTTTCATATTTATCAAGCTCACATCTCAAAGATTAATAAATTAAGAAGTCTTAACCCATCACTATGGGTCAGTTTCATGGGTAATTCATTGCAAGAATCAGAGAGACATGAGAAAATTCTAAATGGGATGGGATTCAGTTACACAACTTTAACCCTCCAATATTTTCATGCTCAGAAATTTTAGCTGAAACGTTTGGTTGCTTTAATCATCTGATATCAAATGCGACACCGAAACCCTTTTTTAGGCTTAATTTGTTTGTCCGAAATGTTTGGTTGCTTTAATCGTCTGATATCAAATGCGGCACCGTAACCCTGTTTTCGGCTTATTTTTTTTGTCCTGGTCAAACTATTTATCTAAAATGCAATGATTATGGGAAAGCAAAAGTAAGGGTGAATTTGGTGTCGCTTAAAGGGAGTCCTTTTGTGACTTTTTAAATTAAGTGCTTTCTAAAACGTAAATGTTTGGTAAACATCATCTAAGAAGTGCTTTTCAAATAAGGACAAGCCAAAACTGGCTTTTAAGAGAAGCTAGAAAATTAGCTGCTAGCTTCTGCTCTTGCAAGCTTGTTCCTTATGTTTCATATATGGTAAATTTAATTCTATATTCTATGATTGTGAAACACTAAATATATAAAAACAAACATTTTATTTGAGAACTTAAATGAAGTATTTTTTTGAGAATGACTTTTTGAAAACCTAAAAGCAATGCCAAACATGTCCTAAAACTAAAATCTTACAGTTAACATGGTGAAATCAGAATAAAAAAAAAGTTTTTATTTTCTTCACCAAAAATCAAGCATTGGTTGTGTTAGGTAACTTATATTAAAGCTGGATGAAGAAACAAATATGCACGCATTAAGTTTTAGGCTAGGCATATAACAAAATAAAAGAGTTTAAATTTCTATGGCAATTGTACTATTCACAATTTGATTCGCCTTTCATTCCCTCCTGCCTCGAGAAAAGAAAGGGAACTGCTTGCTGCCAATGGAGATTTAATTGTTTGTCTGGCCCAGCATGAGAACTCCAGGCTGAGGACAAAGCATAGCCAAAGGCAATGATGGATCTGCTGAAATGGAAGTTGGAGGTCCGGCCTTGAACCAAGTGAGAGCAAGAGCGGGATTGTCATATTCTTTCATAGGACCCTTTTTTTTTTTGAGGTCCAATTTGGTTCGTGAATAAACAGGACCAAACCAGAATAGTGTCCTTGTAATTCACTTTATCAGCCAAACTACTCTTTTGACCCCACTAATAAAGCAGGAATATAGTATGGATGTGCTGATCCCAAATTTACTACTTGGCTTGGCTTGTTTGCACCCCTAATGGTAGGCTTGGTAGCTCCGGAAAGGTATGACCAGACTTTTCATATCAAAGTCATGAAACTTTTGAAAACACAATGAGCTAATCAGATCCATGTGTTACATATTTTTCTTAGGGTTTTGCTATAGCATTTTTTTAATATTTTTTTTTAATTTTTTACAATGTGTTGCTCTTCTAATTTTTTAACATTCTATGATCAACTTCATATTGGTTAAAGTGTAAATTGCATTTTTACCCTTAAGTTTAAGAGCATGAATTGTTATGTTATTTAAAATTTAAAATCCTTATATTTCACAAAGGAAAGGCGGTTTGTTGCATATCTGGGAAAAACTGCTTAAATGAACTGTTTATTTACACTGATTGCTTATTTGCAGGGAATGTCCTTCAGGCTTGCTGTTTCTATCATTCAGAATTGTGCTGGGAAGTTGGAGCCCTTGATTCGGTGTTTTTTAACATCATCTATTTTGAACAGGGATGCTTCGACATATGAGCTTAATAAATACTACCATAAAATTATATTGGAAATATTCCAGTGTGCTCCCCAGATTCTTATTGCTGTCATCCCGAACTTGACTCAGGAACTAATAGTATGTAATCCACTTACTAAACTTGAACCAGAAATTGTTCTCATTTGTGGGTTGCATCTTGGAAGCAAGTCCTTCGTTCTAGTCTCTTCCCTCAAATCCTAATATAATCTGTGTTTTTGGCAGACTGATCAGGTGGATGTCCGCCTAGAGGCTGTTCATTTGATTGGGAAACTTCTTGTCCTCTCAAATCTTCATTTTGGTAACGAATACCGGTCAGTTTTCGTAGAATTCTTGAAAAGATTTTCTGACAAATCTGCAGAAATTAGAATTGCAGCTATAGAGTGTGCTAAAACATGCTATATGGCTGATACATCTAGGAGTGAAGCACGTGATATTCTCAGTGAGTATTTGGCTGTTGATTTTTCACTTTAAATGCTGTCTTACAATGTTTTTAAATCTGTTTTGCAACCATTGGCAGCCGCACTTGAGGGAAGGCTATTAGATTTTGATGATAAAGTGAGAACACAAGCTGTAGTTGCAGTCTGTGATCTGGCTAAAGCTAACTTAACTTGCTTTCCATCTGAACTATTATTGAAAGCCCTAGAACGACTTCGTGACAAGAAGGTGACTATACATTCAAATAATTCAGTTATCATTTCTTTACAAGGAACTAACTTTTATGGTGCCTGTCCAAATATTTCTCACAGGTTTCTGTTAGAAAGAGTGTGATGCAAAAGCTATTGGAGTTGTATCGGGCTTACTGTATTAAGTGTTCCAAGGGGCATCTCATGCTTAATGATAAGTATGAACAAATTCCATGCAAAATATTACTTCTCTGCTTCGACAAAGATTGTAAGGAGTTCAGGTCTGGTGGCTATTTCCTTTCTAATTTTAACCTCTATCCGGTTTGCATTGCCCTAACGTGAGATGTACAATGTTACAGGCCACAAAACATCGAGATCATATTTGCAGAGGATTTATTCCCATCATCACTTCCTATAAAGGATAGGACAGAACATTGGATTGCTTTTTCCTCACTCTTCAAGCTGCCTCATATCAAGGCTTTAAACTCCATTCTATATCAAAAACGAAGGTATTTATACCTGTGTGCTGTTCAACCTCAATGCTATTATTATTTATCTATTTATTTTTGACAAAGCATGACTGCCATCAGGTTGCAGATGGAATTGCAAGAATATTTGTCTCTTCGAGAGAAGAAGAAGGTGCACTGAAATCTCTTCATGGGAATAAGATGCAAATGATTGAATGCATTGAGATAACACTAACCCACATTCTTATATATTATTCTTTCTTTTCTCTTTCGATTTGATGTTATGACTTGTATAAGCACTTAAATTAGTTTCTTTGTTCTTTTGTACTGTTGTTATGTTTAATCATGTACACCTCACTATTGTATTTATTAATATATCTGGCAAAAATTTAAAATTTGTTCTTTGATTCTTAAGTATATGTTTCAGGCTATCATTCTCATCTTACATACTAAAGCACATTGCCTTAGCTCCTTTGGCCCTGTATCTCAAAATACATGTTATTGTTGAATGTAAATTGGCATTTCCTTTTTTTCCTGCTTCTGCTTTTGAGTTTGAAGCACATCTTAGTATTAAGTTATTCATCCTCTTCTCTTTTATTGTTGTTGTATTCGACTAATTTTTAGCCTCGCTTGATTAGATTCATGTATGTTTCTGCTAGCCTTCTTTTCACTGACCTAGTGAAGTGTTCTTTGTTAGTGTTTAGCACAAGGGCTATCAAAATCTTTTTCTTTGTCTTAGGCATCTTAGAATCAGTCCTAATCTGATATGCTTTAATCTGACCTATAAATTATTTTAGTCCATGAGATGTGATATTCATGTCTATCCCTAGAAATCTAGAACAATGTAAACGATGTCTTTGCATAAGAACTGTCATGACTCACTTCTTGTTGACTTCATGATGTTTTCAGTTCTGTTCTTTGTTCTCTTCAAACTGCCACTAACTAATGAAAGTGGATTCTTGTTGCTGCTTTAATTCTTTATTACTCCTTTTAGTTCTTTCTTGCTGCCATCCAATTTATATTACATCCACATTTAAAGTGCCCTGTTGCACCATCTTGCTCTGTATGCACTGTTCTTATAGATACTGCCAAAGTAGAAGCTTTATGAGCTAAGTTCTGGTGTTTGAAATTATTTTACCTTGGCTCATCTAGTGGTGTATTTGTCTAGTACAGATAGGAGTGCATGGCACACAACTAAACCAGCTGAGCCTTTTTTTTTAATTTTTTGAATCACAAAAGTTGGTTTCCACTTTTCTTCTCCCTAGAAACCTTAATAACATATTTATTTATTTGAGCTTGCATATTGCAACCAGAGGCAGAAAATAGCTTGAATGAAGGACCATTCCATTATTTGAAGAGTTGAGAAAGAGTTTGCTCTTTTCCTTACTTGATTCCATCATGTAAAAACTCATTTTGCTCGCAAAATTTTTTATGATTTGTTTTTACAATGAATGATAGATAAATGAATTCTATCATAGTTTTTTTTTTATCCATGAATTAATTAGAGCAACTGAGCAAGTGTAAGTGCATTGTAATTGATATACCGTCAAATGAGGGACAAAGTAGGCTCTTCTACTAAGTAAATTGTTATTTTTGGAAAAATATAGAATTTTATTTTATTTTGAATTTTTATTCTGATGATGATGCTTTTTTACAAACACTCACTACTTACTAAGACTCGCATATTGTTTAGATGCAAAAAATGGCATTGGCTAGCAGATGGTTTCAGGTGCTAAGCAAGCATTGTGTTGGGCTAGTATCAACACCCGATATGGGTCGGCACCAATCTGTCAAATCTTTTGCAAAAATTTTATGGTTAAAAAGGAATTTCTAATGTTTTTTCATTTTTCTCTTTTTGCTTGTCATGGAAAAACAAATTTCTTGGCATGGCACAACTTGATAGGGCAATGTCCAGCATGCCTCATGGCACTAGCACTTCAATCCTTGGTCTAGCGACTCTTAGCATTGTTGTTATGCATGAAAATGGAATGCATGTATCTTGCTGTATTGGTGCAAGTCGAGTGTAGTTATATATGGTAGACGAAACATGTTTGATTTTGATCATCTCTAATACTATAATGCAAACTACTTTAGTCATCATGCATATTCTCCAGGCCTTGTCCATGCTGAAGTGCTGGCATTTTTTTTCTTCTAGGCATTTTATATGTTTTTACTTTAATAATAGTATACTCCCATTCAAGGTTTGCTGGATTGTATAGGGCTCGTACTAGCTGGTGATCGGTTCGGTATGGTACGGGTCTGTATCTTATCGTGCAAGTATACCAAAATAGAGAAAGGGAGGGGGAGAGGAAAAAAAGAGGGAGGAA
The DNA here is from genome assembly GCF_051530095.1 of Phoenix dactylifera. Classification (NCBI taxonomy): domain Eukaryota; kingdom Viridiplantae; phylum Streptophyta; class Magnoliopsida; order Arecales; family Arecaceae; genus Phoenix; species Phoenix dactylifera. The sequence goes on from NC_143191.1 coordinate 5,250,393, forward strand.
GAGAGAGAGAGGGAGGGAGGCAGGAAGATAGAGGGACTCGCCTGGCTGGGATGCTGTCAGATGTTCGGATCCAGAGGCCTTCGAGAGAGAGAGAGGGCTTTAAAGCGGCTTTCAGGGCTTCGTGACAAGGGAGAGAGGCTAGATTAAGTGACAAGAGCTTCGAGCAAACCCTGAGAGAGAGAGAGACTGGAGGAGTTGGGAGGGGGAGAGAGAGGGGAGGCGATTGTTCGAAGTGTCAGGAGAGCCAGAGGGGAGGGGGTTATCGTCTTGTTCGTGCCCTTGAATCATGCCGGTAACTGACTGGTTTGGTTCAGTACGCATCGAACGCCTCGATAAAAATGGGAGTGCATTATCAATGTTTCATCAAATGACCATGACCATCTGCGTTTACCTTTTTGTGCATTGCATGTGCTCAATACTAGTGAGCCCGTAAGCATGATTATGTTGTTGGTAGCTTGGTTCGCCGTACAGGGCCGAACCGGACGATACACCCCATATTGTATTGTACCAATACCCGGTATGGAAGGCCTATCGACTCTCAGTATACTGAAAAGATCTCGTATCATACTGTATCAACATAGTTGCAGTGTGGCACCGATACGGGGTCTGGTACTGAGACGGCGAACCTCGGTTGGTAGGAGGTAATCATTGAGAACTGTATTGCCCTCTAGTTCTATCACACATGGATATTGCACTTGTTCAACTTGCAAAACTTCTTATTTGTTTTAATGGACAATTATTCTTCATTTATCGTGAAGACTTTTATAGTCCAGTTAAATTGCTGAAAGAATGTATAAGTAGCTCATACCTATATTCTTAATGTTTGATAGTACAATATCAATGCAATTGTGGATCATGGTCAACAAAATTCAGAATACATAGAAAGAAAATATAATGGGCTTAAGAGGTCTTTTACAACTGTAACTAGACAACATGTACATTTCCAATAGAACAATGTGTTAAAATAATTTTAGGCCATCAAGGTATGCTAAACCAACCTGAATTCGGGGTGCACGGACCCAAACAAGTGCAATATCAGGTTGGTAAGGGGTCAAAACCGGCCCGAACTGAATGGAACTACCTAGTTCTACTTGCTTCGAAGTGGTTTGTTGTGGTTAGGCGATCTGGCCTAATTCTGCTCGCTTTGGAGCGGTTTGTGGCGTTGAGCCACCCTAATGCCAATATTAGAGAAGAAGGCCATCTTCGGGCCTTCTTTTTTTTCTTGAAATAGTGAGTGGTTTTTACGAGGAAAATTCAAGGAAGAGAAAACATCTTCTTATTTTGAGCCTAAATCCAAGGCAAATCTAGTATAATCCCATTCCTTTTTTCATTATTCTTTTCTTTTCTTTTTTTGTTTCAATGCCCATAATAGGCTGAGCATTGGTAAATAAGGAAAAATCATGCCAAAATTTTACAGCACCCATAAGTAGGGTTCTACATTAATCAGAATTAAAATTTAGGTTTTTTTAATAACTTGGAATGTATATTTAAGACATGACCCCTAACTTTGGTATTAGACCTAGTATAAAATCATACTAGAAATATGACCGAATAATAAAGAAACATGTTAGAAGTATTCAAGTACAAATTATAGAACTAGGCTAAAATTTGATATTGTCTTCAATAGAAAATTTTGGAAATAAACTTCTGAATCCACTGGTTGAAATCTTCACCTTGAATTTGCTGGTTTGTTGAGACCAATGCCTGTCTAGTTGATGTTGATTGTAAATCGAGTAGCAACAATTAGAGAGAGAGAGATATAGAGAGGTGCAGCCATAACTCTTGGAGTAGGACAATAACTTGACCTTTGGGTGTCATGTTCACCTATATATCGAGATAATGTAGCCTATGTAAATTTATAAAATGAAGGCAAAAACAATTTAGTTAAAAGTATGGGGTGGGTGACAAAAATCAAAACCAAAAGTTCAAGAAGAAGGTAATGATTGAAAGAAAGACACAGATAACAAAAATTAGGACATACAATGATATGCATAGGCACGCTGAATTTCACGTCTATATTTAATGATTACAATTGTATCCATTAAGCAATCTTACAATATTTGGGATCAATATGAAATAAAATAACATTAAAACACACTTAAAATCTTAATTTAGAGATATAGAATCTTAAAATAATCATCAAAATCAAAAAACAATGAAAAGAGGTAAAAAAAAAGAAGACTGAACCTGTACCGAATATATGTGCATATCGAGTGTCTATACAATTCATTTTGGTACCGTACTGGGATAATACCCGGTACGAAGATTACGGACCTTGTAGGCCATATTACTTGCGAATCAAGATCATCGATTTTGATATATAAAAACAAAACTTTGAGAGTTTGGATGTGTCTATCACCAAACACTATATCATGTTGAACCATCCTAGGATTACTTCATAGAAATGAGATGTTCAGGAACATTTGTTTTCTAGGCCTTTTGGATGTAGAATCATATTTGAAGGTGTGACATGCAATTTAGATATTCCATCATGATTTTGAGCACACTATCTTATCTAACTCCACCGCCCCCTCTCATGCATGCATGTGCACATGCATGTGTCTGCAGGTGCATGCGTTTTTGAACTTTGAGTTTATACCAGTGCCTCATCTGTAGTACCTTGATTCAGCTCTTTAGTAAATTTTATTTGTAAAATGAAATTTAAAGATCTTTTATTAGATTAAAATTCTCTATTTTAATTTCATCTTTTTTTTTTGTTTAAATTATATGATCATGGATTTGCTGACCTTTCTAGTATTTACTAACATTAATGTATGATCATCAGAATGTTGGCGTCCCAAATTTTTCATCATAAGATTGTTGACACAAGTATTTGCTGATCTTCAGAGGAACTACTTTACAAACAAGTCAGAATACTATCAGTCTATCACTAAACCTAAGCTTTAATTTTTATCAATATAATCACGAGCTAAGAACGTTCATCCTTCAAGGTTAAAGTAATAAGCAAAATCTAGCTTTGACATATTGTGGTCACTTTTTAGTTCACTAAAATTATCTCCATTCTTAGCATTCTTTTCTCATTTTTCAGCTCATTGCATAATGGCATAATTGAAGATGTTATGTGTCTAACATACATTTATGTTTTAGCATGGCCTCCTGAAAATTTACTTGAATCCATAATGCAGGAGAATGCTTCGGAAGAAATGCACAAGAGAATCCAAGCATCTTTTATGAAGATGTGCACCGCTTTCATAGACTCGTCTAAAGCCGCGGAGTGTTTTCAAAAATTGCACCAAATGAAAGATAAAAATATTTTTAAAGCATTGCTTGAATTGGTTGATGAACAAACTACTCTTGCAACTGCTCAATCCATCCGGGCAAGTACATGATGCTTTTCCAGTATTTGGAGTTGATATTTCCCTTATTCGTTGTTTCTTGAGTCATTATATATTGGAAGGCTTTTTGTCTTGACTATTGTTATTAGAGATAGTTGGTTATATATTTCATTCAAGGCTTATTATCAAGTTAGGAAGTAATATTGGCTTCTCAGGGAGAAAACCAAAAACATGCTTACTATCAAGTCGGAAGTTTTGGCCAAACCAAGCTTAAAATGACACCTGAAACTTGGTTTTGAGCATTATCAGCAGTTTTGATCAATTTTTGTGGCTTTCAACCGGTTTTGAATGAAACTTTAGGCCAAACCAAAATTTTTAAACAACTGGAGTTCATCAATACATATAGTAGCGTACTTTATGAATTTCACTTATTTGCAATATTAACTTCATATACAGGACCTATGTGAAACAAAAAAAATAATGTGCAATAATACCTTTTATTGACTTCTTTTCTTTTGTTTTGTTTTCTTTCTTTCTTTCTTTAATTAAATCTTTCCTGATATTTCGATGAGAACTTTGAAACTTGGAGTCTAGCTGCTAAAACTGCTGAAACTGAGGCTCCATATGCTCTACCAAAATTGAAACCCTAAACAATTTTCCTGGTGCTTATCATCAAAAAAACTGTGAGCTAGATATTGGGCTTTTTTTGAAATGTAAAAATCTAAGGATATATAGTCATTTCAAATATATATTGGAAACAGAAACAATCACGGAGATTACTACTACTATTATTATTATTCTCAAGGTCTGCAGTATTAGAACCGATGCTCATGCCGATTGGCCAGTGTTACAGTACGGTATGGTACTGTGCTGCACTGTTTCGGCATGTACTGACAAAGGAGAACCAGCAAGGGAGAGGGAGAGGGAGGGGAAGAGGAAAAAGAGAGAGGGAGAGGGAGGGAGGGAGAGAGAGGGAGAGGTGGAGGGAGGGAGGGAGAGGAGAGGTGGAGGGAGAGTTGAAGGCAGGAAGGAGAGGGCTTTCGAAGCCCCCTCTCCTCCATGGCATCGGAACAAGGGTGGAGCCTCTGTTTCGAAATGAAACAGGGGCTTCAGCCCCATTTTGTGATTATTTTTAGAGTGAAGTCGGCCCCCTCTGTTGATATTCTGTGATGTAACTTAAAGTAATGTGACATTTATTAACATAAAAAAAGATACAGTGTTTAAATCAGAAATGCTTGCATGCAATAGCAAATAAAATTTAAGCATAGATCTGGTCCTAGCAAATATTAAGTGCATTCGGACTAACCTTTGAATAATGTAACTAGTGTCTTTCAAACTGATACAATTATGTACGAGCCAAAACCATCTTTACATACAATATGTTCCTATAAAATGTATGGTGTTGTTATTACCTCAAGTAAAAATTTTGGGTTATCAAAAAACAACTGACTGATCACTTGTTGATGTAGTAGGAGGATATGTGCTTTGAGATGGCTACTAGGGTGTCAAAGGAGAAAGATATTGCTCATTTACTAATGAGGCAGTCATGTAGGTAAGTTCAAATGAAATTTCTAGGATTTTTGTTGGGGTTTGGTGGGCAGTATGGTTTATGGAGTGACCCTTCAGGAGTTGTTAAGGGTTTCCCAATGATGGTTGGGACAATAATGAGATCTGTGCTGGTCTAATCAGCTAGCTAAATCTACATCAGTAAAAGAATGGAATAGAGTGGAAGGGATGAAGAAATAGAAAAAAAATGAGGGAGAGAAGATTAGAGATCATAAAGGGAGATCAGCTGTGGAAGGCCTTTTCTTTTTTTTTTCTTCTTCATGCTCCAAATTCCACCATGCTTGAAGGGAAGGATGGACGTGCGGGCATCCAGTGTCATGCTAAACCATGTACATGCCTTGGAATGTGCTATGCTAGCTGATGACTGGCATTAGCACCTAAATATTTGGTCGAAGGAGGCTGGTACATTCCAAGGAGGCAGGTTAAAGGGTACTTGAACGGAATTCGCAGTATGTTGAGGATAAATGCATCATGATTTCAAGCTATATGACTAAGCACTTCTTTTGGTAGATTGCTTGATATACAAGGGTAGTTAAAGGGTTGTTACAAATATTTGTGGCCAGCATTGTGTCATTTTAGTTGCCTCCTACCTTGGTTTCCCCACCACTCAGCAAATCTGTTCCTAATTTTGGATGCTTGAACTTTTTATTGCTCGTACTACTATCTGCTAAAACTTAGAAATATGTCTCATGGGTACTTTTAAATTACTAACTTCATTCTTCCCACTTTTCGAATCTAGATAATGATAATCAGTTAACAGGTCCTTAGGTTAGCTTTAGATCTTTTTCTAGCTTACTGCATGATCTACATGGATCTGTAGCTGAAAAACCATTTGCATTCAATGTTTGCCCCATAGATACCTTTATTTTCATCCAAGATTCCATTGAGTGGCAGTAGGGTCCATATGACAAAGGGTATGTGACAGGCTGTGTGTAGGTTCAGCATTATTCTTTATCTGAAAGCTCCGTAAGCCATGGATTGTTACTATCATTTTCTATATCCCTGGCCTCCCTGCTTCCTCTCCCAGATCTGCTCCCGTTCCCTCTCATCCCACAATTTTAATGGTAAACCATCAATCTGATGAGATATGGCAGATTCAGTTGTCAGGAGTCAGTCTATCCAATCAGCATTAAGTGGTTGGACTGTAAGAGAGCTTTTCTATTGCCATTTCTCTTTGGTAAAATGTCATGTGTACTACTGAAATGCTACATTTTCTTTTTAGAATTTTTGGCATTATTTCGTTGGCAGCTTGTCTTGTTCATTGTCAATTTACCTAACTCTTTAGGAACATATCCACCATCTGGGCCTTTGTATCGGTCGTATACCTTTTTAAAGGTAGAATAACTCATCTGAACAGATAGCAAGGTATAGTAAGTCAGTCATTCCATCTTGATTGGACTTGCTACTGGAATGATGGCAAGTGAAATTTCTCGGACTTAATATTTTCATGGTAATGTGAACCTTCATTAGTGCTATTTTCTTCTGTTGCTTATCATACTGATATACCTGAAAATAATCAGTTAACTTTTCATAATTATATTCATGGACAAACATGTACATTCACATATTATCGGAAAAATTGTATGGTCCATATCTATTATGCTGTATGCTTATTTCTGTTTCTACTTCATTGTAGTGGGACATAGTATTTAAAAATAGCTAAATTTTATTGTAATTAATATCTCTATTTTTATCATCTCAGTCAAACTCATTCCTGATGTTGAATTCATCTAACATTTTTGCTGCTTACTGAATTCTTTATGTTCCTCTTTTAGCTTGTATTTTCTCTGATTGTATTCTGGTCATGTTTTCAGGATTCATTTCTTAAGAGGATTGGGGAGAAAAATTCAAATTACGATTTTTTTAAGACACTCTCCTCAAAATGTTCATATTTAATATTCAATGCAGAGCACGTTCGTTATATTTTGGAGTATGTTATATCCAGGAAAAATGGTGGAAATAAATATGTGCAGCATTGCATTGATCTTCTGCTTGTAAGTACTTATTTTCAATAATCACTTGTAGCAAGTTAACAGACTGTGGTGATGTATGTTTCTAATTTATCACTACTCAGGGCATGTTCATTTGATTCCCTAGTTTGGTCGAGCTGTCTTGTTTTTTCGATTTTTGGAGCAAAGAAAAGAGTTTGGGTCCCACATGAATTAAGTGCAATTCAAAAGCTCTATGTGAGTCTTTGGTTGCTCCCGATGTATCAAGAGCATGCCTTGAATACTTACACCTTTCATTGATCCCTCTAATTACTATCGTTATCTAGCTTGAGTGAAAGGTTTCATTTTTTCCCTTTCATGCTGCAACCTTAACTCATATCTTGTCCTTGTAATATCATTTTCATATGGTTGACTCTTGGCCTTTGTAATTCTTATTCTTACTTGCAGTCCTCAATACTGAACAATAACCTCAATCTTCTAAAAAAACACTTAACAGTAGGGTAGCAATCCACTGTAAATATGAAATTTCAAGTCCATTAATAGATCCACGCTTGGCAGGATCTATTAAATATTGGCGGGATCTATTAAATATCTATCAAGTTCATTAATAGTCCAATGAAAAAGGTTAATGGCGGGGAACCACTAAATTTGTCTTATTTAGTTGCTTAAGGGTATGACATCGATAAATATTGCTTATAAGTGAATGACGGATTGGATATTAATATATTTATATCTGCAATTTGGATTTGTTTTATGAATATGCATATATACCTGGATTTAATTTGGATGCTAAAATTTGTATGCATATTTGATTTAAGTAGCAACAGATTCAAATCAGATGTTAACAGTACAGATATAAATTCGGATCAAGATCAGGTAGTATAAATGAGGATATTATTCCAATATGTTTTATTGACTTGATTTAATTATAGAAGCCCCTCCAACTTTCTTTTATTATCTTCCTAAAATAAACAAATGATTGTACAAAAAAACAAGAAAGAAATAACTGCAGTTGCTTACTTCGAGTAGGTCCTAGTAACTCTACAGCGTTGCACACTTGGTTAAAGACCAATTGTTAAGGATTCGATCCACCAAAGTAAAAATGCTACATTTTGGAAAGAAAATTAAATTGAAAATTTATTGATGTTATCACTTTTTTGCCTTTGATATCCTTGAGGTCTATATGATACTTAATATGGCTGAAAATGGTTTCAGATATGAGTTAAATATTTGTGTATCCATGTCCATATTCTTTGACTGATGCAAATACAAATACCGATATTTGTTGGATGCTATAATTTTCCATATATATGTTTGCCCAGTGCAGAAAATGAATCCAGACAGATATTAACTGATCTATTTTCACCCCAAAAAAATGAGCATATATTTGAACTCAAGGGGAAGATGATCATTGCTTCATGCTTTGATAAGGCTATGAAACATAACATATCCTTATGATTTCTTCTGCTTTAAGGAAGTGAAGTTGCACACTTTTATGACTCAGGTGATATTTTATGGTTGGCCTCTATTTTCTTTAAGGTGGTCTATAGGTAATGGCATTAGAGCCTTTTAGTTTGTCTTCTTCGTCAACTGCTATCATCTCAGATAGGCTTTCAAGTTTCATGTGTTATTATAGACTATAAATTTATTGAGAGCTGTCATGCTTCTGCCCTCTCCATAATGCTCTATGAGACAATGATGGCATCATTAAATCTTCTGCTCTTTGTCAATGGCATAATGATTTCTGGTGGTGATGTTTTGATCAATGACCATTTCTCATGCAAGGCAACCTTTCATGTGTCAAGTCAGATAGAGATCAGGCCCCTTCACTACTTACATGACCACAGATTGCCCTCTCCATCAAGTTACTTATTACTTACTGCAACTGAAGTTTACCTTCAGCTTGATTAATAATTTGTTTTTGTAAAATGTGCAACTTTGGTTTTTGAAGCTTATCCAATGATGATGAGCCTTTCAATGATCCTTCTTAGTTTATTAGCTTGTGATGATTTTCTCTGCAATACTATTTCCTGGTCTTAAATGGTGAATGCAGTTTACTTAAAGCCATTTTGTTGGTGCATCTTGCTCTATCTATTACGCCCTGTTTTTGTATTCTTCACTATATTAAAATGGAGTGAAGGAAGATGAATCAGTTCCTTTTGATCTCTTTCAGTGAAATGCTTGGGCTGAAAGCTAATGTTGGCGCGACAATCATGCCAATCAACCATTTGCTACCAAAATTTATTTCTATTTTTGAAACTAAGGTCTAGTAATGAAGAAGCCATTATTCATCTAACATTGACTTGCTTGTTTCCTTCACTGACACAAGTTCCAACTTCTAAGACCACCACCACATGATCCCTTGAATCTTGCCTATGGCCCAGCTCCTTTTGTGAATATAATGGCTAGATCTAGCTTGGCCTCATTAAGTTACGCCTTTCTTGTGTTACTTCATCAAATGCTGATTCCTCCTCTATTATCTATTGTACAGAATTTTGAGCTCCTGTCTTTATCAGACCTTTGCTTTATTACTCATAATTATACCAAGTTGCTTTTCTTTTCTTTTACTCTGTAGGTCACATATTTGAAAATATCGCTGTTTCAGATTTTAGTATTCCTAGTTCAATATATATGCATGATATGTTTCTGAATTAACTGCATGGTTAAATAGTTATGCATGTGAAGCTTGTGAAGTTTTCTATAGGAAATGAACTTGCACAATAAGGTAAAAACTTGGCACCTCATACATGACAAGGAATGTACTATGAAAAAGCAAAAAAAATGTTTGGATTTGCTCTTGCAGATTTAGAACGTGTAATATCAATATATACTAGTAAATCCTGTCGAAACATATTAATATAGTCTACAGTTTGTTTTCAACTGAACATGTGGCTCTATCTTTCTGGGGAGTTGATGTAAAGAGATGATCTTTTGATTGAAACTTACAATGTTCTCTCTTGTCATCAGATATGGTGAGCTTGTTTGGTATCTAGGTTTCATTCCAATTTCCAAATAATCTTAATTTTGGCTTGTGTTTTTCATGTTGTGCATTGTTTCGGTATATGTTTACACAACACTGGTATCTCATGTATGTATTTTCAATGGTAAATCTTTCTTATTTTAATGTTTTTACTTGTTCTGATTTAGATTATTATAACAATATTCCCGTCACTGCTAAGGGGATCCGAAGAATACTTGCTGAAGTTGTTCTCGGAGGGGGCCACCTTATCAAGTGAAAAAAGTCTTCAGATTTTAGCCAGGGCTGGTCGTTATGTTCTCCTAAACCTCAGGTAAAAGGTATTAGAGGATTTGCACTACACAAATGTTGGTTTCGTTATTTATCCCAAATGATCTGCTAACTATTTCCCATCTCACATTTATACCCAAATTTAGTGAAAGTTATTGATATTAATGACATCAATGTGAAAATAAAACTCCTAGAATTATGGAGAAGTGAAGATTTGGAGAAGCCGCCATTATTACTTCTTCATTTTATTTTTTTTCCTTTATAGGTGTGTATAAGCTCTGACACTTGCAAAAATGTTCTTCCAGAGAATTTTCATTTTTAAATGCAAGCAACGTTCTAAAAAATAGCTGCTTGAGCGAATGTTCTTTATACCATGATGTCGTGTCTGCTTCTTCTATCTGCTGTCTGCACACAGATGAAAATTATTGTTAAAGTGCATCAACTATGTCAACATGTATGTTTCCTTTTATTTAGTTGTAACGTGCATGTGATGTCTGTCCTCTCATCTTACATTATTTCTTTGCACTTTGTGCTCGTCTTCAATGTCTAAGGCAGCATTTTTCTTGCTGGGCAGAAAAAAGTGGGTTAGCTATTTATATTCGTCAGTATTCTTCCAAGATTCTGTTTTTCCTGTGCTGTTTGGTTCGAGGTTTGTCATTCCTGTCCCCACTGCGGGATAGTTGGAAATGCTGAAGGGTAAAATGGGGATTAAGTGATAAAAAAGGGTAAAGGTGAAAGAAGAACTCCAACATGAGTCCCTGGGTTAAATCTATTTGACCTTCCCAGTGAAATATCTTGAAGCCAGTTAAGTGAGTCAAGAACTTTAACTTGTCAAAAGCTTAGGTTGTTTGGTTGCATAACAAGACAACCACCCTTTCGGGGGTTGTCCTGCAATCAGATGCTGCCTAAGTATGTGCCATTTCTATCTGTGAATGCTATTTGCTTGTAGAGATACACACCTATCATTCCTAATCTTTCTAATGTTGTTTCTTAAATACAAATGAAATTTAATGTGCTTTTCTTCTTCTTAACGACTATTTTCAATGAGTATGAATAAGGTGACATTCATTTTTTGCCAATTATTTTTCATTATGTTCTCTGTTTATGCTCTATAATAGTACTGCCTTATGGATGCCATTTGATAAAATTATCATAGTAAGTTTGATATTGACCATATAGATTTTAAAATTGGGAATGTCTATCTGAAAATTTTGTTATATGCTTGCATATTTCTTCTTAGATATATTTATCGGACAAATTCCTGTCCTGATTTCGTAATAATATCATTCTGATAGTTTGTTTGATTTCTTTTTTTTTTTTCAGTGATATATACCCATTCTTAGAGAAAAGATGTCTTGAAGGAACTCGTGTTGAATCCAAATATGCTGTTTCTGCAATTGCTTCGCTATTCCATGCTTCTATTGATCCTATCTTTTCCACTTTATGCGAGGTATCTTGCCATTTTAAGCCAACTGCATCTTTGCTACTAATTGCCATATAGATGTTTATGTTGTACATATGCAATTATTGTCTCATATTTTCAAGTTCAGTTTGCAGTTTGGCAAGCTATTCTTTAATACTGATATTGGTTTAATGATAAGTGATGTGAAAGATAGGTTTATAGTTGCTATGATTTCATTCATTGTTAAAGCAAATTTTTAAAGTAATTGTTATGTTTTTTCTGTACTCATTAGACAATCCAAAGATTCCAAACACAAAAAGTTAATTTATTTCTTGTTACTTATGGTCTTGGCTGACAATCAATAGAAAATTGGTCAGGGAAAGTTTTCGGGAATGAAAAAAAGACCTTCACTGATCTGCAACATTTGGTTATAGTTCGTTAAACCATCATGAAGCACTTTATGGTTTTCAATTTCACCTTACAGTGGTAATATGACTGTATTTAATAAACTTATCCTTTTTTTATCTTTACGATGGTTGTCTATCAAATTATTTATTAGAATGGCTTTTCTGTCAACAAACTTACAGAACTTCAAAAGCATGAATTTCCCTAGTTTTGTATATTTAACTGAAAAAAGGCCACTATTGAAAAAATATTGAACCATGATTGTGTAGTTCTTGCTTGTATATGCTTGTTGAAGCGAATATGCAGTCAATGCTGTGCACTATCTTGGTCAAGATATTTAAAATGGCAGAATATCTTTTGCTATGTGGAATTTAGCATAGTTGCATTAGTATCTCCATCATAGAGTTTTGTTGGGATAGTGGAAACTCTGATGATGGAGAATTGGAGATACTAATGCAAGGTAAGGTAGATTTTTTTTTTTTGTTGCAGTTGCAGGACATTGGCCTTTCTCTATGTTCTTACTTCATTGTTGATGCCTGAGAAACTTTTTGATTTCTTACCTTGTTCCTTGGTGAGATTAACTTTCTTTTGATATTGACATGCAAACAACACTTAAAATTCTTCTTGGGATGCAAATCTGTGTATTTTAATTCTACTATTTGCATGCAGAAAGTCATGAAATCTCTGCATGATGGTCGCAATATCTCGACTCTGTTGCAGTCTTTGGGCTGTATTTCACAATATTCTTCATCAACTTATGAGTTATATGAAGAACAAATTATGTATTTCATTGTTCATGATATTCTTTGCTCCTCGGAGGTAAGCTGTGTCTCAATCTGTACGATATTCTTAGGCAACATTTTATTTAAGAATGGCAGTAGGATCATTATTCTTGTTCAACCACCTGAATCCTTGAAAAATGTTTGAGATTTTACCATTTGTTACTTGTGTAGGTGTTTTCATCATCTATGCAGATATCCAACAACAGTGATTCTGTTTGCAGCTCATTGTGCAAATTGAAGGTGAGTGTTAGATAAGTTATGTCATCTTTATTCATTACTAGCATTTGGCATGTGCGATGCACATGGATAACTTATGGATGACTAATTCTATCATATGCATGAAATGAAAGAGCATTTCATGGACACTTCCGATTCCATGATTTACCATCATATGAACAAATCGGCAAATGAGTCCATGGATGATTGTTTTTCTGTCAATGCTTTGGACATGGTACTTTAAATTAGGCTAATGTTCGAGATTTGATACATAGTGGGTTTTAATCTTATGATTCAATTAGACACATTTAGTTAGATTCTCATCAAACCATGATTTGGAGAGACAGACTAGAGTCTAGAGAAAATAATTAGTGTTTCTATTAGTCTCCACATTTAAATTGTTTAAGATTGAGAAAATAAAGGACCTCAGGATAAATTTGGAAGAGGAAAAGCAGAGCATGCTTGTCATAGTGGAGTCCAAGAGCCAAAGAGGTGCACAGAACTTTCCCTTTCATATTTACTATACGTTGAAGAATTATTGTGCTTGCTTTTGGTAGTGTTTTGGAGTGCGTACAAGTTCAACGTGCTTCTCATATGTAATTTTTCATCTCTGTATTATTGTACCCAGGGTTGGCAGAATCGCTTGCCCAGCGGGACGAGTCGGTACAGGCCCATGTCGTATCGTGCTGAGCTTGTACCGACATAGTAGAAGAGGCAGGGAAGGGGGAGAACAAGAGAAGAAAAAAGAGAGAAAGGGAAGGCCGACAGAGGGCCGGGGAGCTGCTGCGCAGAGGAAGCGGAGGCCGGAGAGCCGCTGCGTGGAGGAGGCCGGAGAGCCTCTAGGAAGCCGTGGAAGAAGGGCTTCCTCTGGTCCTTTGTTTCGTTCGAAACAGGGACCAGAGGGGGCCCTTTGATTTTTGAGATTTTTAAGTAAAAGTCGGCAAACCAATTGCCGACTTCACTTTTTTTTTATTTAGAAAAAATTAAGTGAAGTCGGCAATGGGTTTGCCGATTTTTACTTAAAATCTCCAAAAATAAAAGGGGCCTCTCCGACCCTTGTTTCGAACGAAAGAGGGGACCAGAGCGAGCCCCTCTCTGCGGCTCCTCCTTCGTGCGGTGGCTCCCCAGCCTCCGTCGGCCGGCCTCGACCTTCCTCTCTCTTCCTTCCTCTCCCTCTTCCTCCCTCCCTCGCTCTCTCTTTTCCTCTTTTTCCTTCGTCTTCTCCCCATTCGGCGTTGGTCTCGTTTTTGTCACCGGAACTGTCTCGTTCCGCGGCCAGTACGGCTCGGGATGCTCCGAACCGGACGGTTTGAGACGGTCTTGCCGACCTTGACTGTGCCTTTCTCTTATGTTTAGCGTTTAGTAATTTCATATTTTTGATCTAGACTGCTTGAGCTCAAAATGACCATTTGAGGCTATTTTGAAAACCATGGGACTTACAATTTGAGATCCGTCAATCTATTGCCTATCTGGTTGATGGTTCACTTCTTACCGTTGAGACATCACCATTAGAAGATGCTTTGCTGTCTGGTCAACCAAAAGTTTTTCAGAATTGTATGGGAACAAACAATAAAATTTCTTGTCATATATGGTGCATCAAGGTCTAATTATTTGCCAATCATGGTTTATAATGTCTTGAAAGGTGAAAAATCCGGCAGCAATTTATACTTTGCCTACGAACTTTCCGAATTTTTCTGTATTTGCTTATTTATTCATCATTGTCTTGTGTTTCTTGTTGCATGATGGTGTTTTCTCTCTTTTTTCTATATTTATTTACTTTTTAGTTAAAAACCTTTAATAAGCTTAGTGTTCTTAATGCATTTTTGATCCATGATTCAAACATTTCAAAATTTATGCCATTTTTTTAATTTAAATCTGAAGTGGTATCTTATCGCTTGTTCTCTGTCACATCTTTCTTGAGTTGCAACCAACCATCTGTTTTAATAATAAAAAAATACTGGGGTGTACCAGAAACTTTTTTTTTTAAGAAAAATTTCTTTTGTCACTCATTAGCTCAATGTCTGCAAAGCATGTTGTTTTCAAATTTTATTGTTGACCTGGAAAGCCTTTGCATGTGCCAGATGATTTTTTCTTGAGTCCACGAATTTAGTAATTCTTTCCTACTGTTCTTCATTAGCTGCTCTTTTGTTTGATATATATCTAAATATTTGACATGTTGTACCTTAATTCTCTAAGTAGTGATCTATTTTGCATCTTTCTAGACTTGACCGTATAGTTACAGCATTTGGTTTGACCTTGTATGATTTACTCCAGATTTATGGACTGAAGGCATTGGTCAGAAGTTTATTGCCACATCAAGTAACACATGTGCGGCATCAGATAAAGGGATTCTTAAATATCTTATCAGACATAATTCTCAGAAATGGCATCATGAGTGGTATCATCTTAAAGTATGTTGACAATCTGTATGATCGATGTATATGTTGTCAGATTACTTATCATGCTTATCACAAGTTTTAAAGTTTCATGTGCTGTGTGGCACTAGCTGTGGGCACTTTGCTATTTCTTTTTGCATGCATAGGTATAAAAAAGATACACATTTTCTTGTATTCACTTTTAATCAAAAAAATTTTAAATTTCTATGCTGCTAAGTGAAAAAAATGAAAAAATGATTTGGATCAACAAATAGTATCCTATGTCAAAGATCAAGATATGCGTGTGATTAGTGGTAATATGACGTGTGTATCATGTTTTCAGCTTATATTATAATGTTTTGAATGCAATGCATAAACAAATTTTCTTTTTCCTAAGTAAACACAATTTCCTAATTTAGTTATTATTTGTAGTGATAATTAAAAATCTTAATGTAAAATTGAGTTTATGCTACAAAGACCGGTAGATAAACCACTCCTCAAACAAATGAAAAAAGTGAAGGAAAGAAAGGAGGAAAGGTGTTTGAGGGGTCTTCATCCCAGGCGGATACTAGTTTGAGCATTTCATATGAACCCTCATGATATTATACAAGCTAACGTGGTTTCCGACCTATTTACTCCTTACCAGGGTACTTCGTACTGGTTCTGGTAGGTGTACCAGTTGCTTACCGGATCCGTACGGTTTCGGTTTGGGTCGGTTTAAACTAGTACTGAACCGGAAGAGAGGTAAAAGCATGCACAGATTTTGTCCGTGCACACGTTCCACGTTAAATGCCACAAAGTGGCATTAACTACCACTCTATGGCATTAAATATCCTCCCGCGCTAACTCGTGCGTGCCTGCGTGGGTGCGGGGAACCGCGCGGGCGCCCTGCCTCGCGCGAGGACCGGTTCGCACCGGTATGCAGTGGCAACCGCTCGATTTCAGCTCCATAGGGGCCGGAACCGTTTTCTACGGCCGAACCGGACTGGTCCGGTATGAACTAAACTAACAGATATGGGCCGATTCAGTATACCATGCTCTTTACCTCCGCAATCACCTGTTCCTTGCGTTGCCCTTGCCTTGGCATGATGGATGATGTATAACATGCACCGGCAAGGGTTTACATGCCAGTCCTTGGTTTACACACTGCAAGTCTTGATTGACTTATGTTCTTAATCTTGTTGGTACAATTTTTGTATTCTTATATATCTGCTGTTGGTATAGACTTACTCACATTCCCTGTGGCTTATGTTCTTGGAACCTTCAATTTAGGCTAAAATACCCACACTAGATGCTTAAACATGGACATTGGTATGACACGTGAGAACAGCTCTGTAAGAATAAATTCTTAGATGTTGAGTGGATCCAACACTTAGTGCGTGCACACACACACACACACCAGAGAAAAGAAAAGAACATTCGGCGTATTCACTATTAACTTATATTCTTTTATTTATAATCAAGGCATCTTGTTTTGCCATAACTTTTGAATGGGGCATTACTTTAGTTGCCTTGTCATCGTAGTATTGTTTGTTCTCAAATTTTCTCTATATGGTACATGTATCAGTGGAATAATACCAGGGGAACTGACATTGATTTATTTCATTCTGACAGCATAATAAACTGGTACCATGCCTTAATCAATTTTATGTTGGACACCCTGTCAGCATCATAATCTAAACTTAATCTTATGATTATCGATTCTATAGAGCTTCCCAGATGACTGAAAGTTATATTTGTACCACTCTCCATTTCACCTTTTCGGAGACAAACTCTCAGATGGATTATGCTTCTTCACTTTTCTGATCGATATTCTATTTGGTACAGTGAAAATGACGAGGCTCAACTGAGATTGGCTGCTGCAAAATCTGTTCTTCGGCTTGCAACAAGATGGGATTTGCACATTTCACCAAACAATTTTCATTCAACAATTTTGAGGGCTAAGGTATGGATGGATGATTTTACAAACTATGTTTTTTTGTTACTGATTAATAAATAGGGATCACTATAACATTCATGTTAGACAAGAATTCTAGTACGTGCCATACTTTATGCTTAATATTTAGCATCATAGTTACATGTTGTTTCTTACTCGATCTTTCCTAGTTTTATCACGAATCCAATTGAACCTCTCATTCTAGCTACACTCAACTTATTTTTTCAGGCCCTTTTATTGTCCAACATTTTAGATTATTTTGTACCCAAGGCTGCAAACGAATCCTTTTACTCATAAATATCTAGTCCTAGCTCAGTAATAGGCTTATTTGAGCTTGAGTTGGCTAAGAAATGAGCCAACCTAACCATATAGACTTTGGTGCTATGTTTTGCTCGTCTATGCGAAATATCTTTAGGAAATGATAGGCAACAATGTCTGGTTTGTGCAGTCAAAATAGTTTCCCACTTCTTTCAAAAAATGTTTTTCAAATACTTTTAAAACTTGGGCTGAGCTTCAACACCTTAGGCTTGCAAAAAACAAATAGGAGCTTGGTTTGGCTTGATAAGGAGCTTGTTTACGCTTGAATCAAATGATAAATGACCCACGCTTGAATGCTGATTATGAAGCTTGGTTCAAGTTCGATTTCTTCATTTATATAATGACCCAACCCTAAGCAACTTTCCACTTTACTGGCTTCTTGAACTAGGAGTTTTATTCATATGCAGTATATCTGCATCAAGGTTTCAAAAACTAGAACAGACCTGCTGGAGGATCGATTAAACTATCAACGAAGTCTCTGGTTCGAACACATACATAAAAACCAAGGTCTGCGTACCATACCGTACCGACCCATACTACCTAGTTTTGGATGGTATCATGATAAAAAGTGAGAAAAAAAGTGTTGGAAGCTGCCTCGGTTTGAGGTGCATACTGTACCGACCGTGCTGTATTGAATCGGTGAAATATCAGTACAATATATGGTATTGAGGTTGTGAAGTATCCTTTCTTGCTTGAAGCTTATTTTATTGAAGTTATAAAAATTGCTGGTTAAGCTGGCAATTAGTTCGAACCATCGGGGTTTAGACTATATGATAAGTACATCAAATTAAGCGATGGAGCAGGCATTAGGGATCGCTTCCTCAATTTGATCCTAATCCATCTCCACAATCTCTTCCTCCTTGATTCTAGCAACGAACAATGGATGGTAGCAGTGAGTGGTTGTTGGGAGGTGGCGAATGATGGGATTGCGTACATCCATCTTTTCTCTGTCTCTCTTTTTATCAGCCATTCTTATGTTGTATTAGCAGTTGACATCTCTCTCTCTCTCTCTCTCGCTCTCTCTTAACTTTTAATCGCAGCTAGTCGTGCCCATCTTTAACTCTCAATCGCGGCTAGTCGTGCCCATAAAGATGATGTTATTACCACCAGAACCGTCCCCCCCCCCTCTCCTTGTCATGGTGCACCTTAACCATTCTCCCGAATTTTCTCTCTTCCCTTCCCCAGATTGAAAACAATGAAGCCGCACCCTTGACCTCTAACAGTGGGAAGCATACTTTCTCCCTCCCCTCCTCTAGTTCAATGGTTTGAGCTTTTTGACAATTCGTAATTCCTCCCCTCTATTTCCTTGGTTTTGATGCCACCTGATAATGAGGTGCTAAAGTGTTAATGAATTTCCAACTATTATCTTTTTTAAGTTATATCTGAAATTTCAAACTAATTTGTTAATATAATTAACTAGTAACTGATTCTGGTCAATCCAATGGTTGAATACCTGACATATGACCCCAGTCCTTATTTTAGTTAGGTCAATGGTCTCAGTTTTAAAACATAGTTTTGCATTTAGTTATTGGATTGTAGTTGCATTATGCTAATTTAGCAGTTATTTTCATCTCATTTTATTTTGTCTAAGTAGATTTATTATATTTTTGCAGAGTACCATTTATATGGAGCAATTGTCAGGTTGGAATTTTTTATGCCCATTGTTTTAGAATTCATGTTTTAAAAGGATTTTTAAGGCTCACACGAACTAGGGATTCTAATTTAGCGCATGACTTGATAAAGCCCTTGGGTTAGATATGCACAACCGAGGATTCAGATGCCCTTTGGATGGAAACTATTAAGGTTTCCAGTGAAATTCAGAGTGCTGCCCTGATTTTTCAATGAGCGGTAAAGCTGAATTTGTATACTGAAATTGCTAGATTATGAGTTTGCAGGTTTTAATAGTACACAATCATAATGGAAAGATGGATTAACACCATTTTCCACAACTTCCAGCATGAACATAATTTGACTTAACATGCAATACATCTTAAATAAAGCCTCAGTTATGTATTATCCATCAAAAGATAGCAAACTTGGCCTAGAAAAGGAGAAATTTTAAGATTTGAATGCCAATTAATAGCAGCACATCAGATTTAAAGGAAATTTCAGCAAGTTTCACTGAAAAACAGGATATAATATAGAATGCGAAAGAAACATGGTAGAAGGGAAAGAAAGAGGGGCGGAGAAGAGAAAAGTGGAGGGCACTGGGCTACTAGCAAGGTGGAAAAAAGCCTTTTCTTTTTATAAACCTTTTCTTTTGGTAGAAGATTTTTATCAACCTTTTATTTTTATCAACCTTCAAAATTCTCTATTTAACGAAAAGAAGCTAATTAAACTTTCTTACTCGCTAAAGTACCCTCCACAATGCAGCAATTACTGTAACACGAATTGTTCCATAAGCAGTAATCACTACCACTTTTCTCACCAACTTATTAATGGTTTATGTGGCTTTCAATATTAAGGTAGCTTCATGCCACATCATAACCTAACCATCTAGTATGGCTTGGTGAACATTTAATCTTAGCTATTCACTCATAGAGACCCACTAAAGCTAAATTAAACAAAAATGGAAAAAGATATGAATGTTGGAAACTAAAAGCTAAATTAAACAAAATTGAAAAAAAGGATATGAAAGTTGAAAACTAAACTAAAACTAGATGTGCTTTTGTAATCGACAATCCACAACTCTTCATTGCATCATGAATGGGTGTATATGAAGTTCTTGTGTATCATGTAGATAAATTCATGCTAAGTGCTTTATTTTTCGACTAGCTTACAACTTTTATGGAAATTATACACACTATAATTTGACTCCTTCCACAATCATTTGAAGAGATAAATGTTTATTCTAGCAATATTTTGCGTTTGCACAAATGTCAAGGCTTAACATGATTGTATATTTTGATGCCAGCAAACATTAAAATTCTGTGCACATTCGACATTGGAATTCGCGATCCTTAGCAAAAGTTGTACTATAATTATGATAATAACCATCAAGTGTTATGGCATCTGTTGGGTTCTGCTTTATGGATCCTCATTTGCCCAGAATTCCTATTTAGGGCCATCTCTATTGTTATTTCAATTTTTTTTTCATTTTTTCACAACCTCCATTCATGTTAACTTAGGCCTTTTTCTCCTCCATCTTTTTTTCACAATCTCTTGTTTTCATGTGATTCTTCTTATATTACTAAATCTTTCAGAAGAATTCATGAGGTTTATCCTTTATTTCTCATGCTTATATCTTGCCTTCAAGAGACTTTGAATGACTTGCCTTACAGTTCCGCTTTTCCTAATGTAGTTTAGTGCATCTAATAAGCCAAACATCATTAATGTTTGCTCACTTGTTTGTTGGCAAGAAAGGGTTCTTTCATAACATAAATGAGTTAATTGCTATGTTGTTTTGGTCATTTGATAAACAGGATTAATCAAGTTTGTGTTTTTTTTTTTTTTAATATAAGAATGCAGAACCTGTTAGCCATCTGACTTATCTGGGAAATTATTCTTTTCTTCTAAATGAACTTCACTTCCTCAGAAACACTCTTCCTATGCTTTTGCATATCATTTATTTTCTTAAGGTTCTGTGTCTTTGATGGTCTCCAGGATCCTTCACCTGCAGTTCGCAAGTCATTCCTGTTCAAAATACATAATCTTTTAAAGGAACATGCAATCCCAAATAGATATGCTTGTGCTTTTGCATTGGCTTCAACGGATTGTGTTGGAGAGATCCGAACTGATGTAGGTTTCTTCTTTTAGATAAAATCCAATTTTTATTCATTGTTTTGCTGACTTTGTCAGTGAGAGCTTTATGGCTTATCTTCTGTTAATCCTTGTAGTCCCTGAAATACCTCACTGAATTTCTAAAAAACAATGGTGGAAAACTTCGGAAGCATCAGAAAATCTTAAAAAAGGATACAGCTGGAGGAACAATGACAAGCTATCCAGAATATATTGTGGTTTTCTTAATCCACATTCTTGCTCATGATCATGACTTTCCTTCAGAAAATTGTCATGATGAAGATGCTTATGCTGAGTTTTGCAGGTAAGATATTGTTCTGTATCTTTGTTCTGTGGAGGAATAGTTTGCCAAATGCGAAGTTGGAGACTTTAAGTGCTGGATCTCTGATGATGTTAAATTTCTTATCTATTTCTTCTTTTCTTGGCAGTCCTTTGATTGTTATTTTGCGAATGTTGGTTAATTTAGACTTTGCCAACGGCAATAAGAATGATGCCTGTGAAATCATATCAAATTTGCTGGCCATTTTTCGTGCCATTCAGAATGCTGAGGATGCTGTTGATGCTCAAACTACTTCAGTAACGTCTCCCATCTTTCTTCCAGAAATTCGCTTAACTTTTATGTTTACCTTTATTTTGATAAGTAACTTGAATTTGTTCCCTGTCACAGAAATTGCATATCATTTCTAAAATTGGTCTAGTCACAGTAAAAGCACTTGGTCGACGTTGCAAGGTTTCATCAGGTACACCATGTCAAGTTTTGCTTCCATCATCATATTACAGAAAAACTTGTAGAGAGGTAAGCAGTAAACATATTTTTTTTCTGCATATTTAAACTTCTGTTTATATTATTTCTAAGTCTCTTTTTTCTTTTTTTTTTCTTTTTCATTTTGTTTGTAATGTGCCATTTAGGTGTCTTCTCCTACTGACGAATTTATCAATGAAGGTTTTGTGAGGAGGATCCTTGATACTGTTGAGTCTTATATTACTCAGGTAGCATTTTAGTACTGTTACATGTTTCTTTTATATCTTATTAAATTGATGAACCAAAGATTCCAAGCTTCTGACCGATGTGTTTTTTGCCACATTACAGCTTCCTAGTTCTGATTTTAAGCAATGTAGATCTCAGGAAGATGCTCGGCATTTGGATATTAAGAAGTGCTTCTCAAATGATATACCTCGGGAAAGGAAATTTGATTCTTTACCAAGTAAATTAAATGGGGAGACTGAAAATGTTTATGCTACTGGAAAAGGACTTAAGAATATAGTCCCACCGAAAGTTTGCTCTAAAGCAAAACACAAGAATTTGCTCTCAGCTACTTCTTTAATATCAACAGAGTTGCTTCATGAGAATTCTGCTATTTATGAGAGCACAAGTTTATCTCCTGAATTTGCTAATCCTGCCGGGGGAAATGAGCAATTGTCTTCATGTGATTCTGTTAGCACGAAACCATCATTTCCAGATTCACAAATTTTGTCCGGTGAAGATGAGCTTAGAGATTGCAACCCTCTCCTGACAAACCAGAGAGATAATACCAATATAAGAATTTCCACCGAGCCAACTGAAGCTTCAAAAACAAATGTAGAATGCTGTATGGATTCAATGGTATGACATTTGCTCTTTGCATATGTCCAGAGCTCAATAGTTTATCTTGTTGTTCGTGTCCTGATTTTATGATGCTGTAAAGGAAATTGGCGGTTCAAGGGAAATGCTTGTTGGACACCGGATCAGAGTATGGTCTCCAATTGATATGTGGTGAGAATATAAAATAACTGAAAATAAATGAATTCCACATTAAATTCATGCATATTTAATCAACCTCCTAACATCTCTAACATCACTTCCTGCAGTTATAATTCTGGAATGATTGATTCATATGATTCTCAAAACAGTAACCACAAGGTAATGAGTGAACTGAATTTGCACTTTCTAATTTGCACAGTACATTGCTGTATTCACTAGTGATCATGCTTTAGTCTACCAAATATAGGGATCTAGTTCTAGGATTGTAGTGAAAGTGACAGCCAGGTAGTGTTTTCTAATTTTTTTTTTTTGGTTTTTCTATATGTTCTCCCTGCTAACTATTTGATTTACCAGGAGAAAACGCTTGCATCTCATTCTGCTTACCTCCATATTTGCGCTAACTTGAGGCATCAAAATATTCCAAATTTAGTTTAGAGTGTTTAGACTAATTTGCTTTCATTCTTCTTGGAATTTTGTGTTGGTAAAAATGGGCTCAGATGAAAATTTATCCTCCTCAAGCCTTAAAACATCTTTATATATGATATCTTTGTAGATTATATGCAATGTTATAATCTGACAGTACAGAAGACATCAACCATTTATTAGCAGGGCAAGAAGTCCTGCATTTGTGTATGGCAAGAAGTCCTGCATTGATGAGTTGCTGAAAAGGGGCTAGGAAGGCAGTATTATGTAGGCTGTCTCTTGGCAGATCTGTTATGAACTGTGTGAAGCATTTTATTGCCAAAATTGAAATGTTGATTCTGTAATAATTTACTTCTTATAGTTGAGCTTTGTTATTGGGCCTTGCATTGTAAGTGATAGGAGGAGACTAGGTTTTTCCAGTTGGTCACTTAGACCTCAATAGACTATGCAACTTCTCTTTAAATGTCCATTAGTTTATTGATCAAAATTTCACTGTGCTTCAGTGTTGCAGCTGACTACATGGCTTCTCGTTCCCCCCAATGATATTGATTTGGCCTCTCTCAAATGAAGGACATGTAATTTGTTGGATTAGATTGTCCAGTCTAGCCATCTCTGTATGCCTGTAGAAATCTAAATGGCCGTGACTTGTAAGATAATTTCACTTAGATCTAGGCCTGCTTCTCTTGTGACAACTGATGCAACTTTATTTATTTCTGGATTTTACTCTTGTATATCAGTCTTAATGAAGTTCAATTCATTTACTTATTTTGTCATGTCTTGTTATAGACTTGCATTTTCAATGTTTATGTAGCAAAAGTTGTGGGTTTTGTCCACCATTATTTGGAGGAAGGAACTTAAAGTAACATTGTTATTGCTTGCATAAATCTGATGGAATTGCCGTGGTCTTTAAGATTTTAATTACTGAATAGCCACATCATCAAAGAATTACACTTTCTCCTTGATTTACAATTTATTCTATTTCTTAAGAAAATATTGATATGTTAAGGTACGGTTAATTTTAAGTAAATGTTTAACTCATTTATAAAGTAATCCTGTATGAGCTGATCTGGTGTACACAATGTCTTATGCTTTCAAGATCACCTATGATAACGGGGATGTGGAACTCGTGCACTTGGAAGATGAGAGGTGGGAAGCCATTGATGATGCAACTTTGCTAGAGAAGGTCTGCCTGGAATTGTCTGCATGTTGATTTTTCTATTTGTAGCAGTTGGCTAATATGAGTCCATTGGGTTATGCAGGATACATGCAACTTTCAGCCTAGAGATTGGTGAGCAAATATAGCTCCTTTTTCCTGTATGACTATTGTTTCATATATTTCTTTTTTGTTGTTGTGTTTTTTAAGGATTTTGTCAGAGAATGAGCAGTCTTACATACCTTATGGAATGCTTGACATGTTTTTTCCTAGTTTAGGATAGTACAATTTGTTATGTACTTATCTTTGTTTAAAAGTTGATTTTGATTGTTGCTAACTAATTGTTTGAGTGACTAATGCATCCAAGCAGATACACATATAATAGTTGTCCCTGTGTAGACAAACTGGTAATAGCAGTAGTGCATCATCTTTATTTACCATTGCTATTGCCACTCCTTTCAGTAGCTTCATTGCCTGACAACTGGCCTTAGAAATTTTTTGGCATAAACTGTTGGTCCATTAACTCAGGATAATGTGAGATGTTAATTCTTTCTTAATATTCTCTAGGGCCACCTTCATTTAATTCATGTTTTTTAGCCAACCCCATCTTTAATGGATGATGCTTGCGGTGGTGGATGTATTACATCTTCATCAATGGTACTTTCTTGAATAACCTTTCAGCATCTGCATCGAAAATTTGAAATCAAGATGTCATGTTCCAGATAATTAGGGTTAATCTTCTTGGTGGCATACCCAGTTAATACCCTATAGTTGTAGCCTCCAGCTTGTACAGCTAGCGGTTGGATTTAAAAGATAACGTTCTGTCTAATTGACAATATGGATGCATTATAAAGCACGGATTGAATTGCCTCTATTCAGCAGCCTAAGGTATGGATCAACCTAGTGGAAAAATTTAATATCATCTTTACTGCAGTATTTGCATCTCACTTAATTTTAGATCTTAATTTCCATCAAAGTTGGCAGTTTGATTTGTCATTCTGTAGTGTTTTTTTTAGGAAAGGTCATAAAAAAAAAGTCATCTGATGTTGGTAAGCCTGCACCATTTCTACGAGCAACACTTTTGACTGTTTCTGTTTAATAAAGTTGTGTCTTATTTTCTATTGTAACTTTATTGATCACCTTATCTTTTTTTTTTTTTTTAATTTCAAATGTTTATAGGTCTGGTTTGTCTAGCAGTAGCCTTGAGGATGTGACTTGTGTTATTCGAGATGATGCTAATGAAGAAAGACCAACCACTCAGGGTGAAAGAACAGGAAATTCAGACAGAATAGCCTCCTCTTCTACTGGTAATGCACCATTTAGCTTATCTTGTTAGTTCATTTATTAAAAAGGTTTCCAACAGTAAATGGTACATTTTTCATGTGAGGTTGATGGACCTATATTTTAAGCACATTTTTGTTCATTCCTTTGGTAAAAGTTAGCTTATTCATCTTAACTAGATTGATGATTAGGGTGATATTTGACCAGGAATGAGGTTTGCCTAGGAGACAAGATTTTACAAAGTCAAAATTATTTTGACTTTTGAGAAATATATCCATTTCAAAGTTTCCATAGTTACTGTCTGCCTGCCTGTCTGTCCATCTTCATTTGTTTTTATATTTTATGCAATGATTCCTACGGTCGCAAAGGCCTCCACAAGGAAGGCCTATGGGGGAAAGACTGCTTGTCTGTCTGTTTCTGTTTTCTTTTGTTTTTTATTTTTTATGAGATGACTCCTATAGTCACTAGGGCTTCTGTGAAGAAGGTCCATGGGCAAAAGAAATAGTGCTTATGTGGTTCATGCCCCACTTGGAATTGAAGGCTTTGTTGAACTGGTGGAGAATAGGGTATTTGCTTGCTTGAAGCAATTTAAGAGACAACCTTAGCTCATCATGTGCCCTATGTGCAGGGAGGATGGTAAATACAGTGAATCTTTGGTTTTACAATATGAGGAGAGCCTATGAATATCTGAAATTACTTTTTTGATTTGGTGTATTTATTTTGGTTTCCTGACGCATGTAATTTAGAATATCTTTGTTAGTATAAAAGGTCGTGAGGGTAAAGAGTTGAGACGGAAAAAGTAGTGGTAGATGCTGTTTGCCTATTTGGAGAAAATGATGTCAAAGTTTTGAAGAAATATGTTTTATTTAAACTGCTAATTTGATATAAAAAAATCAGCCTACTGAAAGAGTATCATGTAGAGCATACTGTCACAATTCAGGACCTCATCCAAAAAGGCTAGCCGGAAGGTATTATTTTGATTCCTTAGTCCTGTATAAGTACCTAAGATCTTCTCGACGAATAACTGATGTGGGACTAAACACACGCCCGCACTGAGTCCTTACACATACTCACAAATAGGCACTTAATCCTCCTCTGAAATTGAGTACTTGCAGGGGTTGGCAAAGGGAAGAGCAAAAGACCAGTGCCAGCAGTTGCAGTAAAGAAGAACGCTGTATCAGATGTTGTGGATGAAAGCATTTGCATTGTAAGTCTTGTAGACTGGTACCTTCCATGGATTACCTTTTCTCCAGTCTGTCCCTCTTATAGGTTGATGCTGAACTTTCTCTACTCGCAGGCCCGGAGGACTCGAGCACGAAGAGCAGTCATGCAATAGTTTGTTTTTCTTGTAAGTGGTGATAGAATATTCACCGTTCCAATGTATGTAATTCATTCTCTTTGGACTGGTATATGCATGTATCTCAGTGCATAACTTTTGATGCATAGCGTGAAAGCATTCGCCAGTTCTCTTGGCTTGCATAGTCTGTTTGTTGTAGATAAAATTTATCAGTTGCCAGGGAAATCATGTGCAAACATGATCAAAGATTTTTCTGGGATACCTGAAAGCATTTTGCATGCTTTTCCATTTGATATATAGAATTGCAAGAAAAATTCCTGTTTGGATATATGATATCTCAAGTTGGTGACTTCTGGGCTTTCAAGTACGACCATGTAACTCCTCATGGTCCTTTAGCCAGTCACCACAGCCCCATAATATCCCACCATTAATCAGTTTAGTGCTGCTGTTGGCTAGAGTTTCTTATTCCTTAAAGGCAATGGTATATGACGACATGGATGATACTACTCATAAAGTTCTTTCATATCGCAAAATCTATTCAAACTTATCCGAGGAACAACCCTTGTTGGTAATTTGAATAGCAGGGAAGATACGCTTTGTGCTGCTGTGCCAAATGCCTCAGCTACGGTGTACTAGTTGGGACGGTAAAACAATCTGGCTGCTTGCGTATGAAATATCGTTGTAATGTGTAGAATCTTCAGCGGACTAGAAGAGGTTTAAGTTCCATTTGTGCAAGGATGGTCAGCTCATCCACAAAGAGGGCATGCATCAGCTGTTCCTAGGATATTTTTCTTGTGGATTATTGGAAGATCCAAAGCATTTTCCTGGAACTTATTGCATCAATCCAAACAAAATCGTTCTTATTAAGTTTCATTTCCGTAAGATACATATGCGATGTGGTCTCCTACTCTCGTTGGTTGGTATTTACTTTAAACAAATAGAAGGGAAGCTTATCTTCTCACTGTAGATGGGGCAGAAAATGAACCGAGGAGTTCATTCTTCTGAGGACGGCAGAGAGAGCTATTTCCTCTACAGCTTGAGCTCGCTCAGCGATGGCTAGTTCTAACTTGCTTCGGCTAAAAATACGGGCCAAGCTATTTCGCGAAGCTTGGCTGGGCCTCAACAACCAACCTTCTATATAAGGGGGTAAGGTTGGGTCACCTCCACTAGTAGGCTTGGCTTGGCTCCTCATCACCTGTAGTTGTTAATTTCCGTATTTTTGGATTAAATTGTTTCATCCTTTTGGGGTAGGATATTTTACCCTATAACAAAAGGAAAACTTTGTCCTCTTTACACTTTTTAAATGCCTATTTTGCTTTTGGATTAGAATTAATTTTCCAGAGTCTTGAGCAAGAGTAGCTAAAGCAGGCAGGCTTAAGAGGTTGCTTGACTTGCTGTTTTGACTGATATATGATGTCAAAGATTGAATCTCCATGGGTTCTCCTTACAATCTCAAGGTGATCAGCGGATGATTCCTTAGAGGATGATTGGCTTGCTGACTAGTTGATCGGCAAACGAGGAATGAGAAAGATGTTATGAAATATAATATGATTCTACTTCTGCTGCCCCAATAAATAATCAAATTTATGTGAAAACAAGAAATGAATTTATATATGTCAAAAATCTTATATTTACAATTTATAGAAAAGAAGAATAATTCTCTTGACATAAAAAAAAAACATAGAAACCATACTCTATTCATGATGTAAAATTGCATTGTGTTACATAATCATTATACATCATATACAGACAATTTTATTTTGGACCAGATCTCAAATAGTATTAAGGAATGTAATGTATCTACACTAGTCATAGTAATATGTGGAAACGAATATAACGCATGCATGGTCATTGAGTTTTTAGATGTGGAAAAAATATCTTGAAATATAGCCCGCACCATATTAGTTGAAATCTTGATTTGATTTGGATATTGATCGTAGGCATCATCACATGATGGAGTGCATGGATGTACAGAACTACATGCACCGAAATCTCGGGCAAAGATAAACATCAAGTTTTTTAATGAAACAAGATGAAACCTGATCCAGGTTACATAAATTATTGTGAATTTATACAATACGAATCGATTTGTAACACATTACTGTATAATTCAAAAGTTTAATTATAATTACAAGGCCAGCTTATTGATGCATTCCTCTTGTTTTACATTAAGAAGTATGTTAAATTCCATCTTTACCATTGTAACACCAATTACAGGTCATCATCAATATGTTTGCTCCATTTTTGCTAGAACATTTTTTTTATTTGTTCAAAAACATTTAAGATACGAACTTAATTTTTTTTAAAAAAGAGGGCACACATCTGACTCACCGATCAAATACATCCATCATATTATCAATCACCCCATATTCCACATGCCAAATTGCCAAGCTAGCAATCACACACTGGACGGTCCTGATTATTCAACTCCCGGAGATGATGTAACGGTAGCACTTACAAAAGTGGCGGGTTCCTGCAAAATTCGTCCAGAGGCCCCAAACTACCCCCGCCTAAACAAGCTAATCCCATCTCTCTATAGCCTACTCGCCCGCGCCTCCTGGGGGTAATTTCGTAATTCATTACATCGAGAGGAGGTCGGCGAAACCGCATTCTTCTCTTTTATTCGAAGTTGGGCGCCACCGCTGCCTACTTCATTTCCCTCCTCTCCTCGCTTCGGGTCGCCTTCTTCGACGAATCTCCAGCGAATTAAGGTTTCGCAATCCTAATTTTGGGCTTTGGAATCGTACTACCGAGCTCTTCGATCCGAGATCTGAAGGTTTAGAGCTCGTTTTCGGGGTGATTTCCAATGTCGGCAGCTAAAGTTAGCGGCAAGAGAAGGGGATCGGGCTCCGAATCGCTTAGATCCAAGAAGAAAAACGAGCTAGAAGACGTTGATTTCGACCAAGATCTCGATCTCTCCAGGTCCGATCTCGTACTTCTCATGCTTATTTTTTTTTCTTTTTTTGTTTTTTTCAACTATAGAGCTGAATCCTTGGAGGGTTGTGATAGCAATCGTTTTGGTTTATTTATGACTTCAGTGATATCAAAGAGATTCTCACGGCATTGCAGCAGATCAGAGAGAAAGCCCAGAAGGATGGGCAGAAGAAGAACGAGGAGACGATTGGGAGGTAACCATTGCTGTCTTGATGAGATCTGAGGCTTTTCATTGTATTTCAATGAAAAAATTGTGTTATTGTCAGATTTTATTTCTGAAATTACGTATTTATTCGTGATCATTTCTATTTTAAATGTTTACTTGGGATCTGAGTGCAGAGCTATCTGGGTCATGTGATTTGCATCTTATTGGGCAGCTATACCTTGGCATTAGTAAAATTTGCTGAATATAGTGAAAACTATTAGATTTTGGTTCACTTCATTGGATTCAGTTTGAAGTTTTCGTCAGTTCTGTTTAATTACATAAAGATGGCTGGAGATTGTAATGCTAGATTATCTGAATAATTACGTGCAATAATATAGACTGACTACACGATAAATGTATATACCTTGTTGGACTAGGAAGACAAGAAAAGGTGGCACTTAGCATTATCTTTTACCTCTTTTTGATGGTAAAGTCAGAAAGTGGTTGGATGTGCTGTTAGCTACCGGGTTAAAAAGAAGCTGCAGAGTCTATGCTAGCCAAACAAAATAGACAATTCTGGTTAACTTTGATTTCTTTTGCTTGATTTATCTATTATGTGTGCCCAAAAACTAGATATTTGAGTGATGTGTTGAAAGAAATAGTAAAAACTGCTTACATCTTGAGCTATTAAATTAGATTGCAGGAAAAGAAACTGGTTGCATTTGAACTGCAATTTAGTGATTTTATGGCTTAATTCTGTATGTCAATAATAACTATTTCTAATCATTTACATGTCACTAATATTTCTTTTCAAACAGTGTAGCTTCGGAGATTCGATCTATCATTGATGATGAAAAGATGAAAATTGAGAAGGACAGGTAAGAAAGAAGCACTTTACACATATTCTTTAGCGTTACTTTTGAAAATTATTAGTTTTACGATGTCTTTTGTCCGGATAACTGTAGATCGATGATAATGCGATTCTTGAAGTATGCCGAAGTGTGCTGTTATGGGCATGTTAGTATAGTTTTTGTTGCATGCCTTATTTACTTGATAATGACTCTTTGCTTAACTGCTATAATATGCACAAATTACACATTTTGATTGTACTGATTTGCTTTTTCCATGGGAGCAGGCATGGTATTCTGAAGGCTCTTTCAAAGATTTCTAAAGAGGTGCTTAAACAATAGTTTGATCAACCATAACATGGATATTAGAAGATTATTTTCAGGAATGATGCCGTTAAGCTTTAGTTAGCAATGATCAACTAACATGCAAGAAATGCAGTGTGAGAGCTCTCTGAAGAATGAATATGCCAAGTTTCAAGCAGCTTATGAGAACTTTTGCAAGGAAAAATTGGCACATATGCAGAATTTGAAAGGCAAGTACAAATTCTTTCGTTCAAATATGCATAACTTCTATTTTTGCTATCAGCACTTTATCACTTTGTCTTGAACACTCCCAGCAAATGAAATGCTCATGCGACCTTTCATTGTCTGTCTATTATGCCAAATATTTTAACCACCAAATATGCAGTAGTCTGCAACTCTGCATTTATCAGGAGGTAAGAAAAGTGGCGACATCAAAAGCATTACAAGGCATAAAGTCAAAGCATCTGATACAACGCTTGTCATTTTCTACTAAATGACTCTGCCAATGCAGTCGAATCCCCTCATTGATGAGGCACTTGAACCTCTTTTATTGCGATGTGGATTATTAGATTAACTATATTTGGAGTGTGTGCAACATTATTCTCTGGCCAACTGTGTCCGGATCTGCTGGTTGGCACCCCTCTCCTCAGCACACGCAGTGGGGAGAGGTCCCAGTTTCAAATCTGAATGGTGGCATTCTCACTGTATTTCTCCCAAAAAGAAAAAAAAAATCTGAAAGCTTCCATTGAACACTTTTGGAAGTTCTATGCAAACTTCAATATTCTCGTTAGCAAATGAACAACTATTACGATGTTGTCCTTTTCAAAGTTTTGTCTCTTGCAAAAGAGTAGAAAGTGTTCCATGGAAAAAGTGTTCTGTAAACCCAAGGAGAAGCTTTTGGCAGAGAACGATTGGCTTTTGCTGTCTCCTTTGTTTTCATTATCAGAATTTTGCTTTTGATCCTGTAGCTTCCCTGACCTTCATTTGGAGGCACTGTTGTCTCTCTTTCAGTAAATGGTGGCCTCTGCCCTCCTTTCCCTCAACAAAAAAAAAAAAGAAAAAGAAAAAATAATGGGAACACCTATAGTTCTAAATCCATTAGACTATAAAATTGCCTATTAACTTTGAAGATAAAATTCTTTTAAAGTTAAAACCTTATAGCTTAATAAACGTACCTTTTGTAAGCCCCAGAGCTCTCCGAGGACATATTTGTCTGTCCCATAATAGGACACATATCGCTCTCATCTATGTTCATCTTCTACAATTTCTTTAATCTGTTTTTTAAATTTTCATGCATCTTTGGGGATCCATGCAGTCCTCAAGTATTGAATCAAAATGACATCAGTAAAATGATATGCTTGCCTTCAAAATGAGTTGGTATTTATCTCCTGGTCCTCTTTTCTGTAGGAGGCAGTACCTTTCTTGACAGAAATCTAGCAACAAAGTTAAGGATATTATATTGTGGTGCCTGGAATTATTATTATTATCATTATTATTTTAGCAATGCATTATCTACTATCTGATGTGTTGGTTAAGATTTCTCTCTCTCCCTGATCATTCAATAAAACTCAAGTTACATACCTTTCTATTTCAAAGTCTTATTAGTTTGGTGTATTCTGCAGAATTATTTTCCAAATATGAAGATGAAAAGGATAAACTATATGCCCGTTACGAACAACAGCGTGAGTAACAGTGTTTGTTTCCAGTTACTTGGAATCCATCCATTCTACTTTCAGCAGATGTTCAATGCTTTATATTTCTTCTCGAGTTTTCAGGGAAGAAGGAAAAAGCTAATATGTCGGAACTTGAGAAGGCTTGTGCTCTGAAGATTGCCAGAGCAGAAGAATCTCTAAAAAAGAAGAAGCAGGTATATGAATGAGGGATGTTTAAGTTAGCAGACTGTCATTTATGATTTTCTACTGTTCTCTAATTGTTTTATCTGCTTTTATTTGCAAAATTATCTTGATGTATTATAATTTTCATCCTAAGAGTGAGCCATGGTGCAATAGTAAGGTTGTTTTATTATGACCTGGAGTTCGTAACATAGCCTTTCTACATGTAGGAGTAAGGCTGCATACATTTGACCCCTCTCAGACCCTGCAATGGTCGGAGTCTCGTGCATTGCGCCGTTGTTTTTATCATAACTTTCGCCCCAAGATCTGCATTGTTATACCACTTTTTTTATACATTATGCCTAGGTGTTTAACAATCACTTGTACATGCTATACAAGATATATGAATGCAGTTTCTATATAAAGCTTGTGTATAAAGATATATCAATTTGAAAGAGAAAAAAAAAAGCGAAATGATTCAACTGTACATTTTTAATCTAATATATTATTTTCAGAAAGAATCTGCCCAATATATTTGATTTTCTGTTTTGGAAATATAGACGAATTGAAATGATTTCATATTCTTTTCCCTAGTGATGTAATTTCAAAGTTTATGCATGCATTCCACTTTCCCACAATCTACTTTCCAATGATGCTACTTTATGTCAATGTGATCCAGGATGACAAATCTTTCAGCATATTGCGCAAGTCTCTTGGCTCATTTCTGGAAGGCGCATCTGATGATGATTTTGGGCCTGATGAATGAGCCTTGATTACCAGTAACTGCTCTTGGATATGGGGAAGCATAAAATTCTGTATATAAACCTTATTCCCTTTGACATCATCTATCTTCTTTAACTGAAGATTTTGCCCAATTATTGGACAGTGAATTGGGATTAAAATTTGTCAATGGTTCCTAGGCCCTAGAATCTGTTTTGTTAATATAAGAAATGGGGTATCTACAGTAATCATCACATTGCCTGTTTCTAGTTTTCCAGGACCTTGACTACTGAAACACTGTTGGTAAAGCAGATGATGTTAAATCTTTTGACAAGGAGATACCGGGAATTGCACCAACCATTGACTTGTGTGAACCACAAGACATTGCACTTATATTCAATATCTTACATGAATGATTTCATCATCTCAAGCAAAATTATTCCTGTTACCAGAAGATTATACATGTTCTCAAAGAAGGTTTTCTATCATCAGTTGGCGATACATTATGGACTACTCCATTGGCTAGAACAAAGGTAATTGAATGTCAATGACTGGATAATATCTCTCATAGTTTTAAGATTTAGAGGATATGGTTTTCAGAGCAAGGTTTTATATTTTTAAGGAAGATTTAAGTGCCAAATTAGTACTCTTTTCACTACAACTTTAATATTTTCTTTACAGAACGTGATCTTATGGTACTGTTTCTCTCTGACCAAAATATTCAACTATGCTTCTCTTGCGTTTGATTTCTGTAATGGCATGATTGTTTTCTTGAAAGTTATGCAGTGTACTTTTCTGTTGCTCACCACTGTGTTGGGCTGCATTAAACAGAGTTCACATGGTATCGTAGATTCAGAATTATCTAAATTTTTATTTATGATTTGAGTAAATAAAAGCAAGACACTATCAGCTTTTCAAATCAACTGAACTTACAAAGAGCTCACTGAAGAAAAATCACTGGATTTAATCAAGCTTGAGAGGCCTAATGATCTGTAATAAGAAACCAAGAGCTCAGATCCTATTGTGAATTGGGGTTGCCTAAGTAGTCACACCTGTCAATTTAGCTTAGAGGTTCGGGCTTCAAGTCTTTGGGTGGTGCATCAGCATCTTCAAGTATTTGAACTTGGATGATCGTAATGTGTGCAGCCTTTCTTCCTTTCTCTTATAAGAAGGGCAAATTCTAATTTATCTGTCATCAGTCAGGTGAATAGTGATGCTCATAAATGACATAAATACAAATATTTGAAAAAGAAACTTTACATTCTTCCGGGATGGAGCGTCATCTAGATCGTTAGCAGTCTGAACTCCAAACCACACAGCATGGTGCACTTACATCTAAATCTAACGTGCACAACAAAATTTCAACATAATGATTTGGCTGGCTAAGAGCCCCCTAAATGACCCATTATTGATCGAGGGCTTATCAATCTGCACCATCTTTCATGCCTCACATTGCCCACATGGGAGAGGCTCAGGTTTGAAAGCTCATCGGACGAGCAGCCGGTCCGATACAGAAGGGACAGTTGGATCACCATCGTGATCCATGATCGGCGAGCTTTGAGATTGCTGATATCAGGGAGCCCCAGATACAGCTTCAAAGCACATGCCAGTTACGTATCACGATGGTAATCCAATGGTCGATAAAAGTGCTGCATCGGACCCCCAACAGACCTAAACCACTCCCATTAATCTAAAAGCATTCCACTGACTCGCTTGTATTAGGACCATCCAGTTGCATGACATCTCAAATTTTACCAGCATGCTCCACAGAGAACATGCACCAGTAAAACTTCATCATAAGAAACAGTAAGTGTACCTGTATTGACGATAGATAGATTACAACCTGATCATGGCATGCAACATATTACGGAAATAACAAAACGAATGCCTGACATATAACTACAAAAATATCTTAAAGTTTCTGTTGCTCAAGTTCCTGCCGCAATGGACGGCTTGGCTTGTTTGATCGGCCATTTGCTGAACTCGAACCCAGTGGAGGAAAATCATCTGAACCCAATTTAAAGGGGCTGCTAGAAGCCAGCCCAGCAATTTCTACTTGCTCCTGGGCCTTCGAATTATGGCTCCAGTGGCAGTGCATATGTTTACCCAGAACTTGAGCTTCTGGAGTAATTTGCTGCTGATTTGGAGAAAGTGTGTTAGCTACTTGTTGCACTGGGGATTTTATTGGTGGATATGCAAGAGGATGAAGATTCTGCAGAGCCGGGTCAGGTGAGAACTTGTAAGGAAGCTTACTGTCATCCATCTTTCTGAACGTAATAGAAATCCTGTGCAATAGGTAATGTGATAGAAGCGGTTAGAATGGCAGTAAGTTGCAGATATAATAACTCAATCACATGAATAAACTGCATGGAAGAAACTTCAAGTATAGACACTACCTTTCAGTGGGGACAGCTGGCACACAATGCTTTGCCACATCAGCACCATTGCCATTTAAGACAAGCACAGAACTGCGAAGTGAAAAAAGATATGAAAAAAAAGCAAAATCCTATTTTAAACTGTTTAGAACCTATTATAGTTAAGCTTGTCCAGAGGTATGTGTACTACCAATAGCAGTTAACATAAGTAGCATCATAGTGATAAACAAAGGAGATAATAAGCATACCCAACAGGTAGAGGTATTGCGGTAGATCCTGAGAATTCCCCTGGTCCCATTATTTTAAGTTCTCTGCCAAATAAAATATTACACTTCGATAGCAAGGAGACAGTGCAAAAAGGCCGGAGGAAGTCATGATGATCTATGTGAGGAGGAATGCAGTCATCTTTATCATATATGTTGATGATGCAACTATCAGGGACACAAGTGGGAGGAAGGACATGCCATGCAACCATTCTCTTGATCATTGTTTTTAATAAGGGCGGCATAGGATCTACTTCCTCATCCTGTATTATGCCTGGAGGATTCCCATAATTGTCCTGCAAAGTACATAACTTGTGGTAAGAATCACATCGGCCAACATAGCTATAAAGGTGGAAATGCTGCGAGTTATGGCAAGCAATACACATACCACTGCATAGTTGTAGCAGCATCCAAATTGTATCGTTACACGCCCCTTCCCACGCATCCATTTTCGTGGTTCCGAATATGTGCGTCCTAGGGCCAAAAAATCAAAGTTTAAATAAGAGAATCAAAAGTTAATTACCCATGCAATTTTACATTAAAAATATGAAAAAAATATAAGATATAGTTCGATGCATAACTTTCCATATTTTAATACTGAAATACAAGTGACAGAACAACAAATTCCATAAAATTTAGTACATAAAATCAAGTATTGAGATTCAAATAGCAGTAGCTTGTATATTTGTTACTTATGTGTAACACAGTAACCATTCATTGCAATGTAAGTCCTGAACAAAACTTATGGTAATTGCTAATGTTCTTAACAAGTTGATCTAACAGTCTGTTAACTCTTATTTTAGATAAGTCAAAATGAAATTAATGAACAAGTTTTCCATGGAGTGTGGAAGTTATCTGATGCATGTGCATCAACAGGGCATCCTGACATAGTTTCTCCACACTCAACTGACATGCAAGTAAAAAATTTGCTGCAACTCTTCTCCCCCCTGTTACCCAACATTACACAAGAGAATAAAGATTGCACAAAACAGTGAGCGTTTTGATGGATATAACATTTCGTTCTTCCATGCACCATATGTTCTGCAAGTCTGGGCAGAAGGATAACATATTGATGATAGCATCCTTAAAAATGAAAATGAATTTCAGAAAAAGAGCTTTGATTACATTCTATATCAGTCAGAATATTTGCAAGGAATAAAGATAGCTAACACTAGAAACTGTCAATGGCAGCTCTAAAGCTACTTAAATACCAGAACCAGTCAATGTCAGTGAAGTGTTTTTTCAAGAAAGTATTGAACTCGTGATTGATAAATGAACATCAGGTGTATGTCCGTCATCCTTCATGCAGTAAATGAGCAAAGCGGGGAGAGAATATTATACTGTTTACCATGGGATGTTAATTCCCCTCAATGGTGCAGTCTAGTTAATAAACGGGACCACAATTTTAATCAAGGTGATCAAAAGAGTCTGGCTATAAATATATAAGGACAGGAGATCACCCCAGACCACAAAGGATTTCTTTTACAGGCTTCAAAAAAAAATGTTTCATCAAATAAACCATATATCAAATCTTCAGAGAAGGTTGTATAAAAGCTTTTGAATGATCTCTTCAGAGACATCTGACAGAGAACAAAAAAAAGGAAGACTTTGAATAAATCTCTTGTTGAATTTCTTTTTTCATCACTCCAACTTTTATCCTATAACTAAAAAGCTTATAACATTAATATATTGAACATATTTTCTAACTGGTAGTTCACATGCAAGATAAAGGCCTTGATTACATCTCATGCTACTGTTCTCTTCGTGCCAGCAAGAAGCTTATATATTGAGAGCTCTTAACATTAAAGTTAACAAAATTCCCAAGTGGCAGTCTGCATACAGGATATTTATTTATCAAAGAGTTTATGATTGTTCTACACTATGCCATGATTTTTTCCTATAATAGCACAATTTTGCCTCAATCTACACTTTCCATGTAATTAAAAAAAATTTCTATACTACAACAGCAAATTTTTGCATTGATCTATGCATATCAGAACCATAACTAGATTTGCACGTAGCACAAAATCAAGATTATATTTTATAACGATAAAGCAAAAAACATTTTCATGGCGATTCTAGTATGACACAATGCAGTGCAAGAACATAAAAAACTCTTGGCAATTGGCATAGCAGTAACCAGCGCCTGTATGTTCTTATCACCACAAATAAAAGTGCAAGAAGGGTAACCAAGATCATACTTCTGAGTTGCCGATTCCTCCCCTTCTCCTGAACATCGTAGACGCAAGCCACAATCCTCTTCTGCTCCGCTGCACTAAAAACTCCAGTATGAAGCTCGAGCCCCTCGAGCACATTGATCCACCGGCCATCGACCCTCTCCATGTGCTTGAAGTCCTTCTTCCTCCCTACCATCGAGAACCTTATCGCCTCCCTCTGATCCCTCGACAACGGAGTCCCTCCACTGGCCCTAGCCTTCTCCGCCGCCCCCGCCAAATCATCTCCATCATCTCCTTCCTCCAGCGACCTCGAACTCGAATTGTTGAATTGCCGGTTGTGCTGCCCAGGCGTCCGGGCCCAATCGGAAGCCGGCGAGCTCCCGGTCGACCTCGCCGACGAAGAGTTGGATCGATACCCGCCATTAATCGAAGCAGGGGATCTTCCTTTTCCGCCACGCCTGATCGAAACCTTATCAAGTTTTCCTGAAAGATAAAGGCAAGATTTGTGATCTTGGATCCAACAAAGAAAAAAAAAAAGAATCGCAAGAGGTGGAAGATTTCGCAACTGGATCAAAATAGACATGAAAATTAGAAATTAATCCCTAACATGGGAGAGAATTTTGAACAACTAACCGTCAAGGTTGTCGACGGCGGGAGGGGATGCGCCTTCAGCCATGGCGCCGCTCGGGAAGAAGAGTAGAATCGGTTCAACAGAGAGATTGGGTTATGGAGTTTGTGAGGCTTCGGAATTAGGGTTTTGTAATTTATGCAGGAAAGGGGAGAGCGAGAGAGAGAGAGTTTCTGAGTTTCGGAATAAGGGTTTTGCACTTTATAGAAGAAAGGAGAGAGAGAGAGAGTAGATTAGCTGTTGGAGTTGGACGCGGATTGGGATTAGCAGCGCTTTATGCGCTTTCCGGTTGTCCGACGTGGCAAAGGCCGCCAAAGCGGTAGCGACGGATCTCGCCTCGGGAGATGGGCTGGTGGGGGCCCACTAGATTGGTCAAGAGGAGAGCTTTTAACATGTTGGATTTATTTATTTATTAAGAACATGGAGGGAAAACCCAGTAGGATTCATGATCTTGCGGCCTTATAAAGTCTGCGTTGTTGTTGTTGTCTCATACCTCCCTGTTTTCAGGCCAACCAATACTCCACATCAAGAGCCATGGAAAACTAGGATTCTTATATGGTGATTAGCTTCACATTAGACCCCCACTCCAGGGAACTCTTTAAGATAAATTTTGGTAACAATATTAGAAAACGATTGATGTGGAGGAGGGAAAAGAATCTTTACTACAAATGTTTCTATTGCCAAATTTATTGCTACTTGGGATGGGCTAGTATGTGCAGTTAATTACTCATCTTTATGCAAGATATGTATGGTTCGAGGGCGATTCTGGATAGATAAACTACTTTTACCTCGATGTTTACTGAATGTGTCGCTAGTTGATTCATTCTTATGCATCTCATATTTTTGAAGAGGGGGATGGCATTGCCGACCGGTAGCACCTCATATGGCTCATAATACAACTAGCTTTCCATGGACTTTTACTGTTAATTATTATTTAGAACTTAGATTGTTATTGGATATTGCCGGATGTATTCATATTCGATGCATTTGAGTTGTATCTCAATTTGCTATGCCAAAGAAGGTTGGATTTGAGTTAGATCTATGTTGCATATGCATCCACCAAATCCACTTGCATAGTGGAATAATAATTATCTTTAAACTGTCGGGGAACTTCACATAACCAAAAAAAACTGTAAAAATAGAAACAAATAATTAGGTTATAATACTAGTAGTTGGAATTTAATGATCTTCAAATTTTCTTTTTTCCCTGTATTCTTCAAGGAAATAAGTCCTTTCAGT
This sequence comes from Phoenix dactylifera, assembly GCF_051530095.1. NCBI lineage: Eukaryota > Viridiplantae > Streptophyta > Magnoliopsida > Arecales > Arecaceae > Phoenix > Phoenix dactylifera. The sequence continues at coordinate 5,290,982 of NC_143191.1, forward strand.
TCATGTTACAATATTGGATTCCACACTACGTCAAGTTATTTGTTGCAATTTCATGTTGTTGTTGGCTATTAAAAGGATCCAGAAGCTGAAATGGACTCTGATACTGAATCCTTTACTGCAATTCAGATGTTCTCATTATATATTTCTTACCAAGTTTACCAAATTTTTTGGTTTAGTGATACCTTTTTTTGCCCCCAACTCACACGTCAATATTCTAAACTTATGCTGAAATTTATGCAGGAGAAGGATTGGAGTTTTCAGTACAAGGAGATACGGAACTTCAGCCATTTTACCGGCAATGCAACAAAAACTATGTCAGGAATTTTCCGCTTCTCCTGTAACCGCACTAAGTATATGCTACTTTGTAGTAGATAAAAGCAAAGCTTAACCTTTTGTGTCAAGTTTTCAGATGCAGCTGGAAATGAAACTTGCTGCAGGATTTTCTCCAAAGAATATAACGGTAGAAGCAGCACAGACAACAACACCCGTTCCATTGAATTAGATAGGTAATTGTATTACTTATGATGTCCGAGAAAATGGTTTCGAATTGCTTATGAAATATTCATTCTCTTACAAAAGATAGAACATGAATGAATCCTCTCAAGGGAAACCTTAACCAATTCAACTCTATCTAAGATGTGCTTGACGGGCAATTCTTTTAATAACACAGTACGAGGCCAGATCCTTATGTAGACTTGGAAATCCTAACCCACACAAATTCCTAATAGGGTTAAGTTAATGGCAGCATGCATCAAATCATATGGAGAGAAATTTAAACTTATTTTCTTATGAAAAAAAAATCATCACATCACAAAGATCTCGACGAAATATTAAAGCATTCAAGGAGAAGTTTTTAATATACTTGCTAAAAGCTCAGTCCTCATTGATCATAGTTTAGCAGTCAGTTGAAAGACAAGGAGTTGATACAAGCACAAATAGGCTGCAACAATGAAAGGAAATAAGGTTGCCACCATACTGCCGTCAGTAGCTATTGGAAAAGGAGACCTGGTTAAAAAGCACTGGCATTTATGCAACAAGCCCAGTAGTTCAGTGTGAGAACAAAGAATATGATGATAGAGAAGCTCTCAAGGAAGCAGTGTTGCTCTTGCCGACATCACCAAATGTTTGCTCGTTCCCACTTTCATGTAGACCTGGTTTTCCTCAAAACGTTTTCCATGAAATCTAGCAGGGAATTCATCAAGGAACAGCAGTGTGAAAACCAGAGGGATTTTTTGCCACCGAAACAATCGTCTTCCTGACATGATCAGAGGGATTTTTAATAATTTTCACCACCATTTGTACAACAATGCATGTCAAGATCTCTAGGATTTTTTTATACCCAGACAACCTTGATCTTTGGATTTGCAGACCATATCTTAGTTAGGTAGGAAGAATCCTCCTTTCACCAACTGAGACCCTTTCCAAAAGAATACCCGTTCTAATCTGATCTGTTGTCTTAATCATCCAATCAGGTGCCAAAAAAAAGTAATAGATGGGTAGATTAGATAATACTGCCTCCAAACAAAAATGTTTTTGAAGCCCAAACTAGCTAACTTTTTCTCCATTTTATCAAGTGGAGATATCGAATCACTTCTCCTAAGTATCCCCTACCGGAGGAAGACATTTTTTTCAAAGTATTTATGAAGTTTGCCTTCAAGGATAGCAGCTAGAGACTTGCTCCTCCCAATATAAACCCAAACTAGATCATATCTAAAAAAAAGGTAGCCTACCTGCCATTATAGGATCTGGAGAGGGTGGCCAAATATATGTAGCCTTGCAACTATGTTCAAAGAGGCTATTTTTGTATTTCGAATCTATAATTCTTCATGTCACAATGGAGCAACCTTATCATTGCACCAAAGCTCACCCTCTCCAAACTAGATCATAGTTTTGATTAGAATAATCAAACTTTTCAATCCACAAGCTAACTTAAAGAGGTATAAAGTTCATTTGAAAATGCACACAAGTTGTATCTTAGCATCCAAAAATAATAGAGTATCATTAGCAAATCATAAAAAGATGATCATAATTTCATTAATTTTTTGAAATTGAACCCTCAGTCATAAAGCTGAGATAAAGAGCACCATCAAAATGGGATTCAAAAAATACAGCAGAAAACATCATTATCCCGCCATGTTTTTTCACTTTAACATACTACCACAATGTCAAAAGTGGTCTCAAGTTTGCAAGTGTAAAGCACCTTCCATGTCAGCTCTATATGCTTGTAACTCAGAATTGTGATCATTGCAGCAGTCCACTTCTCATGCCCAATCCAATGGCTAAAACATATAGGACGATACAGCCGCCTATGGTGCCAAAAGTGGTCTCCCAGAATTGGGAAAAAGTTGGAACATCAAATAGCGAAATACCTATATTCATACCAAATATGCTCACAACCACAATGCCAGCAGTGACTACAACAGTTGCGGTGGTGATCATGACTCCCGTCTGTAGCAGCTGATTCTGTTTCTCATCTAGCATGATGTTGATGTAATCTTCTGTATCGTCCACATACTCTTTCAACTATGTGCAGATAGGAGAGACATTAGAGTCAGAAACCCAAAAGAAAGCTATAAAAATTACTGGTAAAACCAACGTCTGCTGTGCTGGTACCGAGCCCCGGACCAGTTGCCCAGCGGCATGGGTCGGTACGGCCGTGCGCCGCGCCGTGCCGGCCTTGTACCGATGCAGTAAGAGGGGAGAGAGAGGGAGAACGGGAGAGAGGAAAAGAGAGAAAAAAGAGGGAGGCCAGCAGAGAGCCAACAAAGGGCCGAGGAGCCGCCGCGCGAAGGAGGTAGAGGCCGAGGAGGAGGGGCTCCGCCTCCTCCGTGCGGCAGCTCCTCGGCCTCCGCCGGCCGGCCTTTCTCTTCTTTCCTCTCCCTCTCCCTCCCTCCTTCGTTCTCCATCTCGGTCCACCGTCGGTACGGCTCGAGACACCCCAAACCGGGTGGTTCGGGACGGTTTCAACAACCATGGGTAAAACTGTTAATTTAGTAATGGAGAATGTGATTTATTAACAAAACTACAAGAAGTTACAGTGTTACTACAATCTGGAGCATCAATGGTGTTCATAGTTGTTGTGGTCTACATGAAGAAAAACCTCAGCAGTATATCAAACTCGATGTATTAGAAGGACAAAAACATGAATCTATGAAATCTACTTGATTTTTGAGCTCAGCAAAAAATCTTCCAACTAATAATTATTTTCAGAATGAGAAATATTTTTTTAAAAGAAACTATTAAGCTGGAATGAATAGAGGCAGACAAATTATGTGCAGGATATAGCCTCTTTTACTTAGTAGATCAATGCATGGCCACGTGCAATGCACATGAGAGTATGCATAGAACATCTGATGAATGTCTGGAGTTTTGACTATATATTAGTCTAGATATAGATAACAATATTAGTTCTGTAACAACTATTCTAGCACTAGTACTTTTTCAGGGGCAAATTGGCCTTTACAGTGTCTATTTGGAACATAAAATTTTCAGGTATTTAAAATTTCAGTTATTTAGCCTAAGGTAGAATACCAATAATAGTTCTTGCAAGTTGCCTTCTATATTTCCTCTTAAAGCTCGGCAATAGTGATATTAGTTGTATCAACCACTCATAAAAGAATAAAAGTAGATCAAGGTACTGAAAGATTGCAAGAGAAAAAACAGGCTACATACATGGGATAATTTGTTTAGAGTGCCATCAATCTGCACAAAGTAAGCCTCTAGAAGCATCTCCAACTCCTGAATGTTAGGCTTAAAAGCAGCTAAGCTTCCATGGCTGCTGTCTATCTCATCTTTAAAAACTTCATCCCTGAATACACAGATAATTTGATGCAAGAAACTTCCTTAACATGGTGAAAGGCATATATTAAGACATTAAATACAAGAACTATCATAAATAGTTAAAGAAGTCTTTATAAGAATTGTTAAATCCATAGCCAACAATTCCAGTAAAATCACACAGATCAGACTGAATTCAGGCAAAGTAGTTGTTACTATGGCTACAATTACTAGTTCTAATGATCTACTGTAGAAAATGTTTGCTCACAATGAATTCGGTCGAAAGAGAAGCAAAGCTGCTATCCTTGTAGAGGAACAAAAAATATCAATATGGAAAATGCAATATTCAACCGTCAGGTCATCAATATTTGTCCTATCTGCAATTCAAGTGGTCTTGTCCAGGCTTAGAGTCCTCTGGCTTGCTCCAGCAGCCAAAAAGGTGGACCCAAACGTACAGCTAGCCATATCAGGCATTACTTCCTGTTCTTTGCCAATTTTTGTCCACCCTTGTTTCATGGTTCGCCTAACAAGTTCAAAATTGTGTCGAAATGGCAAAATGACCTAACCAATATATGTAATTATAGTAGATAAATAATAGTCACTCTTCTATGACCTACTTAGTGTGAACAGGCTCGGACAGGCTGGTGGTCATCTAGGTCCTTAAAAAGCTATCATCTTTCCAAAAGAGGAAATGGTGTGCCAGCATATCCAGACTAATCAGATACATTAAATCCATACCCATTATGGACCCAACTCACCAACCATGTCCGCATTCTACTTTGCTCTGCACATATAAAATAAAGCTTGAGACTTCTCTACTTAAATTTATGCTTCATAGCTTATCCAATGTGGACAAGAAGAGGCTAGGATAATGATGATGAATGGTTCGGATATTCGTTGATGTTTGTTATGCCAGTTTTACCTGTCTTGGTTCACTGTGCTTAGTTAGATTGTTACTTTGATCAGAGAAGGTGACCTACATACTGAGTGAACCAAGGCTTAGTGAAATAGAAATGGTACCCTAGTATATAGGGGGAAAAGGTGCCGGATAATCCTCTCTGGGCGCTCTCTAAGTTTCAAGTTACTGTGGCTCTAACAATGTTTGAGTTCAAGTTGTTGTCAGTGGGATTCTATTGGACAGATTTGTCCCATGAAGCACATTGCATGGAGGCACATGGAGTTCGATTTATGTTCGATCGAGTGCTAGGGTCTGTAGGCCCAAGATAAGTTATACTAGTATGCCGACATCCACAACGCCCATTACATATAAAAAGAATAGATAAGTATTAAATGAAGAAGAGAAAATTAAAAACTAATATAGAATATGAACATCAATATAGAAGACTATATCAAGAAATTTCTTGTTAAAAGCCTTATTAGTTTTCCCCTTCTTAATATAATTTTAAATAGAAATATAAGAACAAACCAAGATATCATCAACTAACTTTCTTAATATAGAATCAGACATGAGGTGGGAGAAGCCCATCTCAAGCATTAATTTTGGTCCTTTAAGACATTATTTCAACTTTTTTCTGTAACTTTGAGAGTAGGAAACTATTTTTGCACTTATACATGCCCTATTTATAAGTTCATTCTCTTAATTCATAATTTATTTTCTTATTTCATTTATTTTAAGAAGAAAATAGTTCTAGTACTGGTTTCATGTTTTCTTTGTCAGCTTTTATTAAAAGGAGTCAATAGAAGAGATCAAAGAAATCTTGAATTTTGTTCCTTTTTCCTTCTTAATTCTTAGCATTGTTTCCATATGAACATTAAATTCTGTTATAATTTTCCATAAAAAAGGGCTAATCTGAGAGCTTTGGAAATAGTAATTTCATTCAACATTGTTTTTCTTCTAACTACTCATTACTTATTCCACCATCTTTAAGTTATTTGTAAAAAATAAGATTGGCTATGATTGTGATGATGACATGGGTGTAAAGGAAGAAAATAAACTACATCCTAAAGCATTATCTTTCAATATTTTCTTGTTTTCTCATTAATTTGATCTTGAATTTATTTCTCGTTAGTGATTCTCCTCCACAAATTACTGCACAAGAATAAAAACTAGTTACCGATTGACATATCGTTCAGTGTTATTCCTTTTCTTTTGACATGCATTTTGCATGCGCATATGCTAGTATCAGTGAAAGAGGATAAGTCATACAATGAACTAAAGGCAGTCGACTAAAAGCAATCCACAACTTAACAGATAATCAGAGACAAAAGCACTACTGTTATTTGGTAAAATCAATCAACTGAAATAAGTAGATGCTAGCCAATCATGCTACCATTTTACTTTGGATTTCTATGAATTATTAGAAAGTAACAAAAATATGGGCAGGTCATATAACATATTCACAAGGTTGATGTGCAATTAACCTTGATGACATCACAATGGATAATGAACAAACCTTGTTTACATATGTATACATTAGAACCGTTATTTCATGACATTCTATCAACATTTATTCACATCAATATGGTCCAGATATTAGACTTCATTCAAAGAAACAATTCAAACCGTTTTGTTCATAGCAATAATTGACATTTTCTCAGTGGTGCCATGTGGGACAAGCTTATGACTTGCAGCATGTAATAGTTATTTTCAGGTTTGTTTTGATTGACTTAGCCATTGAAAAAGCATCTCAAATAATCACTTTGATTGTTGTTCATTGCTTTATCACTTTGTCTTGAACACTCCCAGCAAATGAAATGCTCATGCGACCTTTCATTGTCTGTCTATTATGCCAAATATTTTAACCACCAAATATGCAGTAGTCTGCATTTATCAGGAGGTAAGAAAAGTGGCGACATCAAAAGCATTACAAGGCATAAAGTCAAAGCATCTGATACAACGCTTGTCATTTTCTACTAAATGACTCTGCCAATGCAGTCGAATCCCCTCATTGATGAGGCACTTGAACCTCTTTTATTGCGATGTGGATTATTAGATTAACTATATTTGGAGTGTGTGCAACATTATTCTCTGGCCAACTGTGTCTGGATCTGCTGGTTGGCACCCCTCTCCTCAGCACACGCAGTGGGGAGAGGTCCCAGTTTCAAATCTGAATGGTGGCATTCTCACTGTATTTCTCCCAAAAAGAAAAAAAAAAAATCTGAAAGCTTCCATTGAACACTTTTGGAAGTTCTATGCAAACTTCAATATTCTCGTTAGCAAATGAACAACTATTACGATATTGTCCTTTTCAAAGTTTTGTCTCTTGCAAAAGAGTAGAAAGTGTTCCATGGAAAAAGTGTTCTGTAAACCCAAGGAGAAGCTTTTGGCAGAGAACGATTGGCTTTTGCTGTCTCCTTTGTTTTCATTATCAGAATTTTGCTTTTGATCCTGTAGCTTCCCTGACCTTCATTTGGAGGCACTGTTGTCTCTCTTTCAGTAAATGGTGGCCTCTGCCCTCCTTTCCCTCAACAAAAAAAGAAAAAGAAAAAATAATGGGAACACTTATAGTTCTAAATCCATTAGACTATAAAATTGCCTATTAACTTTGAAGATAAAATTCTTTTAAAGTTAAAACCTTATAGCTTAATAAACGTACCTTTTGTAAGCCCCAGAGCTCTCCGAGGACATATTTGTCTGTCCCATAATAGGACACATATTGCTCTCATCTATGTTCATCTTCTACAATTTCTTTAATCTGTTTTTTGAATTTTCATGCATCTTTGGGATCCATGCAGTCCTCAAGTATTGAATCAAAATGACATCAGTAAAATGATATGCTTGCCTTCAAAGTCCTCTTTTCTGTAGGAGGCAGTACCTTTCTTGACAGAAATCTAGTAACAAAGTTAAGGATATTATATTGTGGTGCCTGGAATTATTATTATTATTATCATTATTATTTTAGCAATGTATTATCTACTATCTGATGTGTTGGTTAAGATTTCTCTCTCTCCCTGATCATTCAATAAAACTCAAGTTACATACCTTTCTTTCTATTTCAAAGTCTTATTAGTTTGGTGTATTCTGCAGAATTATTTTCCAAATATGAAGATGAAAAGGATAAACTATATGCCCGTTACGAACAACAGCGTGAGTAACAGTGTTTGTTTCCAGTTACTTGGAATCCATCCAGCCTACTTTCAGCAGATGTTCAATGTTTTACATTTCTTCTCGAGTTTTCAGGGAAGAAGGAAAAAGCTAATCTGTCGAAACTTGAGAAGGCTTGTGCTCTGAAGATTGCCAGAGCAGAAGAATCTCTAAAAAAGAAGAAGCAGGTATATGAATGAGGGATGTTTAAGTTAGCAGACTGTCATTTATGATTTTCTACTGTTCTCTAATTGTTTTATCTGCTTTTATTTGCAAAATTATCTTGATGTATTATAATTTTCATCCTAAGAGTGAGCCATGGTGCAATAGTAAGGTTTTTTTATTATGATCTGGAGTTCGTAACATAGCCTTTCTACATGTAGGAGTAAGGCTGCATACATTTGACCCCTTCCAGACCCTGCAATGGCCGGAGTCTCGTGCATTGCGCCGCTGTTTTTATCATAACTTTCGCCCCAAGACCTGCATTGTTATACCACTTTTTTTATACATTATGCCTGGGTGTTTAACAATCACTTGTGCATGCTATACAAGATATATGAATGTGGTTTCTATATAAAGCTTGTGTATAAAGATATATCAATTTGAAAGAGAAAAAAAATGCGAAAAGATTTAACTGTACATTTTTAATCTAATATATTATTTTCAGAAAGAATCTGCCCAATATATTTGATTTTCTATTTTGGAAATATAGACGAATTGAAATGATTTCATATTCTTTTCCCTAGTGATGTAATTTCAAAGTTTATGCATGTATTCCACTTTCCCACGATCTACTTTCCAATGATGCTACTTTATGTCAATGTGATCCAGGATGACAAATCTTTCAGTATATTGCGCAAGTCTCTTGGCTCATTTCTGGAAGGCGCATCTGATGATGATTTTGGGCCTGATGAATGAGCCTTGATTACCGGCAACTGCTCTTGGATATGGGGAAGCATAAAATTCTGTATATAAACCTTATTCCCTTTGACATCATCTATCTTCTTTAACTGAAGATTTTGCCCAATTATTGGACAGTGAATTGGGATTAAAATTTGTCAATGGTTCCTAGGCCCTAGAATCTGTTTTGTTATAAGAAATGGGGTATCTACAGTAATCATCACATTGCCTGTTTCTAGTTTTCCAGGACCTGGACTACTGAAACACTGTTGGTAAAGCAGATGATGTTAAATCTTTTGACAATGAGATACCGGGAATTGCACCAACCATTGACTTGTGTGAACCACAAGACATTGCACTTATCCTCAATATCTTACATGAATGATTTCATCATCTCAAGCAAAATTATTCCTGTTACCAGAAGATTATACATGTTCTCAAAGAGGTTTTCTATCATCAGTTGGCGATACATTATGGACTACTCCATTGGCTAGAACAAAGGTAATTGAATGTCAATGACTGGATAATATCTCTCATAGTTTTAAGATTTAGAGGATATGGTTTTCTCAGAACAAGGTTTTAGATTTTTAAGGAAGATTTAAGTACCAGATTAGTACTCTTTTCACTACAACTTTAATATTTTCTTTACAGAACGTGATCTTATGGTACTGTTTCTCTCTGACCAAAACATTCAACTATGCTTCTCTTGCATTTGGCTTCTGTAATGGCAAGATTGTTTTCTTGAAAGTTATGCAGTGTACCTTTCTGTTGCTCACCACTGTGTTGGGCTGCATTAAACAGAGTTCACATGGTATCGTAGTTTCAGAATTATCTAAATTTTTATTTATGATTTGAGTAAATAAAAGCAAGACACTATCAGCTTTTCAAATCAACTGAACTTCAAAGAGCTCACTGAAGAAAAATCACTGGATTTAATCAAGCTTGAGAGGCCTAATGATCTGTAATAAGATACCAAGAGCTCAGATCCTATTGTGAATTGGGGCTGGGGCTGCCTAAGTAGTCACACCTGTCAATTTAGCTTAGAGGTTCGGGCTTCAAGTCTTGGGTGGTGCATCAGCATCTTCAAGTATTTGAACTTGGATGATCGTAATGTGTGCAGCTTTTCTTCCTTTCTCTTATAAGAAGGGCAAATTCTAATTTATCTGTCATCAGTCAGGTGAATAGTGATGCTCATAAATGACATAAATACAAATATTTGAAAAAGAAACTTTACATTCTTCCGGGATGGAGCGTCATCTAGATCGTTAGCAGTCTGAACTCCAAACCACACAGCATGGTGCACTTACATCTAAATCTAACGTGCACAACAAAATTTCAACATAATGATTTGGCTGGCTAAGAGCCCCCTAAATGACCCATTATTGATCGAGGGCTTATCAATCTGCACCATCTTTCATGCCTCACATTGCCCACATGGGAGAGGCTCAGGTTTGAAAGCTCATCGGACGAGCAGCTGGTCCGATACAGAAGGGACAGTTGGATCACCATCGTGATCCATGATCGGCGAGCTTTGAGATTGCTGATATCAGGGAGACCCAGATACAGCTTCAAAGCGCATGCCAGTTACGTATCACGATGGTAATCCAATGGTCGATAAAAGTGCTGCATCGGACCCCCAACAGACCTAAACCACTCCCATTAATCTAAAAGCATTCCACTGACTCGCTTGTATTAGGACCATCCAGTTGCATGACATCTCAAATTTTACCAGCATGCTCCACAGAGAACATGCACCAGTAAAACTTCATCATAAGAAACAGTAAGTGTACCTGCATTGACGATAGATAGATTACAACCTGATCATGGCATGCAACATATTACGGAAATAACAAAACGAATGCCTGACATATAACTACAAAAATATCTTAAAGTTTCTGTTGCTCAAGTTCCTGCCGCAATGGACGGCTTGGCTTGTTTGATCGGCCATTTGCTGAACTCGAACCCAGTGGAGGAAAATCATCTGAACCCAATTTAAAGGGGCTGCTAGAAGCCAGCCCAGCAATTTCTACTTGCTCCTGGGCCTTCGAATTATGGCTCCAGTGGCAGTGCATATGTTTACCCAGAACTTGAGCTTCTGGAGTAATTTGCTGCTGATTTGGAGAAAGTGTGTTAGCTACTTGTTGCACTGGGGATTTTATTGGTGGATATGCAAGAGGATGAAGATTCTGCAGAGCCGGGTCAGGTGAGAACTTGTAAGGAAGCTTACTGTCATCCATCTTTCTGAACGTAATAGAAATCCTGTGCAATAGGTAATGTGATAGAAGCGGTTAGAAATGGCAGTAAGTTGCAGATATAATAACTCAATCACATGAATAAACTGCATGGAAGAAACTTCAAGTATAGACACTACCTTTCAGTGGGGACAGCTGGCACACAATGCTTTGCCACATCAGCACCATTGCCATTTAAGACAAGCACAGAACTGCGAAGTGAAAAAAGATATGAAAAAAAAGCAAAATCCTATTTTAAACTGTTTAGAACCTATTATAGTTAAGCTTGTCCAGAGGTATGTGTACTACCAATAGCAGTTAACATAAGTAGCATCATAGTGATAAACAAAGGAGATAATAAGCATACCCAACAGGTAGAGGTATTGCGGTAGATCCTGAGAATTCTCCTGGTCCCATTATTTTAAGTTCTCTGCCAAATAAAATATTACACTTCGATAGCAAGGAGACAGTGCAAAAAGGCCGGAGGAAGTCATGATGATCTATGTGAGGAGGAATGCAGTCATCTTTATCATATATGTTGATGATGCAACTATCAGGGACACAAGTGGGAGGAAGGACATGCCATGCAACCATTCTCTTGATCATTGTTTTTAATAAGGGCGGAATAGGATCTACTTCCTCATCCTGTATTATGCCTGGAGGATTCCCATAATTGTCCTGCAAAGTACATAACTTGTGGTAAGAATCACAACGGCCAACATAGCTATAAAGGTGGAAATGCTGCGAGTTATGGCAAGCAATACACATACCACTGCATAGTTGTAGCAGCATCCAAATTGTATCGTTACACGCCCCTTCCCACGCATCCATTTTCGTGGTTCCGAATATGTGCGTCCTAGGGCCAAAAAATCAAAGTTTAAATAAGAGAATCAAAAGTTAATTACCCATGCAATTTTACATTAAAAATATGAAAAAAATATAAGATATAGTTCGATGCATAACTTTCCATATTTTAATACTGAAATACAAGTGACAGAACAACAAATTCCATAAAATTTAGTACATAAAATCAAGTATTGAGATTCAAATAGCAGTAGCTTGAATATTTGTTACTTATGTGTAACACAGTAACCATTCATTGCAATGTAAGTCCTGAACAAAACTTATGGTAATTGCTAATGTTCTTAACAAGTTGATCTAACAGTCTGTTAACTCTTATTTTAGATAAGTCAAAATGAAATTAATGAACAAGTTTTCCATGGAGTGTGGAAGTTATCTGATGCATGTGCATCAACAGGGCATCCTGACATAGTTTCTCCACACTCAACTGACATGCAAGTAAAAAATTTGCTGCAACTCTTCTCCCCCCTGTTACCCAACATTACACAAGAGAATAAAGATTGCACAAAACAGTGAGCGTTTTGATGGATATAACATTTCGTTCTTCCATGCACCATATGTTCTGCAAGTCTGGGCAGAAGGATAACATATTGATGATAGCATCCTTAAAAATGAAAATGAATTTCAGAAAAAGAGCTTTGATTACATTCTATATCAGTCAGAATATTTGCAAGGAATAAAGATAGCTAACACTAGAAACTGTCAATGGCAGCTCTAAAGCTACTTAAATACCAGAACCAGTCAATGTCAGTGAAGTGTTTTTTCAAGAAAGTATTGAACTCGTGATTGATAAATGAACATCAGGTGTATGTCCGTCATCCTTCATGCAGTAAATGAGCAAAGCGGGGAGAGAATATTATACTGTTTACCATGGGATGTTAATTCCCCTCAATGGTGCAGTCTAGTTAATAAACGGGACCACAATTTTAATCAAGGTGATCAAAAGAGTCTGGCTATAAATATATAAGGACAGGAGATCACCCCAGACCACAAAGGATTTCTTTTACAGGCTTCAAAAAAAAATGTTTCATCAAATAAACCATATATCAAATCTTCAGAGAAGGTTGTATAAAAGCTTTTGAATGATCTCTTCAGAGACATCTGACAGAGAACAAAAAAAAGGAAGACTTTGAATAAATCTCTTGTTGAATTTCTTTTTTCATCACTCCAACTTTTATCCTATAACTAAAAAGCTTATAACATTAATATATTGAACATATTTTCTAACTGGTAGTTCACATGCAAGATAAAGGCCTTGATTACATCTCATGCTACTGTTCTCTTCGTGCCAGCAAGAAGCTTATATATTGACAGCTCTTAACATTAAAGTTAACAAAATTCCCAAGTGGCAGTCTGCATACAGGATATTTATTTATCAAAGAGTTTATGATTGTTCTACACTATGCCATGATTTTTTCCTATAATAGCACAATTTTGCCTCAATCTACACTTTCCATGTAATTAAAAAAAATTTCTATACTACAACAGCAAATTTTTGCATTGATCTATGCATATCAGAACCATAACTAGATTTGCACGTAGCACAAAATCAAGATTATATTTTATAACGATAAAGCAAAAAACATTTTCATGGCGATTCTAGTATGACACAATGCAGTGCAAGAACATAAAAAACTCTTGGCAATTGGCATAGCAGTAACCAGCGCCTGTATGTTCTTATCACCACAAATAAAAGTGCAAGAAGGGTAACCAAGATCATACTTCTGAGTTGCCGATTCCTCCCCTTCTCCTGAACATCGTAGACGCAAGCCACAATCCTCTTCTGCTCCGCTGCACTAAAAACTCCAGTATGAAGCTCGAGCCCCTCGAGCACATTGATCCACCGGCCATCGACCCTCTCCATGTGCTTGAAGTCCTTCTTCCTCCCTACCATCGAGAACCTTATCGCCTCCCTCTGATCCCTCGACAACGGAGTCCCTCCACTGGCCCTAGCCTTCTCCGCCGCCCCCGCCAAATCATCTCCATCATCTCCTTCCTCCAGCGACCTCGAACTCGAATTGTTGAATTGCCGGTTGTGCTGCCCAGGCGTCCGGGCCCAATCGGAAGCCGGCGAGCTCCCGGTCGACCTCGCCGACGAAGAGTTGGATCGATACCCGCCATTAATCGAAGCAGGGGATCTTCCTTTTCCGCCACGCCTGATCGAAACCTTATCAAGTTTTCCTGAAAGATAAAGGCAAGATTTGTGATCTTGGATCCAACAAAGAAAAAAAAAAAGAATCGCAAGAGGTGGAAGATTTCGCAACTGGATCAAAATAGACATGAAAATTAGAAATTAATCCCTAACATGGGAGAGAATTTTGAACAACTAACCGTCAAGGTTGTCGACGGCGGGAGGGGATGCGCCTTCAGCCATGGCGCCGCTCGGGAAGAAGAGTAGAATCGGTTCAACAGAGAGATTGGGTTATGGAGTTTGTGAGGCTTCGGAATTAGGGTTTTGTAATTTATGCAGGAAAGGGGAGAGCGAGAGAGAGAGAGTTTCTGAGTTTCGGAATAAGGGTTTTGCACTTTCTGAGTTTCGGAGAGAGAGAGAGAGTAGATTAGCTGTTGGAGTTGGACGCGGATTGGGATTAGCAGCGCTTTATGCGCTTTCCGGTTGTCCGACGTGGCAAAGGCCGCCAAAGCGGTAGCGACGGATCTCGCCTCGGGAGATGGGCTGGTGGGGGCCCACTAGATTGGTCAAGAGGAGAGCTTTTAACATGTTGGATTTATTTATTTATTAAGAACATGGAGGGAAAACCCAGTAGGATTCATGATCTTGCGGCCTTATAAAGTCTGCGTTGTTGTTGTTGTCTCATACCTCCCTGTTTTCAGGCCAACCAATACTCCACATCAAGAGCCATGGAAAACTAGGATTCTTATATGGTGATTAGCTTCACATTAGACCCCCACTCCAGGGAACTCTTTAAGATAAATTTTGGTAACAATATTAGAAAACGATTGATGTGGAGGAGGGAAAAGAATCTTTACTACAAATGTTTCTATTGCCAAATTTATTGCTACTTGGGATGGGCTAGTATGTGCAGTTAATTACTCATCTTTATGCAAGATATGTATGGTTCGAGGGCGATTCTGGATAGATAAACTACTTTTACCTCGATGTTTACTGAATGTGTCGCTAGTTGATTCATTCTTATGCATCTCATATTTTTGAAGAGGGGGATGGCATTGCCGACCGGTAGCACCTCATATGGCTCATAATACAACTAGCTTTCCATGGACTTTTACTGTTAATTATTATTTAGAACTTAGATTGTTATTGGATATTGCCGGATGTATTCATATTCGATGCATTTGAGTTGTATCTCAATTTGCTATGCCAAAGAAGGTTGGATTTGAGTTAGATCTATGTTGCATATGCATCCACCAAATCCACTTGCATAGTGGAATAATAATTATCTTTAAACTGTCGGGGAACTTCACATAACCAAAAAAAACTGTAAAAATAGAAACAAATAATTAGGTTATAATACTAGTAGTTGGAATTTAATGATCTTCAAATTTTCTTTGTTCCCTGTATTCTTCAAGGAAATAAGTCCTTTCAGTTCATGTTACAATATTGGATTC
This sequence comes from Phoenix dactylifera, assembly GCF_051530095.1. Taxonomy (NCBI): domain Eukaryota; kingdom Viridiplantae; phylum Streptophyta; class Magnoliopsida; order Arecales; family Arecaceae; genus Phoenix; species Phoenix dactylifera. The sequence goes on from NC_143191.1 coordinate 5,306,381, forward strand.
CACACTACGTCAAGTTATTTGTTGCAATTTCATGTTGTTGTTGGCTATTAAAAGGATCCAGAAGCCGAAATGGACTCTGATACTGAATCCTTTACTGCAATTCAGATGTTCTCATTATATATTTCTTACCAAGTTTACCAAATTTTTTGGTTTAGTGATACCTTTTTTTGCCCCCAACTCACACGTCAATATTCTAAACTTATGCTGAAATTTATGCAGGAGAAGGACTGGAGTTTTCAGTACAAGGAGATATGGAACTTCAGCCATTTTACCGGCAATGCAACAAAAACTATGTCAGGAATTTTCCGCTTCTCCTGTCACCGCACTAAGTATATGCTACTTTGTAGTAGATAAAATCAAAGCTTAACCTTTTGTGTCAAGTTTTCAGATGCAGCTGGAAATGAAACTTGCTGCAGGATTTTCTCCAAAGAATATTACGGTAGAAGCAGCACAGACAACAACACCCGTTCCATTGAATTAGATAGGTAATTGTATTACTTATGATGTCCGAGAAAATGGTTTCGCATTGCTTATGAAATATTCATTCTCTTACAAAAGATAGAACATGAATGAATCCTCTCAAGGGAAACCTTAACCAATTCAACTCTATCTAAGATGTGCTTGATGGGCAATTCTTTTAATAACACAGTACGAGGCCAGATCCTTATGTAGACTTGGAAATCCTAACCCACACAAATTCCTAATAGGGTTAAGTTAATGGCGGCATGCATCAAATCATATGGAGAGAAATTTAAACTTATTTTCTTATGAAAAAAAAATCATCACATCACAAAGATCTCGACGAAATATTAAAGCATTCAAGGAGAAGTTTTTAATATACTTGCTAAAAGCTCAGTCCTCATTGATCATAGTTTAGCAGTCAGTTGAAAGACAAGGAGTTGATACAAGCACAAATAGGCTGCAACAATGAAAGGAAATAAGGTTGCCACCATACTGCCGTCAGTAGCTATTGGAAAAGGAGACCTGGTTAAAAAGCACTGGCATTTATGCAACAAGCCCAGTAGTTCAGTGTGAGAACAAAGAATATGATGATAGAGAAGCTCTCAAGGAAGCAGTGTTGCTCTTGCCGACATCACCAAATGTTTGCTCGTTCCCACTTTCATGTAGACCTGGTTTTCCTCAAAACGTTTTCCATGAAATCTAGCAGGGAATTCATCAAGGAACAGCAGTGTGAAAACCAGAGGGATTTTTTGCCACCGAAACAATCGTCTTCCTGACATGATCAGAGGGATTTTTAATAATTTTCACCACCATTTGTACAACAATGCATGTCAAGATCTCTAGGATTTTTTTATACCCAGACAACCTTGATCTTTGGATTTGCAGACCATATCTTAGTTAGGTAGGAAGAATCCTCCTTTCACCAACTGAGACCCTTTCCAAAAGAATACCCGTTCTAATCTGATCTGTTGTCTTAATCATCCAATCAGGTGCCAAAAAAAAGTAATAGATGGGTAGATTAGATAATACTGCCTCCAAACAAAAATGTTTTTGAAGCCCAAACTAGCTAACTTTTTCTCCATTTTATCAAGTGGAGATATCGAATCACTTCTCTTAAGTATCCCCTACCGGAGGAAGACATTTTTTTCAAAGTATTTATGAAGTTTGCCTTCAAGGATAGCAGCTAGAGACTTGCTCCTCCCAATATAAACCCAAACTAGATCATATCTAAAAAAAAGGTAGCCTACCTGCCATTATAGGATCTGGAGAGGGTGGCCAAATATATGCAGCCTTGCAACTATGTTCAAAGAGGCTATTTTTGTATTTCGAATCTATAATTCTTCATGTCACAATGGAGCAACCTTATCATTGCACCAAGGCTCACCCTCTCCAAACTAGATTATAGTTTTGATTAGAATAATCAAACTTTTCAATCCACAAGCTAAGTTAAAGAGGTATAAAGTTCATTTGAAAATGCACACAAGTTGTATCTTAGCATCCAAAAATAATAGAGTATCATTAGCAAATCATAAAAAGATGATCATAATTTCATTAATTTTTTGAAATTGAACCCTCAGTCATAAAGCTGAGATAAAGAGCACCATCAAAATGGGATTCAAAAAATACAGCAGAAAACATCATTATCCCGCCATGTTTTTTCACTTTAATATACTACCACAATGTCAAAAGTGGTCTCAAGTTTGCAAGTGTAAAGCACCTTCCATGTCAGCTCTATATGCTTATAACTCAGAATTGTGATCATTGCAGCAGTCCACTTCTCATGCCCAATCCAATGGCTAAAACATATAGGACGATACAGCCGCCTATGGTGCCAAAAGTGGTCTCCCAGAATTGGAAAAAAGTTGGAACATCAAATAGCGAAATACCTATATTCATACCAAATATGCTCACAACCACAATGCCAGCAGTGACTACAACAGTTGCGGTGGTGATCATGACTCCCGTCTGTAGCAGCTGATTCTGTTTCTCATCTAGCATGATGTTGATGTAATCTTCTGTATCGTCCACATACTCTTTCAACTATGTGCAGATAGGAGAGACATTAGAGTCAGAAACCCAAAAGAAAGCTATAAAAATTACTGGTAAAACCAACGTCTGCTGTGCTGGTACCGAGCCCCGGACCGGTTGCCCAGCGGCATGGGTCGGTACGGCCGTGAGCCGTGCCGTGCTGGCCTTGTACCGACGCAGTAAGAGGCGGGAGAGAGGGAGAACGGGAGAGAGGAAAAGAGAGAAAAAAGAGGGAGGCCAGCAGAGAGCCAACAAAGGGCCGAGGAGCCGCCGCGCGAAGGAGGTAGAGGTCGAGGAGGAGGGGCTCCGCCTCCTCCGTGCGGCAGCTCCTCGGCCTCCGCCGGCCGGCCTTTCTCTTCTTTCCTCTCCCTCTCCCTCCCTCCTTCGTTCTCCATCTCGGTCCACCGTCGGTACGGCTCGAGACACCCCAAACCGGGTGGTTCGGGACGATTTCGACAACCATGGGTAAAACTGTTAATTTAGCAATGGAGAATGTGATTTATTAACAAAACTACAAGAAGTTACAGTGTTACTACAATCTGGAGCATCAATGGTGTTCATAGTTGTTGTGGTCTACATGAAGAAAAACCTCAGCAGTATATCAAACTCGATGTATTAGAAGGACAAAAACATGAATCTATGAAATCTACTTGATTTTTGAGCTCAGCAAAAAATCTTCCAACTAATAATTATTTTCAGAATGAGAAATATTTTTTTAAAAGAAACTATTAAGCTGGAATGAATAGAGGCAGACAAATTATGTGCAGGATATAGCCTCTTTTACTTAGTAGATTAATGCATGGCCACGTGCAATGCACATGAGAGTATGCATAGAACATCTGATGAATGTCTGGAGTTTTGACTATATATTAGTCTAGATATAGATAACAATATTAGTTCTGTAACAACTATTCTAGCACTAGTACTTTTTCAGGGGCAAATTGGCCTTTACAGTGTCTATTTGGAACATAAAAATTTCACGTATTTAAAATTTCAGTTATTTAGCCTAAGGTAGAATACCAATAATAGTTCTTGCAAGTTGCCTTCTATATTTCCTCTTAAAGCTCGGCAATAGTGATACTAGTTGTATCAACCACTCATAAAAGAATAAAAGTAGATCAAGGTACTGAAAGATTGCAAGAGAAAAAACAGGCTACATACATGGGATAAATTGTTTAGAGTGCCATCAATCTGCACAAAGTAAGCCTCTAGAAGCATCTCCAACTCCTGAATGTTAGGCTTAAAAGCAGCTAAGCTTCCATGGCTGCTGTCTGTCTCATCTTTAAAAACTTCATCCCTGAATACACAGATAATTTGATGCAAGAAACTTCCTTAACATGGTGAAAGGCATATATTAAGACATTAAATACAAGAACTATCATAAATAGTTAAAGAAGTCTTTATAAGAATTGTTAAATCCATAGCCAACAATTCCAATAAAATCACACAGATCAGACTAAATTCAGGCAAAGTAGTTGTTACTATGGCTACAATTACTAGTTCTAATGATCTACTGTAGAAAATGTTTGCTCACAATGAATTCGGTCAAAAGAGAAGCAAAGCTGCTATCCTTGTAGAGGAACAAAAAATATCAATATGGAAAATGCAATATTCAACCGTCAGGTCATCAATATTTGTCCTATCTGCAATTCAAGTGGTCTTGTCCAGGCATAGAGTCCTCTGGCTTGCTCCAGCAGCCAAAAAGGTGGACCCAAACGTACAGCTAGCCATATCAGGCATTACTTCCCGTTTTTTGCCAATTTTTGTCCACCCTTGTTTCATGGTTCACCTAACAAGTTCAAAATTGTGATCGAAATGGCAAAATGACCTAACCAATATATGTAATTATAGTAGATAAATAATAGTCACTCTTCTATGACCTACTTAGTGTGAACAGGCTCGGACAGGCTGGTGGTCATCTAGGTCCTTAAAAAGCTATCATATTTTCAAAAGAGGAAATGGTGTGCCAGCATATCCAGACTAATCAGATACATTAAATCCATACCCATTATGGACCCAACTCACCAACCATGTCCGCATTCTACTTTGCTCTGCACATATAAAATAAAGCTTGAGACTTCTCTACTTAAATTTATGCTTCATAGCTTATCCAATGTGGACAAGAAGAGGCTAGGATAATGATGATGAATGGTTCGGATATTCGTTGATGTTTGTTATGCCAGTTTTACCTGTCTTGGTTCACTGTGCTTAGTTAGATTGTTACTTTGATCAGAGAAGGTGACCTACATACTGAGTGAACCAAGGCTTAGTGAAATAGAAATGGTACCCTAGTATATAGGGGGAAAAGGTGCCGGATAATCCTCTCTGGGCGCTCTCTAAGTTTCAAGTTACTGTGGCTCTAACAATGTTTGAGTTCAAGTTGTTGTCAGTGGGATTCTATTGGACAGATTTGTCCCATGAAGCACATTGCATGGAGGCACATGGAGTTCGATTTATGTTCGATCGAGTGCTAGGGTCTGTAGGCCCAAGATAAGTTATACTAGTATGCCGACATCCACAACGCCCATTACATATAAAAAGAATAGATAAGTATTAAATGAAGAAGAGAAAATTAAAAACTAATATAGAATATGAACATCAATATAGAAGACTATATCAAGAAATTTCTTGTTAAAAGCCTTATTAGTTTTCCCCTTCTTAATATAATTTTAAATAGAAATATAAGAACAAACCAAGATATCATCAACTAACTTTCTTAATATAGAATCAGACATGAGGTGGGAGAAGCCCATCTCAAGCATTAATTTTGGTCCTTTAAGACATTATTTCAACTTTTTTCTGTAACTTTGAGAGTAGGAAACTATTTTTGCACTTATACATGCCCTATTTATAAGTTCATTCTCTTAATTCATAATTTATTTTCTTATTTCATTTATTTTAAGAAGAAAATAGTTCTAGTACTGGTTTCATGTTTTCTTTGTCAGCTTTTATTAAAAGGAGTCAATAGAAGAGATCAAAGAAATCTTGAATTTTGTTCCTTTTTCCTTCTTAATTCTTAGCATTGTTTCCATATGAACATTAAATTCTGTTATAATTTTCCATAAAAAAGGGCTAATCTGAGAGCTTTGGAAATAGTAATTTCATTCAACATTGTTTTTCTTCTAACTACTCATTACTTATTCCACCATCTTTAAGTTATTTGTAAAAAATAAGATTGGCTATGATTGTGATGATGACATGGGTGTAAAGGAAGAAAATAAACTACATCCTAAAGCATTATCTTTCAATATTTTCTTGTTTTCTCATTAATTTGATCTTGAATTTATTTCTCGTTAGTGATTCTCCTCCACAAATTACTGCACAAGAATAAAAACTAGTTACCGATTGACATATCGTTCAGTGTTATTCCTTTTCTTTTGACATGCATTTTGCATGCGCATATGCTAGTATCAGTGAAAGAGGATAAGTCATACAATGAACTAAAGGCAGTCGACTAAAAGCAATCCACAACTTAACAGATAATCAGAGACAAAAGCACTACTGTTATTTGGTAAAATCAATCAACTGAAATAAGTAGATGCTAGCCAATCATGCTACCATTTTACTTTGGATTTCTATGAATTATTAGAAAGTAACAAAAATATGGGCAGGTCATATAACATATTCACAAGGTTGATGTGCAATTAACCTTGATGACATCACAATGGATAATGAACAAACCTTGTTTACATATGTATACATTAGAACCGTTATTTCATGACATTCTATCAACATTTATTCACATCAATATGGTCCAGATATTAGACTTCATTCAAAGAAACAATTCAAACCGTTTTGTTCATAGCAATAATTGACATTTTCTCAGTGGTGCCATGTGGGACAAGCTTATGACTTGCAGCATGTAATAGTTATTTTCAGGTTTGTTTTGATTGACTTAGCCATTGAAAAAGCATCTCAAATAATCACTTTGATTGTTGTTCATTGCTTTATCACTTTGTCTTGAACACTCCCAGCAAATGAAATGCTCATGCGACCTTTCATTGTCTGTCTATTATGCCAAATATTTTAACCACCAAATATGCAGTAGTCTGCATTTATCAGGAGGTAAGAAAAGTGGCGACATCAAAAGCATTACAAGGCATAAAGTCAAAGCATCTGATACAACGCTTGTCATTTTCTACTAAATGACTCTGCCAATGCAGTCGAATCCCCTCATTGATGAGGCACTTGAACCTCTTTTATTGCGATGTGGATTATTAGATTAACTATATTTGGAGTGTGTGCAACATTATTCTCTGGGCAACTGTGTCTGGATCTGCTGGTTGGCACCCCTCTCCTCAGCACACGCAGTGGGGAGAGGTCCCAGTTTCAAATCTGAATGGTGGCATTCTCACTGTATTTCTCCCAAAAAGAAAAAAAAAAAATCTGAAAGCTTCCATTGAACACTTTTGGAAGTTCTATGCAAACTTCAATATTCTCGTTAGCAAATGAACAACTATTACGATATTGTCCTTTTCAAAGTTTTGTCTCTTGCAAAAGAGTAGAAAGTGTTCCATGGAAAAAGTGTTCTGTAAACCCAAGGAGAAGCTTTTGGCAGAGAACGATTGGCTTTTGCTGTCTCCTTTGTTTTCATTATCAGAATTTTGCTTTTGATCCTGTAGCTTCCCTGACCTTCATTTGGAGTCACTGTAGTCTCTCTTTCAGTAAATGGTGGCCTCTGCCCTCCTTTCCCTCAACAAAAAAAAAAAAAAAGAAAAAGAAAAAATAATGGGAACACCTATAGTTCTAAATCCATTAGACTATAAAATTGCCTATTAACTTTGAAGATAAAATTCTTTTAAAGTTAAAACCTTATAGCTTAATAAATGTACCTTTTGTAAGCCCCAGAGCTCTCCGAGGACATATTTGTCTGTCCCATAATAGGACACATATCGCTCTCATCTATGTTCATCTTCTACAATTTCTTTAATCTGTTTTTTGAATTTTCATGCATCTTTGGGGATCCATGCAGTCCTCAAGTATTGAATCAAAATGACATCAGTAAAATGATATGCTTGCCTTCAAAATGAGTTGGTATTTGTCTCCCGGTCCTCTTTTCTGTAGGAGGCAGTACCTTTCTTGTCAGAAATCTAGCAACAAAGTTAAGGATATTATATTGTGGTGCCTGGAATTATTATTATTATCATTATTATTTTAGCAATGCATTATCTACTATCTGATGTGTTGGTTAAGATTTCTCTCTCTCCCTGATCATTCAATAAAACTCAAGTTACATACCTTTCTTTCTATTTCAAAGTCTTATTAGTTTGGTGTATTCTGCCGAATTATTTTCCAAATATGAAGATGAAAAGGATAAACTATATGCCCGTTACGAACAACAGCGTGAGTAACAGTGTTTGTTTCCAGTTACTTGGAATCCATCCATCCTACTTTCAGCAGATGTTCAATGTTTTATATTTCTTCTCGAGTTTTCAGGGAAGAAGGAAAAAGCTAATCCGTCGGAACTTGAGAAGGCTTGTGCTCTGAAGATTGCCAGAGCAGAAGAATCTCTGAAAAAGAAGAAGCAGGTATATGAATGAGGGATGTTTAAGTTAGCAGACTGTCATTTATGATTTTCTACTGTTCTCTAATTGTTTTATCTGTTTTTATTTGCAAAATTATCTTGATGTATTATAATTTTCATCCTAAGAGTGAGCCATGGTGCAATAGTAAGGTTGTTTTATTATGATCTGGAGTTCGTAACATAGCCTTTCTACATGTAGGAGTTGTCACGCCCCGGACCCGGATCCGTGACACGGCCGTGCTATTGCCGACTATCGCCCACAGTAGCACGCAGCCTCATACAGGGGTAACAGGTAGCCAAAAGGATTCAAACTTATATATATATATTAAAAGTTTTGCAGTACAACCTTCAAGTTTGAAACCAAAAATACAGAACTTCTATGCTATTCAAATGTACAAAAGTATATAAGCTTCTCCAAAAATACGAAGCTCTGTAACAAAATAAAAACATATCTGGTGGCGATCACTGATGAGGATCTGAAAGAAAACGAAGCATAAACAGATGTGAGCTACACGGCTCAGTAAGTAATCCTGCATAATCCTACCGGATCAACCAGTAGGCTAAACATGTAAATCAGGGTTTGAGAAGCTGACATGCATGTTTATCTAATAATCATCATGGTATAATATGTATGCAATTTAAACAAGGTAGTAGTGCAAATCACAAAATTTTCATAATATATGCATATAAAACCGTGCCCCCGGCATGCCGTGGTCCATTCTCTCGGATGCTACTGCGAAGTCAGACTCGACCACTGGCGGGGCCAGCTCAGTTACTATTCAGCCACTGGCGGGGCAGGCTCAGTTACTATTCAGCCACTGGCGGGGCAAGCTCAGTTACTATTCAGCCACTGGCGGGGCAGGCCCAATTCCAACTCAGCCACTGGCGGGGCAGGCTCAGTTACTATTCAGCCACTGGCGGGGCAGCTCAGTTACTATTCAGCCAATGGCAGCTCAGTCATTCTCAGTAGCATCTTTGAGCCCATTATAGTGCCTCTGGGCTAGCTAAGACTTTATAAACTTACATGCATGATTAAAATATCAGTATCATCATGTTGCATACATAGCCATAGCTTCTGGGATCATGCAAGTTACTTATGCATTGTAACATATCATGCATGAAACATATATACTTAAAATAAATGCTTAGGAAAACATTAATAACATGACATGATCCACAACAGGATTAGGACAGGTTACTTACATTCTTCACTAATCATGCATACAATTCAAATTATATGAAAAACACTGGTTCATCTTATAAAACGTAATACAAGATCTACGATAGGATTAAGACAGATTACTTACCTCAATTCGCTTTCCAAATTTCTCAAGTCCAGGTGACAAATCCTTAATCACCTAAAACAACACCATAGGGATCACATTATTCCCCATTTATTTATTATAAAATTTCTTAGTTCATCATACTATGAACTTACTTGCTTGGATCCCATCCAAGGATCTAGCCCAAGTCCAATTTACCCAATTTAGAGCCTTTGGGGCTTGATTTTTAGACTTAGCCTAGTCTAATTGGGCTTGGGTTAGCCAAATTTGGCTAACCCATTTCATTTTTTTTTTCTTTTCTTTTTTTTTTTTCCTTCTTTTCTTCTCCTTTCTTTCTCTTTTCTTTTTCTTCTTTTCTTCTCCTTCCCGAAGCTTCTCCCGACTCCTCTCTTCCTTCCGCCGCGAAGAGAGGAGGGTGAGCTCGAAAGGGGTTGAGCCACGGACGGCCGGCTCCTGCGACCGGCTCTCGCGGCCGTCACCCGCGACCGAAGCCCGCGACGCCCTCAACCGCGCTCGCGGCCGACGCTCGACGCCCGCATCCCCGGCCGGCCTGCGGCCGAGGCTCGTGCCGGCGACGCTCGCAGCCGAAGCCGGTGGCCGCCGCACGTGACAATAAACCGATGAGTCCCTGTTCCCTCTCTCTTTTTTTTTTTTTTGTGTGTGTGTGGGAGCCGCGCCGCCACCTCTTCATCGGCGGAGAGGCGGGGGGGGGGGGGGGGGGGGGCTCGGCGGAGGCTGGTGGCCTCGGGGCCGCGCCGGTCGCCGGTACGGCCAGACCCGGCGACCCCTTGGCTGCCCCTCTGCCCGAGGGCGGCCCTAGCCGGGTCGGTCATCCGCAGGCCGAGTCCGGTTGGGCTCGGCCCGGGTGGCGTTGGGCTCGGGTTCGGGCCGTTCTCAGGCCGGCCCGCGGCCTGTAGGTCCGGCCTGCTGTCCTCCTCCTGTCTCTCTCTCCCGTGCCGGTCTCCTCCTCACTGTGCCGGTCTCCTCCCCTCTGTTTCATCAGTGAACAGAGGGGAGAATACCCCACAGAGGGGTACCTCCACCCTGTCCTTGCCCAGAGATCTATTTACAGAGCCTTACCTTTTGTGGTCGGTTGAAGCTGTGGGGGATCACCTCGGTTCACAGTCCCTCCTTCCTCCCCTGGGGCTGCAGGGTCCCTTCCGCCTCCAGCTCCAAGGCTTGGCTCTCTTGGTTCAGTAGATCCAGAGGGTTAGAGGTTTAGGGAGGGTACATTCCATTCGGGGTTAGCAAGTCTTAGGGGTTTTAAATATAGGGCTTATGACTTGACCCCACAGGAGAGGTGGCGTTCTCTCCTTCCTCACTGCTCCGGGAGCCACCAGCTGCCCCTCCTCCTCAGGCCAGCTCACAGCTCCGTTGCCCGAGGGGGAGGAGGTGGCGGGCTCCTATTTTGCATGCCGGTGGGGGTTTCTCCGTTAGCCATCTGGTGGTCTTGTCTTTTCAGCCCTCAGGCGGGAGATTATGGCCATCTTGGGCCAGCTAACCCCTCCCTGGCCCAATACTATTCAACTGGGCCCTACAGTATTGGGCCCGGTCTGTATTGGGCCCGGACATTACATCCTTCCCCCCTTAAATAAATTTCGTCCTCGAAATTAAGCATACCTTGGTTCTTGAAGAGCTGAGGGTAGCATTGTCGCATCTCTTCCTCCAATTTCCAGGTAGCTTCCCTTTCAGTGTGGTTGGTCCACTGGACTTTAACATAGGGAATGGTGCGCCTTCGGAGGATTTGCTTTTTTCTGTCTATGATGCGCAGGGGAGCCTCCTCATAGGTTAAATCTTCATTTAATTGCAGAGGCTCATGTGGCACCACATGGCTGGGATCCGGAACATACCTCCGTAACAAGGAGACGTGGAAGACGTTGTGTACGCCTGATAGCTCCGGGGGTAGGGCCAATTTGTAGGCAACCTTGCCTATCCTGGCAAGAATCTCGAATGGGCCGATGTAGCGAGGACTTAGCTTGCCGTGTCTTTCGAATCGGGTAATGCCCTTCGATGGAGAAATTTTCAGGAAGACAAAGTTCCCCTCCAAAAATTCCAAAGCCCTTCTTCCTCTGTCAGCCCATCTTTTCTGTCTATCCTGAGCAGCCTGAAGCCTTTGCTTAATCAGTAGTACCTTGTCCCTGGTGTGCTGGACCAATTCGGGGCCTAGCATTTTCCGCTCCCCGACATCATCCCAGTGTAAGGGGGATCGGCATTTTCTCCCATAGAGAGCTTCGTATGGGGCCATCTGGATACTGGAATGGTAACTATTGTTATAAGCAAATTCCACCAGTGGTATATGACTATCCCAATTTCCACCTAGGTCCACAGTGCAAGCCCTCAACATGTCTTCCAGAGTTTGGATTGTCCGCTCTGACTGGCCGTCAGTCTGGGGGTGGTATGCTGTACTGAGCCTCAGTCCGGTACCCATGGCCTTCTGAAAGCTTCCCCAGAATCTGGACACGAATCGGGGGTCACGATCAGAAATGATACTCACTGGTACTCCGTGCAGGCGTACAATCTCGTCGATGTATAATTGGGCCAGCTTGTCTAAGGGAGTACCAATTCTGAATGGTAGAAAGTGGGCCGATTTTGTGAGACGGTCAACTATCACCCATACCGCATCATTCTTCCTTACTGTTCTAGGAAGTCCTGTAACAAAATCCATCGTGATGTGCTCCCACTTCCATTCAGGAATTTCTATTGGTTCTAGCAACCCTGCCGGCCTCTGGTGCTCTGCTTTTACCAGCTGACAGGTCAAACATCGGGCCACAAACTCAGCTATCTCTCTCTTCATCCCCTTCCACCAGTAATGTTCCCGAAGGTCCCGGTACATCTTAGTACTGCCTGGGTGAATAGAGAAACGGGATTGGTGGGCCTCTTCCATGATTTCCCTTCTTAGGTCAACATTTGCCGGTACACACAGTCGGTGGCCAAACCTTAGAGTGCCATCGGGGTGCATTTGGAGCTCGGGTCGCAACCCTTTCTCCACTTCATCCTTGAGCTGGCAGATGTGCTCATCAGACTGCTGGGCAATCTTTATTCTGTCGATCAAGGTTGGTTGTATACTCAAGGCGGCCAGCAAACTTCTTGTAGTTCGGGTAACCACCTCAACCTGCAGTTTATCGAGATCCTTCTGAATCTGTGGTTGAGTGGTGAGTAATGCGGCGGAGCTCATTACTGACTTTCTGCTTAGGGCATCAGCCACCACGTTGGCCTTTCCTGGGTGGTACTTAATACTCAGGTCATAATCCTTCAGGAGTTCCAACCACCTTCTTTGCCTCATATTCAATTCCTTCTGGGTGAATATATACTTTAGGCTCTTGTGGTCGGTGTACACTTCACAGTGTTCGCCATATAAATAATGTCTCCAAAGTTTCAAGGCGAACACTACTGCGGCCAACTCCAGGTCATGTGTCGGGTAGTTCTGTTCATAGGGTTTCAGCTGTCTCGAGGCATAGGCTATCACCTTGCCATCTTGCATCAGCACACAGCCTAGCCCATTCTTGGAAGCATCACTGTAGATGGTAAATTCTCCAGTTAAGGACGGTAATGTTAAAATTGGGGCAGAAACTAACCTTTGTTTAAGCTCCTGGAAGCTCCTCTCACACTTGCCGTCCCAGATAAACTTGGCCCGTTTCTTAGTCAACTGGGTCAAGGGGGTAGCTATTTTGGAGAACCCTTCCACAAATCGCCGGTAATACCCGGCTAATCCCAAAAAGCTTCTTATTTCCTTGGCGTTGGTAGGACGAGGCCAATCCACCACCGCTTCTATCTTCTTGGGGTCCACTGACACTCCTTCCTTGGAGATTATATGGCCGAGAAACGCCACACTGTCCAGCCAGAACTCACATTTGTTCAGCTTGGCATACAGCCTTTTCTCTCGAAGGATTTGTAGCACCACCCTCAAATGGTCCTCATGTTCCTTCCGGCTCTTTGAGTATATCAAAATGTCATCGATGAAAACTATCACGAACTGATCCAAATATAGTTTAAAGACTTTGTTCATTAAGTCCATAAATGCAGCCGGGGCATTGGTCAATCCAAAAGGCATAACCAGAAATTCATAATGCCCATACCTGGTTCGAAATGCAGTTTTTGGCACATCCTCAGATTTGATCTTTAGCTGATGGTAACCCGACCTCAAATCTATCTTGGAGAAGACTTGGGCGCCTTGCAGCTGATCAAACAGGTCATCGATCCGGGGTAGGGGATATTTGTTCTTTATGGTTATCTTGTTCAATTTCCGGTAATCGATGCATAGCCGCATACTCCCGTCTTTCTTTTTCACAAACAGGACAGGAGCTCCCCATGGCGACGCACTGGGCTGAATGAACTTTTTATCTAGGAGTTCTTGTAGTTGTACCTTCAATTCCCTTAACTCAGCAGGGGCCATCCGATAAGGAGCCTTGGAGACTGGCCCCTCTCCTGGTGCGAGGTCGATAGTGAATTCGATCTCTCGATCTGGGGGTAATCCTGGTAGTTCCTCCGGGAAGACATCCGGATATTCTCTGACTACTGGAATATCTTCCAGTTTGGTCTCTTTCTGGGTATCCACTACACAGGCCAGATAGGCCATACACCCTTTTCTCAAAGCCTTTCCAGCTTTCAAGGCAGAAATAAAGTGTAGTGTAGGAGCATCTTGAAGGGGTATATCGCCCTGAAAGAAAAATTCTTGTTCCCCAGGTATCCGAAATACCACCCTCTTGTGGTAACAATCAATGTGGGCGTGATACTGTGACATCCAGTCCATGCCCAAGATAATATCAAAGTCTTGCATGTCAAGCTGTAAAAGATTTGTCTCTAATTCTTTTTCCCCTATCTGTATTATGCAATCTCTATATTTAATGTCAACAATTACGGTTTTCTGAAGGGGTGTAGCAACATGCCATGGTTCCACTAATTTCTCAGATGTGCTATATAGTTGTTTGGAAAAGCTAATTGACACGAAAGAATGCGTAGAACCAGAATCAAATAGAATGAGGGCAGGAACCGAGTTGACCAGAAGTGTACCTGTCACCACCTGATTGCTAGCACTGGCATCCTGTCGAGTCAGTGCGAAAACTCGAGGGTTACCCCTCGATCTCTGGTCCTCTGGTGCAGTTTGTCTAGGCTCGTCCTTCCTTCGGCTAGGGCAGTTGCGGGCGATGTGTCCTGTCTGCCCGCAAGAATAACAAGCTCCAGTCTTCTTCATGCAGGTACCCTTGTGGTTTCCGCCACAGGTGGGGCAGCCTCTGCTCTGTCTCTTCTTGGGCACAGATCCCTTGCTGCCTCCAGACCCACTACTCTGAGCTCCCGACGATCGGGTCCTCTTCATGTCTTCTCTCTCCCTCCCGGACCGTATCAGGTCAGCCTCAACCTTCAAGGCTCGGTCCAGTACATCCTTGTAGCTTGAGAACAGATGGGAGGATATTCGGGATCGAATCCCGTACCTCAATCCCTGTTCAAACCGGTTTACCTTACTTCTCTCCTCCTCCATGAACTGGGGGCAAAATCGTCCCAGCTCGTTGAATTTATTGGCATACTCCAGAACAGACATCCGGTCGGTCTGGGTCAGCGCCAAGAATTTATTCTGCTTAGACTGGTTGACTGAATCCGGAAAATATTGGTTGTAAAACAACCTCTTGAAGTCTCTCCATGTAAGTCCGTCGACGGCATAGGCTGTCTCCATGGCCGTCCACCAGAACTCGGCGTTTCCTGTCAGCATAGAGGTCGCCATCTGGACCTTCACCTCATCGGGGAAAAGAAGAGCTCGGAACATCTTCTCTATTTCCCGGATCCATGCTTCTGCTGCCATAGGGTCAGGCCCACCCTCAAAGGTCAGAGGGTTTAGTCGGCGAAACCTCTCATAGCAGGTGCCTGCCGGTGGCATAGCGGCCAGCTGCATCATCTGCTGCTGTTGCAGCACTTGTGCCATAAGCTGGTACACTCCGGCTAGGCCTGCCTGACCTGCTGCAGATCGTGGAGTATCTGGGGGAACCGACTGCTCACTAGGCTCCGGGGAGGGTGGTCTCCGGTCGTCGTCCATATCTTCCTAATGATCGCCTAGCAGTCAAAAATTTTTAAAGTGAGGTTATGATAAACTAGCATATTATAACATTTTCTATGACGGTGGCATTCTTAACTACCCCTTTCCTTAGGCATTTTATGGTTATCCTATTGTTTAACCTAAGGCTCTGATACCACTAGATGTCACGCCCCGGACCCGGATCCGTGACACGGCCGTGCTATTGCCGACTATCGCCCACAGTAGCACGCAGCCTCATACAGGGGTAACAGGTAGCCAAAAGGATTCAAACTTATATATATATATATTAAAAGTTTTGCAGTACAACCTTCAAGTTTGAAACCAAAAATACAGAACTTCTATGCTATTCAAATGTACAAAAGTATATAAGCTTCTCCAAAAATACGAAGCTCTGTAACAAAATAAAAACATATCTGGTGGCGATCACTGATGAGGATCTGAAAGAAAACGAAGCATAAACAGATGTGAGCTACACGGCTCAGTAAGTAATCCTGCATAATCCTACCGGATCAACCAGTAGGCTAAACATGTAAATCAGGGTTTGAGAAGCTGACATGCAT
Organism: Phoenix dactylifera; assembly: GCF_051530095.1. Lineage (NCBI taxonomy): Eukaryota > Viridiplantae > Streptophyta > Magnoliopsida > Arecales > Arecaceae > Phoenix > Phoenix dactylifera. Next base: position 5,322,263 of record NC_143191.1, read on the forward strand.
GTTTATCTAATAATCATCATGGTATAATATGTATGCAATTTAAACAAGGTAGTAGTGCAAATCACAAAATTTTCATAATATATGCATATAAAACCGTGCCCCCGGTATGCCGTGGTCCATTCTCTCGGATGCTACTGCGAAGTCAGACTCGACCACTGGCGGGGCCAGCTCAGTTACTATTCAGCCACTGGCGGGGCAGGCTCAGTTACTATTCAGCCACTGGCGGGGCAAGCTCAGTTACTATTCAGCCACTGGCGGGGCAGGCCCAATTCCAACTCAGCCACTGGCGGGGCAGGCTCAGTTACTATTCAGCCACTGGCGGGGCAGCTCAGTTACTATTCAGCCAATGGCAGCTCAGTCATTCTCAGTAGCATCTTTGAGCCCATTATAGTGCCTCTGGGCTAGCTAAGACTTTATAAACTTACATGCATGATTAAAATATCAGTATCATCATGTTGCATACATAGCCATAGCTTCTGGGATCATGCAAGTTACTTATGCATTGTAACATATCATGCATGAAACATATATACTTAAAATAAATGCTTAGGAAAACATTAATAACATGACATGATCAACAACAGGATTAGGACAGGTTACTTACATTCTTCACTAATCATGCATACAATTCAAATTATATGAAAAACACTGGTTCATCTTATAAAACGTAATACAAGATCTACGATAGGATTAAGACAGATTACTTACCTCAATTCGCTTTCCAAATTTCTCAAGTCCAGGTGACAAATCCTTAATCACCTAAAACAACACCATAGGGATCACATTATTCCCCATTTATTTATTATAAAATTTCTTAGTTCATCATACTATGAACTTACTTGCTTGGATCCCATCCAAGAATCTAGCCCAAGTCCAATTTACCTAATTTAGAGCCTTTGGGGCTTGATTTTTAGACTTAGCCTAGTCTAATTGGGCTTGGGTTAGCCAAATTTGGCTAACCCATTTCATTTTTTTTTTCTTTTCTTTTTTTTTTTTCCTTCTTTTCTTCTCCTTTCTTTCTCTTTTCTTTTTCTTCTTTTCTTCTCCTTCCCGAAGCTTCTCCCGACTCCTCTCTTCCTTCCGCCGCGAAGAGAGGAGGGTGAGCTCGAAAGGGGTTGAGCCACGGACGGCCGGCTCCCGCGACCGGCTCTCGCGGCCGTCACCCGCGACCGAAGCCCGCGACGCCCTCAACCGCGCTCGCGGCCGACGCTCGACGCCCGCATCCCCGGCCGGCCTGCGGCCGAGGCTCGTGCCGGCGACGCTCGCAGCCGAAGCCGGTGGCCGCCGCACGTGACAATAAACCGATGAGTCCCTGTTCCCTCTCTCTTTTTTTTTTTTTTTTTTGTGTGTGTGTGTGGGAGCCGCGCCGCCACCTCTTCGCCGGCGGAGAGGCGGGGGGGGGGGGGGGGGGGGGGGGGCTCGGCGGAGGCTGGTGGCCTCGGGGCCGCGCCGGTCGCCGGTACGGCCAGACCCGGCGACCCCTTGGCTGCCCCTCTGCCCGAGGGCGGCCCTAGCCGGGGTCGGTCATCCGCAGGCCGAGTCCGGTTGGGCTCGGCCCGGGTGGCGTTGGGCTCGGGTTCGGGCCGTTCTCAGGCCGGCCCGCGGCCTGTAGGTCCGGCCTGCAGTCCTCCTCCTGTCTCTCTCTCCCGTGCCGGTCTCCTCCTCACTGTGCCGGTCTCCTCCCCTCTGTTTCATCAGTGAACAGAGGGGAGAATACCCCACAGAGGGGTACCTCCACCCTGTCCTTGCCCAGAGATCTATTTACAGAGCCTTACCTTTTGTGGTCGGTTGAAGCTGTGGGGGATCACCTCGGTTCACAGTCCCTCCTTCCTCCCCTGGGGCTGCAGGGTCCCTTCCGCCTCCAGCTCCAAGGCTTGGCTCTCTTGGTTCAGTAGATCCAGAGGGTTAGAGGTTTAGGGAGGGTACATTCCATTCGGGGTTAGCAAGTCTTAGGGGTTTTAAATATAGGGCTTATGACTTGACCCCACAGGAGAGGTGGCGTTCTCTCCTTCCTCACTGCTCCGGGAGCCACCAGCTGCCCCTCCTCCTCAGGCCAGCTCACAGCTCCGTTGCCCGAGGGGGAGGAGGTGGCGGGCTCCTATTTTGCATGCCGGTGGGGGTTTCTCCGTTAGCCATCTGGTGGTCTTGTCTTTTCGGCCCTCAGGCGGGAGATTATGGCCATCTTGGGCCAGCTAACCCCTCCCTGGCCCAATACTATTCAACTGGGCCCTACAGTATTGGGCCCGGACATTACAGGAGTAAAGCTCAATACATTTGACCCCTCCCAGACCCTGCAATGGCCGGAGTCTCGTGCATTGCGCCGCTATTTTTATCATAACTTTCGCCCCAAGATCTGCATTGTTATACCACTTTTTTTATACATTATGCCTAGGTGTTTAACAATCACTTGTGCATGCTATACAAGATATATGAATGTGGTTTCTATATAAAGCTTGTGTATAAAGATATATGAATTTGAAAGAGAAAAAAAAATGCGAAAAGATTTAACTGTACATTTTTAATCTAATATATTATTTTCAGAAAGAATCTGCCCAATATATTTGATTTTCTATTTTGGAAATATAGACTAATCGAAATGATTTCATATTCTTTTCCCTAGTGATGTAATTTCAAAATTTATGCATGTATTCCACTTTCCCACAATCTACTTTCCAAGGATGCTACTTTATGTCAATGTGATCCAGGATGACAAATCTTTCAGCATATTGCGCAAGTCTCTTGGCTCATTTCTGGAAGGCGCATCTGATGATGATTTTGGGCCTGATGAATGAGCCTTGATTACCGGTAACTGCTCTTGGATATGGGGAAGCATAAAATTCTGTATATAAACCTTATTCCCTTTGACATCATCTATCTTCTTTAACTGAAGATTTTGCCCAATTATTGGACAGTGAATTGGGATTAAAATTTGTCAATGGTTCCTAGGCCCTAGAATCTGTTTTGTTAATATAAGAAATGGGGTATCTACAGTAATCATCACATTGTCTGTTTCTAGTTTTCCAGGACCTTGACTTCTGAAACACTGTTGGTAAAGCAGATGATGTTAAATCTTTTGACAAGGAGATACCGGGAATTGCACCAACCATTGACTTGTGTGAACCACAAGACATTGCACTTATCTTCAATATCTTACATGAATGATTTCATCATCTCAAGCAAAATTATTCCTGTTACCAGAAGATTATACATGTTCTCAAAGAGGTTTTCTATCATCAGTTGGCGATACATTATGGACTACTCCATTGGCTAGAACAAAGGTAATTGAATGTCAATGACTGGATAATATCTCTCATAGTTTTAAGATTTAGAGGATATGGTTTTCTCAGAACAAGGTTTTAGATTTTTAAGGAAGATTTAAGTACCAAATTAGTACTCTTTTCACTACAACTTTAATATTTTCTTTACAGAACGTGATCTTATGGTACTGTTTCTCTCTGACCAAAACATTCAACTATGCTTCTCTTGCATTTGGCTTCTGTAATGGCATGATTGTTTTCTTGAAAGTTATGCAGTGTACCTTTCTGTTGCTCACCACTGTGTTGGGCTGCATTAAACAGAGTTCACATGGTATCGTAGTTTCAGAATTATCTAAATTTTTATTTATGATTTGAGTAAATAAAAGCAAGACACTATCAGCTTTCCAAATCAACTGAACTTCAAAGAGCTCACTGAAGAAAAATCACTGGATTTAATCAAGCTTGAGAGGCCTAATGATCTGTAATAAGATACCAAGAGCTCAGATCCTATTGTGAATTGGGGTTGCCTAAGTAGTCACACCTGTCAATTTAGCTTAGAGGTTCGGGTATAAGTCTTGGGTGGTGCATCAGCATCTTCAAGTATTTGAACTTGGATGATCGTAATGTGTGCAGCCTTTCTTCCTTTCTGTTATAAGAAGGGCAAATTCTAATTTATCTGTCATCAGTCAGGTGAATAGTGATGCTCATAAATGACATAAATACAAATATTTGAAAAAGAAACTTTACATTCTTCCGGGATGGAGCGTCATCTAGATCGTTAGCAGTCTGAACTCCAAACCACACAGCATGGTGCACTTACATCTAAATCTAACGTGCACAACAAAATTTCAACATAATGATTTGGCTGGCTAAGAGCCCCCTAAATGACCCATTATTGATCGAGGGCTTATCAATCTGCACCATCTTTCATGCCTCACATTGCCCACATGGGAGAGGCTCAGGTTTGAAAGCTCATCGGACGAGCAGCTGGTCCGATACAGAAGGGACAGTTGGATCACCATCGTGATCCATGATCGGCGAGCTTTGAGATTGCTGATATCAGGGAGCCCCAGATACAGCTTCAAAGCACATGCCAGTTACGTATCACGATGGTAATCCAATGGTCGATAAAAGTGCTGCATCGGACCCCCAACAGACCTAAACCACTCCCATTAATCTAAAAGCATTCCACTGACTCGCTTGTATTAGGACCATCCAGTTGCGTGACATCTCAAATTTTACCAGCATGCTCCACAGAGAACATGCACCAGTAAAACTTCATCATAAGAAACAGTAAGTGTACCTGTATTGACGATAGATAGATTACAACCTGATCATGGCATGCAACATATTACGGAAATAACAAAACGAATGCCTGACATATAACTACAAAAATATCTTAAAGTTTCTGTTGCTCAAGTTCCTGCCGCAATGGACGGCTTGGCTTGTTTGATCGGCCATTTGCTGAACTCGAACCCAGTGGAGGAAAATCATCTGAACCCAATTTAAAGGGGCTCCTAGAAGCCAGCCCAGCAATTTCTACTTGCTCCTGGGCCTTCGAATTATGGCTCCAGTGGCAGTGCATATGTTTACCCAGAACTTGAGCTTCTGGAGTAATTTGCTGCTGATTTGGAGAAAGTGTGTTAGCTACTTGTTGCACTGGGGATTTTATTGGTGGATATGCAAGAGGATGAAGATTCTGCAGAGCCGGGTCAGGTGAGAACTTGTAAGGAAGCTTACTGTCATCCATCTTTCTGAACGTAATAGAAATCCTGTGCAATAGGTAATGTGATTGAAGCGGTTAGAAATGGCAGTAAGTTGCAGATATAATAACTCAATCACATGAATAAACTGCATGGAAGAAACTTCCAAGTATAGACACTACCTTTCAGTGGGGACAGCTGGCACACAATGCTTTGCCACATCAGCACCATTGCCATTTAAGACAAGCACAGAACTGCGAAGTGAAAAAAGATATGAAAAAAAAGCAAAATCCTATTTTAAACTGTTTAGAACCTATTATAGTTAAGCTTGTCCAGAGGTATGTGTACTACCAATAGCAGTTAACATAAGTAGCATCATAGTGATAAACAAAGGAGATAATAAGCATACCCAACAGGTAGAGGTATTGCGGTAGATCCTGAGAATTCTCCTGGTCCCATTATTTTAAGTTCTCTGCCAAATAAAATATTACACTTCGATAGCAAGGAGACAGTGCAAAAAGGCCGGAGGAAGTCATGATGATCTATGTGAGGAGGAATGCAGTCATCTTTATCATATATGTTGATGATGCAACTATCAGGGACACAAGTGGGAGGAAGGACATGCCATGCAACCATTCTCTTGATCATTGTTTTTAATAAGGGCGGCATAGGATCTACTTCCTCATCCTGTATTATGCCTGGAGGATTCCCATAATTGTCCTGCAAAGTACATAACTTGTGGTAAGAATCACATCGGCCAACATAGCTATAAAGGTGGAAATGCTGCGAGTTATGGCAAGCAATACACATACCACTGCATAGTTGTAGCAGCATCCAAATTGTATCGTTACACGCCCCTTCCCACGCATCCATTTTCGTGGTTCCGAATATGTGCGTCCTAGGGCCAAAAAATCAAAGTTTAAATAAGAGAATCAAAAGTTAATTACCCATGCAATTTTACATTAAAAATATGAAAAAAATATAAGATATAGTTCGATGCATAACTTTCCATATTTTAATACTGAAATACAAGTGACAGAACAACAAATTCCATAAAATTTAGTACATAAAATCAAGTATTGAGATTCAAATAGCAGTAGCTTGTATATTTGTTACTTATGTGTAACACAGTAACCATTCATTGCAATGTAAGTCCTGAACAAAACTTATGGTAATTGCTAATGTTCTTAACAAGTTGATCTAACAGTCTGTTAACTCTTATTTTAGATAAGTCAAAATGAAATTAATGAATAAGTTTTCTATGGAGTGTGGAAGTTATCTGATGCATGTGCATCAACAGGGCACCCTGACATAGTTTCTCCACACTCAACTGACATGCAAGTAAAAAATTTGCTGCAACTCTTCTCCCTCCTGTTACCCAACATTACACAAGAGAATAAAGATTGCACAAAACAGTGAGCGTTTTGATGGATATAACATTTCATTCTTCCATGCACCATATGTTCTGCAAGTCTGGGCAGAAGAATAGCATATTGATGATAGCATCCTTAAAAATGAAAATGAATTTCAGAAAAAGAGCTTTGATTACATTCTATATCAGTCAGAATATTTGCAAGGAATAAAGATAGCTAACACTAGAAACTGTCAATGGCAGCTCTAAAGCTACTTAAATACCAGAACCAGTCAATGTCAGTGAAGTGTTTTTTCAAGAAAGTATTGAACTCGTGATTGATAAATGAACATCAGGTGTATGTCCGTCATCCTTCATGCAGTAAATGAGCAAAGCGGGGAGAGAATATTATACTGTTTGCCATGGGATGTTAATTCCCCTCAATGATGCAGTCTAGTTAATAAACGGGGCCCCAATTTTAATCAAGGTGATCAAAAGAGTCTGACTATAAATATAGAAGGACAGGAGATCTCCCCAGACCACGAAGGATTTCTTTTACAGGCTTCAAAAAAAAAAATGTTTCATCAAATAAACCATATATCAAATCTTCAGAGAAGGTTGTATAAAAGCTTTTGAATGATCTCTTCAGAGACATCTGATAGAGAACAAAAAAAAAAGGAAGACTTTGAATAAATCTCTTGTTGAATTTCTTTTTTCATCACTCCAACTTTTATCCTATAACTAAAAAGCTTATAACATTAATATATTGAACATATTTTCTAACTGGTAGTTCGCATGCAAGATAAAGGCCTTGATTACATCTCATGCTACTGTTCTCTTCGTGCCAGCAAGAAGCTTATATATTGACAGCTCGTAACATTAAAGTTAACAAAATTCCCAAGTGGCAGTCTGCATACAGGATATTTATTTATCAAAGAGTTTATGATTGTTCTACACTATGCCATGATTTTTTCCTATAATGCACAATTTTGCCTCAATCTACACTTTCCATGTAATTAAAAAAAATTTCTATACTACAACAGCAAATTTTTGCATTGATCTATGCATATCAGAACCATAACTAGATTTGCACGTAGCACAAAATCAAGATTATATTTTATAACGATAAAGCAAATAACATTTTCATGGCGATTCTAGTATGACACAATGCAGTGCAAGAACATAAAAAACTCTTGGCAATTGGCATAGCAGTAACCAGCGCCTGCATGTTCTTATCACCACAAATAAAAGTGCAAGAAGGGTAACCAAGATCATACTTCTGAGTTGCCGATTCCTCCCCTTCTCCTGAACATCGTAGACGCAAGCCACAATCCTCTTCTGCTCCGCTGCACTAAAAACTCCAGTATGAAGCTCGAGCCCCTCGAGCACATTGATCCACCGGCCATCGACCCTCTCCATGTGCTTGAAGTCCTTCTTCCTCCCTACCATCGAGAACCTTATCGCCTCCCTCTGATCCCTCGACAACGGAGTCCCTCCACTGGCCCTAGCCTTCTCCGCCGCCCCCGCCAAATCATCTCCATCATCTCCTTCCTCCAGCGACCTCGAACTCGAATTGTTGAATTGCCGGTTGTGCTGCCCAGGCGTCCGGGCCCAATCGGAAGCCGGCGAGCTCCCAGTCGACCTCGCCGACGAAGAGTTGGATCGATACCCGCCATTAATCGAAGCAGGGGATCTTCCTTTTCCGCCACGCCTGATCGAAACCTTATCAAGTTTTCCTGAAAGATAAAGGCAAGATTTGTGATCTTGGATCCAATAAAGAAAAAAAAAAAAGAATCGTAAGAGGTGGAAGATTTCGCAACTGGATCAAAATAGAGATGAAAATTAGAAATTAATCCCTAACATGGGAGAGAATTTGGAACAACTAACCGTCAAGGTTGTCGACGGCGGGAGGGGATGCGCCTTCAGCCATGGCGCCGCTCGGGAAGAAGAGCAGAATCGGTTCAACAGAGAGATTGGGTTATGGAGTTTGTGAGGCTTCGGAATTAGGGTTTGTAATTTATGCAGGAAAGGAGAGAGAGAGAGAGAGAGAGAGAGAGAGAGAGAGAGAGTTTCTGAGTTTCGGAATAAGGTTTTTGCACTTTATAGAAGAAAGGAGAGAGAGAGAGAGAGAGTAGATGAGCTGTTGGAATTGGACGCGGATTGGGATTAGCAGCGATTTATGCGCTTTCCGGTTGTCCGACGTGGCAAAGGCCGCCAAAGCGGTAGCGACGGATCTCGCCTCGGGAGATGGGCTGGTGGGGGCCCACTAGATTGGTCAAGAGGAGAGCTTTTAACATGTTGGATTTATTTATTGATTAAGAACATGGAGGGAAAACCCAGTAGGATTCATGATCTTGCGGCCTTATTAAGTCTGCGTTGTTGTTGTTGTCTCATAGCTCCCTGTTTTCAGGCCAACCAATACTCCACATCAAGAGCCACGGAAAACTAGGATTCTTATATGGTGATTAGCTTCACATTAGACCCCCACTCCAGGGAACTCTTTAAGATAAATTTTGGTAACAATATTAGAAAACGATTGATGTGGACGAGGGAAAAGAATCTTTACTACAAATGTTTCTATAGTCAAATTTATTGCTACATGGGATGGGCTAGTATGTGCGGTTAATTACTCATCTTTATGCAAGATATGTATGGTTCGAAGGCGATTCTGGATAGATAAACTACTTTTACCTCGATGTTTATTGAATGTGTCGCTAGTTGATTCATTTTTATGCATCTCATATTTTTGAAGAGGGGGATGGCATTGCCGACCGGTAGCACCTCATATGGCTCATAATACAACTAGCTTTCCATGGACTTTTACTGTTAATTATTATTTAGAACTTAGATTGTTATTGGATATTGCCGGATGTATTCATATTCGATGCATTTGAGTTGTATCTCAATTTGCTATGCCAAAGAAGGTTGGATTTGAGTTAGATCTATGTTGCATATGCATCCACCAAATCCACTTGCATAGTGGAATAATAATTATCTTTAAACTGCGGGGAACTTCACATAACCAAAAAAAAACTGTAAGAATAGAAACAAATAATTAGGTTATAATACTAGTAGTTGGAATTTAATGATCTTCAAGTTTTCTTTGTTCCCTGTATTCTTCAAGGAAATAAGTCCTTTCAGTTCATGTTTCAATATTGGATTCCACACTACGTCAAGTTATTTGTTGCAATTTCATGTTGTTGTTGGCTATTAAGAGGATCCAGAAGCTGAAATGGACTCTGATACTGAATCCTTTACTGCAATTCAGATGTCCTCATTATATATTTCTTACCAAGTTGACCAAATTTTTTGGTTTAGTGATACCTTTTTTTGCCCCCAACTCACACGTCAATATTCTAAACTTATGCTGAAATTTATGCAGGAGAAGGATTGGAGTTTTCAGTACAAGGAGATACGGAACTTCAGCCATTTTACCGGCAATGCAACAAAAACTATGTCAGGAATTTTCCGCTTCTCCTGTAACCGCACTAAGTATATGCTACTTTGTAGTAGATAAAAGCAAAGCTTAACCTTTTGTGTCAAGTTTTCAGATGCAGCTGGAAATGAAACTTGCTGCAGGATTTTCTCCAAAGAATATAACGGTAGAAGCAGCACAGACAACAACACCCGTTCCATTGAATTAGATAGGTAATTGTATTACTTATGATGTCCGAGAAAATGGTTTCGAATTGCTTATGAAATATTCATTCTCTTACAAAAGATAGAACATGAATGAATCCTCTCAAGGGAAACCTTAACCAATTCAACTCTATCTAAGATGTGCTTGACGGGCAATTCTTTTAATAACACAGTACGAGGCCAGATCCTTATGTAGACTTGGAAATCCTAACCCACACAAATTCCTAATAGGGTTAAGTTAATGGCAGCATGCATCAAATCATATGGAGAGAAATTTAAACTTATTTTCTTATGAAAAAAAAATCATCACATCACAAAGATCTCGACGAAATATTAAAGCATTCAAGGAGAAGTTTTTAATATACTTGCTAAAAGCTCAGTCCTCATTGATCATAGTTTAGCAGTCAGTTGAAAGACAAGGAGTTGATACAAGCACAAATAGGCTGCAACAATGAAAGGAAATAAGGTTGCCACCATACTGCCGTCAGTAGCTATTGGAAAAGGAGACCTGGTTAAAAAGCACTGGCATTTATGCAACAAGCCCAGTAGTTCAGTGTGAGAACAAAGAATATGATGATAGAGAAGCTCTCAAGGAAGCAGTGTTGCTCTTGCCGACATCACCAAATGTTTGCTCGTTCCCACTTTCATGTAGACCTGGTTTTCCTCAAAACGTTTTCCATGAAATCTAGCAGGGAATTCATCAAGGAACAGCAGTGTGAAAACCGGAGGGATCTTTTGCCACCGAAACAATCGTCTTCCTGACATGATCAGAGGGATTTTTAATAATTTCCACCACCATTTGTACAACAATGCATGTCAAGATCTCTAGGATTTTTTTATACCCAGACAACCTTGATCTTTGGATTTGCAGACCATATCTTAGTTAGGTAGGAAGAATCCTCCTTTCACCAACTGAGACCCTTTCCAAAAGAATACCCGTTCTAATCTGATCTGTTGTCTTAATCATCCAATCAGGTGGCAAAAAAATGTAATAGATGGGTAGATTAGATAATACTGCCTCCAAACAAAAATGTTTTTGAAGCCCAAACTAGCTAACTTTTTTTCCATTTTATCAAGTGGAGATATCGAATCACTTCTCTTAAGTATCCACTACCGGAGGAAGACATTTTTTTCAAAGTATTTATGAAGTTTGCCTTCAAGGATAGCAGCTAGAGACTTGCTCTTCCCAATATAAACCCAAACTAGATCATATCTAAAAAAATGGTAGCCTACCTGCCATTATAGGATCTGGAGAGGGTGGCCAAATATATGCAGCCTTGCAACTATGTTCAAAGAGGCTATTTTTGTATTTCGAATCTATAATTCTTCATGTCACAATGGAGCAACCTTATCATTGCACCAAGGCTCACCCTCTTCAAACTAGATCATAGTTTTGATTAGAATAATCAAACTTTTCAATCCACAAGCTAACTTAAAGAGGTATAAAGTTCATTTGAAAATGCACACAAGTTGTATCTTAGCATCCAAAAATAATAGAGTATCATTAGCAAATCATAAAAAGATGATCATAATTTCATTAATTTTTTGAAATTGAACCCTCAGTCATAAAGCTGAGATAAAGAGCACCATCAAAATGGGATTCAAAAAATACAGCAGAAAACATCATTATCCCTCCATGTTTTTTCACTTTAACATACTACCACAATGTCAAAAGTGGTCTCAAGTTTGCAAGTGTAAAGCACCTTCCATGTCAGCTCTATATGCTTATAACTCAAAATTGTGATCATTGCAGCAGTCCACTTCTCATGCCCAATCCAATGGCTAAAACATATAGGACGATACAGCCGCCTATGGTGCCAAAAGTGGTCTCCCAGAATTGGGAAAAAGTTGGAACATCAAATAGCGAAATACCTATATTCATACCAAATATGCTCACAACCACAATGCCAGCAGTGACTACAACAGTTGCGGTGGTGATCATGACTCCCGTCTGTAGCAGCTGATTCTGTTTCTCATCTAGCATGATGTTGATGTAATCTTCTGTATCGTCCACATACTCTTTCAACTATGTGCAAATAGGAGAGACATTAGAGTCAGAAACCCAAAAGAAAGCTATAAAAATTACTGGTAAAACCAACGTCTGCTGTGCTGGTACCGAGCCCCGGACCGGTTGCCCAGCGGCATGGGTCGGTACGGCCGTGCGCCGTGCCGTGCCGGCCTTGTACCGACGCAGTAGGAGGCGGGAGAGAGGGAGAACGGGAGAGAGGAAAAGAGAGAAAAAAGAGGGAGGCCAGCAGAGAGCCAACAAAGGGCCGAGGAGCCGCCGCGCAAAGGAGGTAGAGGCCGAGGAGGAGGGGCTCCGCCTCCTCCGTGCGGCAGCTCCTCGGCCTCCGCCGGCCGGCCTTTCTCTTCTTTCCTCTCCCTCTCCCTCCCTCCTTCGTTCTCCATCTCGGTCCACCGTCGGTACGGCTCGGGACACCCCAAACTGGGTGGTTCGGGACGGTTTCGACAACAATGGATAAAACTGTTAATTTAGTAATGGAGAATGTGATTTATTAACAAAACTACAAGAAGTTACAGTGTTACTACAATCTGGAGCATCAATGGTGTTCATAGTTGTTGTGGTCTACATGAAGAAAAACCTCAGCAGTATATCAAACTCGATGTATTAGAAGGACAAAAACATGAATCTATGAAATCTACTTGATTTTTGATCTCAGCAAAAAATCTTCCAACTAATAATTATTTTCAGAATGAGAAATATTTTTTTAAAAGAAACTATTAAGCTGGAATGAATAGAGGCAGACAAATTATGTGCAGGATATAGCCTCTTTTACTTAGTAGATCAATGCATGGCCACGTGCAATGCACATGAGAGTATGCATAGAACATCTGATGAATGTCTGGAGTTTTGACTATATATTAGTCTAGATATAGATAACAATATTAGTTCTGTAACAACTATTCTAGCACTAGTACTTTTTCAGGGGCAAATTGGCCTTTACAGTGTCTATTTGGAACATAAAAATTTCAGGTATTTAAAATTTCAGTTATTTAGCCTAAGGTAGAATACCAATAATAGTTCTTGCAAGTTGCCTTCTATATTTCCTCTTAAAGCTCGGCAATAGTGATACTAGTTGTATCAACCACTCATAAAAGAATAAAAGTAGATCAAGGTACTGAAAGATTGCAAGAGAAAAAACAGGCTACATACATGGGATAATTTGTTTAGAGTGCCATCAATCTGCACAAAGTAAGCCTCTAGAAGCATCTCCAACTCCTGAATGTTAGGCTTAAAAGCAGCTAAGCTTCCATGGCTGCTGTCTGTCTCATCTTTAAAAACTTCATCCCTGAATACACAGATAATTTGATGCAAGAAACTTCCTTAACATGGTGAAAGGCATATATTAAGACATTAAATACAAGAACTATCATAAATAGTTAAAGAAGTCTTTATAAGAATTGTTAAATCCATAGCCAACAATTCCAATAAAATCACACAGATCAGACTGAATTCAGGCAAAGTAGTTGTTACTATGGCTACAATTACTAGTTCTAATGATCTACTGTAGAAAATGTTTGCTCACAATGAATTCGGTCAAAAGAGAAGCAAAGCTGCTATCCTTGTAGAGGAACAAAAAATATCAATATGGAAAATGCAATATTCAACCGTCAGGTCATCAATATTTGTCCTATCTGCAATTCAAGTGGTCTTGTCCAGGCTTAGAGTCCTTTGGCTTGCTCCAGCAGCCAAAAAGGTGGACCCAAACGTACGGCTAGCCATATTAGGCATTACTTCCCGTTCTTTGCCAATTTTTGTCCACCCTTGTTTCATGGTTCACCTAACAAGTTCAAAATTGTGATCGAAATGGCAAAATGACCTAACCAATATATGTAATTATAGTAGATAAATAATAGTCACTCTTCTATGACCTACTTAGTGTGAACAGGCTCGGACAGGCTGGTGGTCATCTAGGTCCTTAAAAAGCTATCATATTTCCAAAAGAGGAAATGGTGTGCCAGCATATCCAGACTAATCAGATACATTAAATCCATACCCATTATGGACCCAACTCACCAACCATGTCCGCATTCTACTTTGCTTTGCACATATAAAATAAAGCTTGAGACTTCTCTACTTAAATATGCTTCATAGCTTATCCAATGTGGATAAGAAGAGGCTAGGATAATGATGATGAATGGTTCGGATATTCGTTGATGTTTGTTATGCCAGTTTTACCTGTCTTGGTTCACTGTGTTTAGTTAGATTGTTACTTTGATCAGAGAAGGTGACTTACATACGAGTGAACCAAGGCTTAGTGAAATAGAAATGGTACCCTAGTATATAGGGGAAAAGGTGCCGGATAATCCTCTCTGGGCGCTCTCTAAGTTTCAAGTTACTGTGGCTCTAACAATGTTTGAGTTCAAGTTGTTGTCAGTGGGATTCTATTGGACAGATTTGTCCCATGAAGCACATTGCATGGAGGCACATGGAGTTCGATTTATGTTCGATCGAGTGCTAGGGTCTGTAGGCCCAAGATAAGTTATACTAGTATGCCGACATCCACAACGCCCATTACATATAAAAAGAATAGATAAGTATTAAATGAAGAAGAGAAAATTAAAAACTAATATAGAATATGAACATCAATATAGAAGACTATATCAAGAAATTTCTTGTTAAAAGCCTTATTAGTTTTCCCCTTCTTAATATAATTTTAAATAGAAATATAAGAACAAACCAAGATATCATCAACTAACTTTCTTAATATAGAATCAGACATGAGGTGGGAGAAGCCCATCTCAAGCATTAATTTTGGTCCTTTAAGACATTATTTCAACTTTTTTCTGTAACTTTGAGAGTAGGAAACTATTTTTGCACTTATACATGCCCTATTTATAAGTTCATTCTCTTAATTCATAATTTATTTTCTTATTTCATTTATTTTAAGAAGAAAATAGTTCTAGTATTGGTTTCATGTTTTCTTTGTCAGCTTTTATTAAAAGGAGTCAATAGAAGAGATCAAAGAAATCTTGAATTTTGTTCCTTTTTCCTTCTTAATTCTTAGCATTGTTTCCATATGAACATTAAATTCTGTTATAATTTTCCATAAAAAAGGGCTAATCTGAGAGTTTTGGAAATAGTAATTTCATTCAACATTGTTTTTCTTCTAGCTACTCATTACTTATTCTACCATCTTTAAGTTATTTGTAAAAAATAAGATTGGCTATGATTGTGATGATGACATGGGTGTAAAGGAAGAAAATAAACTACATCCTAAAGCATTATCTTTCAATATTTTCTTGTTTTCTCATTAATTTGATCTTGAATTTATTTCTCGTCAGTGATTCTCCTCCACAAATTACTGCACAAGAATAAAAACTAGTTACCAATTGACATATCGTTCAGTGTTATTCCTTTTCTTTTGACATGCATTTTGCATGCGCATATGCTAGTATCAGTGAAAGAGGATAAGTCATACAATGAACTAAAGGCAGTCGACTAAAAGCAATCCACAACTTAACAGATAATCAGAGACAAAAGCACTACTGTTATTTGGTAAAATCAATCAACTGAAATAAGTAGATGCTAACCAATCATGCTACCATTTTACTTTGGATTTCTATGAATTATTAGAAAGTAACAAAAATATGGACAGGTCATATAACATATTCACAAGGTTGATGTGCAATTAACCTTGATGACATCACAATGGATAATGAACAAACCTTGTTTACATATGTATACATTAGAACAGTTATTTCATGACATTCTATCAACATTTATTCACATTAATATGGTCCAGATATTAGACTTCATTCAAAGAAACAATTCAAACCGTTTTGTTCATAGCAATAATTGACATTTTCTCAGTGGTGCCATGTGGGACAAGCTTATGACTTGCAGCATGTAATAGTTATTTTCAGGTTTGTTTTGATTGACTTAGCCATTGAAAAAGCATCTCAAATAATCACTTGCAATACCTACAGGACATTAAGAAAAGCATGATTTGGATTCTCAACTTTTCTACTGCTTCTTTTATCTGAAGATAATAATAAAGCATACCTATCCTCCTCCAGTTGAGATGCACCATTGTCTACTTCAACTCCCGACAAACATTCACCACTATGCTGATGAGCAAGCTTTTCTGTTAAGCACATCTCAGCCATATCCATATCATCATCCAATAAGTGTTCTAGCTCATCCCTTACCTATTAAAACAGATGATATTAGCATTTAGAAATATATAACTCTAAAGTGTCAAAAGAGGGTAAAGTATATCAACACTCTAAATTAAGGACCAGAAAGAATACACGGAAAAGTTGACATGGATGCCCTGTAACATAATTGTGGCATGAAAGAACTACTAAATGCAACCAGTTTTTTTGAACAAAACTTTAAAAAAACTACTTCAGATCCAGACAAATATAACTAATTAAATGGTAAGATATAGTTACGCACTGTTATAAGAAGTTTGCTGTACTGTATGTGCGGCTAACTCTATAGATTTAAATTCTCACCTTCTGCACACGCCCTGATATGTCAACCAAGCGACTCTTGAGATGTCTAACATGTTCAAGGTTCAGGGTACTGATTTTTGAAGTCAATTCATCCAATGCTGGATAAGCCTCTTGCTCCAAGGTCAGTGTCTGATATGAATGAATTAATATGAGAAGACATGTAGAGCTTTGTTGAATTGATGGCTAGAAGTTGCATATGTGAATTTCAGAAAATAAGATAAACATGAAGCCCTCATGAAGCTAGAAATGGTAAAGAAACATATCAAAAAATAGTAAAGAAAAAATGAAATGTTTTTATTGCACTACATAAAAAATTATTATTGTGTCAATGACAGATGACAAAAGTATGAAATCATAAAATGCATGCTGTAAACACCCATGATGCATGCATAAGCATATCCTGTCTCTACTTGTTTGTATTGGTTAGAGGAATTTGGGTGATGTTAAATAAGTGCTGACTGATCTAAAGATTTTTATTGAGGCTTTCCAACAGCTTATAGAGGGCATTTAAACATTAAAGCATCAGTATTTTCATGATTATAGACTCGGCCCCAAACCAAAAGTTAAATTATAGCTTGAAGAAATGAAGTTCACCATTTGTTGTATTTCACATAGATGTTTATAATGTAACATATGTCAAGATCTAAACAATAAGGAGCTAGATTTAGCTATTAGCTAATGAAGTTGAAGGTGTTTAGAAATGAAACAAGAGCAAAGCTTTAATTTTGCAAATCTTGCTAATCAAATTGCGCTTATTTACTGTCAACACCTACATAAAAATTGAAGGCCTCTAGGTAACAATTTTTACTAAATTTCTTGACTGTGAAATCTTCTTAGCTTAGAATTCCATCTTTTATTTAGTGGAAACGCACAAACATTTGGCTTCCAGAAAAAAATGAAACGAGAATTTGTGTGTTACAACTACTGAGACAAATTGATAAAGTTTAAGCTTTAGCTTTCGTGCTATATAATGACTGAGAGAAAGCATATAGTAGAGTACCGCAATACATTATTTGGTAAGCTTTGGTGAAAAAAAATGAAAGTTTGAAACTAATGGTATATAAACAATTATTTGGAATACATATAAAGCAGTGACAATAATACATAATATGTATGGCATGAAAAGTGGATTGCAGTCAATTTGGGACTAATTCGATAAATAGAGACAAACAAGAAGATTTATAGAACTAGAGTTGTTTGGATGGGTTGAGTAGGCATTTCTAGGTCATGTAATCAAGCCATGCTTCTGAAACATATGAGGGAACTTTTTTGCCAAAAAAGAAACATATGATGTCGTAAGAGAATAATAAGGTCCACAATTTTGTGTAAATTAGAGTTTTGGGCAACAATGCAAGCCTAAACTCATAACTGTAGGTAGGATATATGAGAATGTGAATTGTTGATAAAACCAAAAAGATGGGGTAAGGAAAGGCCACATTAAAGGGACTGCTAGTAAAAACAAAATGTCAGAACGATGGTACATACATGTGCGTACACATGCACATGTGTGTGCACAGGGGCGAGTAGCGCAGGCAGAACTTAGAAAACAATTTTTAGAAAAATAACATCTACAATCCAAAATAGTTGGGGTCAGAGTTTTAATAATTTATCTTGTTGTTGAGATATTACAATGGGTAGAGAAAAGAAACATTCTAAATTGCAGCTATACAAAGGGAGAGTTCCAAATGCATTAAAGCAGAAAAGGATACATTATGTACTAGCAGAAACGATCAAATCTGGTGCAACCAAACAACATAATGAACCAATGATGCACTTCTCATATTATAGGGCAAAGCATATATCTGCAAGATTTGACAAAAGGGTGGTAAGAACCCCCTAACTTTCATGTCAAATAAAAGGGAAAAATGCATACCTCAGCTTCAAGGCACCTGCAAACAGATTCAAGGCAGATCTCAAGTACTCTGAACTCAAAGGGTAACACCTTAACACTGGACTCTGAAGCCTTCAGAGATTAAAGCATTTTATGATAAGTAAGAACTTATTGGTCGAAATTTATAAAAGCAAAATGGTAGCTGAAACAAATTTTGGATCATGGGTTGTCACAAAGCTTTACCTGAACTATTCATAGGCTCCTTTAATTTAAAAAAAAAATATTAGTAATAGTTTCTTAATAAAATTACCAATTGCATGCAACTGAGCACAAGTACGCATAGAAATTTCACCACGAATGTGGGTGGGTTTCCCCCCTTTCCATCAAAAAAATAGAAAAAGAGGAAAATGCATATTCTTTAGAGTTTAGTAAATCCAGTTTCCTACAAATGTTATGAAGAGTAAAAACCCAAAAAGCTTATTTGATACAGAAGGTAATATATAAATAATCCTAACTTTCGATATATAATTCCAAACTATAGCGTTTAATCTGAAATACTTATTTAAATTACAACTAGCATTTAACTTAGCTGGAAATTCAGAAAAAATCTTTGAGAAATAACTAACAACTTTAGCATCCCGTCTTCCATGTCTCGACTAAACTAACCATAGAAGAAAAAGAGAACCAAACTCAGTATTTCCAAAGCAGATCACCGTCACTACCTGATGTGGAGCGCCTGAGGGGCTGGAGTCCCGGGACTGTAGGTCGCGGACGAAGGGGGCGGCCATAGGGTCCCTGGAGTTGGGGATGAGCACCTCGGTGGCCGTGATGATGGCCTTGATGTGCTCCAGATTGACCACGATAGCCCTTTCCCTCCCCAGAATCGTCGACGGGTAGGAGAGCAGGGGATCCAGGATCCTCAGATCCCGCGCCGGAAGCCCCGTCCGCCGCATGATCGAGTGCTTCCCCACCTCCTCGAGACACGACCGCCCAGAGTCCGAGACAACCAACCACGGCCGGTTCGTCGTGCCCTTCCGCCTCCCGGCCGCCGAGTGCGGCGGCGCAGTCGTGGCTGCCGCCGGACGGTGGCGGGGGTCGTCCGCCGGCGCCTTCATTGGGGATCTCATCTCCGACTCGAGGTCTAGGGTTTGGGCGTTAGCGAGGAGGGTTTGGTTCTCTCGCGGTGTTCGTGGAGATTTTAAATTCCCTCTGAAATCGAATCCGAATCCGTTTTCGGAGGCCGTTGGCGGGTGGAAGTTGGAAGCGTGGGGCCATCTTAAACCATAAAAAAAAAAAAAGAAAATTACATAAATATCCTCCTAAATATCAAATTTTACAAAAATACTTTTTAAAAAATTAATATTTGTATATATATTTTCGTAAAATATTTATTTTGCTATTTTATTTTTTTTACCCTTATTTTTGCATATGTATCCACGCCGTTAAAAAATTAACAATTATGTATGAGGCGGAGCACGTGTTTCGAGAGGCCAATGAGGTGGCGGATTGGGCAGCTTCTTTTGTTGCCGAGCACTTGGATGACATCCTATGGAAGGGTGAGATGGAGTTACACAGTGCTTTCTGTGATGTACTATTTTTTATTTTTTTTAAGTAGTATCCGTATACGTTATGTATGATACTTCAGTTAAAAAAATAACAATTTCAAATTAAAATAATAAAAATATTCTCAATGGGTGGTTGTGATTGCAATGGAAGTAATTTCAAAATTCTATTATATTAAAAATATTTGTAAAAAATTATTTTATGAGATAAAAAATAAATAAAAGTTTTAAGAGGATATTTATGTAAATTTGTTTTTTTAAGATGGTATCCGTGCAAAAAAAAACTTAAAAAAATATATGGGTCGTGTTATGCACCCGGGTTGTATCTTATCGCGCCATGCACGAATATTAAAGCATTCATACTATCTACATAGATCACGAAGCGACTATAGCGAAATCCAACGATCGATCCGCAGGAATGTGAATCCTCCTACATGGACGTCACGACGGCTGTTTAGCAGTACAGAGATGGTACTTATATATATATTAAATTTTTTTTTAATTTATTTGAAAAAATATTTAAATTTTTAAATTCCAAATTTAGTAATCTCTAGTTGAATGTGTAAATGCATATATAAAAATCTAGACGTCCGAGTCTCGAGGGTTTTGGATTGGTGCCAACACACACGCTGAGCTGGGATCTTGCCGGATACTTGCAAGATAAGGACAGTCTTCATACACGCCTCACTTCAATTATGGTTTTAATTTTTTTATTCTAACTAAATTAATTGCTACTTTGCTAGTAATTGCATGTAATTTTCAGATTGTATTTGTTATTTCATATTTGTGCTGAAAGTTGTAATTGTATACTTTGATTAACCAATTTTCTATTGTAATAAATTGCTAAAACTTTTTCCTAACTTTCTTTTATACAACAAGTTAATAAAAAAAAAGGTTCAATCAATTTTAAAGACCCTGTGAATCTTTTGCAAATCAGCCTTCAAAACCAAAATCCGCAAAAACTTACTACTCTAAAATTTGTGCAAAAAAATTAAATTCAGTTTTTCTAAACACAAAATTCTTAAAATATGCAGCTTTGAAATTTTTACATAAACGAAAACAAAATCCCTATTTCTGCTGATTTGAAAATAGTGCAGAAGTTTCTAAAACAGTTCTCCAAACTAAAACCAATTATTTCAGCTGCTCAAGAAACCATGCGAAAATCAAAATTTACTAGTTTAGGTATTCAAATTATCTCTTTATTTGAAAATCTAGACTAAAATATTTTTATTATATTCTATATATTTTTAATACTCTATTTAAAATGCCAAAAATACACTTTATTGTGTTTTAATTATTATCGGTGCTCTATTTCAACATTTACACGTCAAGTGTATTGAAGCACTTGGTAGCTATTGCATATTTGTAAATGTATTCATTATTGTTATTACCTTTTCATTGTTTGCTTTTTTAATTAATATGTTTACTATATTTAAATTTTGAATTTTGAATTTTAAAATCTAGTGCACTACCATTGGAAGCTATTAATTAAATACTTAAATAAATTAGGATTAAACCCCACAAATCTTGCATGTGCATAATCCACTAATCAACACATATATCGTAAAGTGGCTTCTTTTGAGAAACATAGTTCGATCAATCTCAGAACATTCAGTGACTCATTTGTGAAAAGACGGTAAAGCCAAGTGAGATACTAGCCGACCACTCATGGGTTGATCTCAAGCCATTGAACAATATAATCCAATACCTTTATCATTGCCAAATTTTCAAAGAACCTCTACCACTAGTTCCTAAGAAATAACTTCCTCCATTTTTCAATTAAAAACTCTTTCATTGTCACCATAGGATTCTTAGCACGCTATTTGATTCCCTCTATGATGATCATCTTCCCACAAAGATTGCTAAGAAACTGCGAGATGCCATAGAGGATGAGTATAGAATGGATGATGCTGGTCTAAGTCAATTTACCATATCCCAACTCCAGAAGTATGGTCGATTCTAAGCCCGTTAGTGTCCAGGTTCATGAATTCCAAGATCTCCTCCGAAAGCCAAATTATTCGAATGCAAATCTTCCGATAATTATTAGATTCAAGCCTTTACTAACTCTTTTTCTTTATCTTCATTGAACAACTTCTGATAGCTAAGTCATAGGTAAAGGGACTTAGCCCTTGTGAAATTTATTAACCTTATTAGGATTGAAGAAGAATACCGACTTAAGCTCAAGCACAATAAAAGTATGGACCCAAGATTAACCTAACCAAACTCTATCCTAGACCCTCAAATCAAGGCTAATTCAAACCCCAAGGGAAGAACTTCAAAAAGAACTTCCAAAACTGTTCAAACTAGAATCCTTTCTCCAAACTTCTCAAAACCAAAATTGATCAAACCAATTTTGACCAAGTTAGAAGCCAAAGAATCAAAAAGGAGCCTTTCTACTTTCTGTGCAGAAGAACTGACCATGTCACAATGGATTCCTACCACAAGAAGACTGGAACATTGAAGAAAGTGCCAACATACCTAAACCTCAAGTTAATATGATTGAAGATAGTGCTAGACCTTCTTTGAGATTGGACGCCCCTCCATTAGTAAACTTCAACTATTCATTTTGTGATTGGCAGCTTGATTCCAGAGCTAGCATTCATGTTTATTGCAATCTCCACTTTTTATGAATCATATAGATGTGTAATGCTTGGGAACAACTCAGTAGCATAAGTGCTAGGAAAAGAATTAGATTTAGATACAATTTCAAAAAAAAATCCGATCCTTCGCCAAGTGTTTTATATACCCAATATTAGGAGAAACATGATCAATAGATCTCTTCTAATATCTAGAGGCTACAAAATTATTTATACCCCTCAGACATAGGGCTGAGATAAAGAGAAGAATTTATATATATATAAAAAAAGAAAAGAAGAACCAAATAAACTCCATTTGTCTATAATTTTTCTGAGTTTATCATACTTCTAGGATTTCCAAACTGGTCTCAAAGGTGGCAAGTGAAAAGCATCTTCCATCTTTGCAATATATGATTATCCCTCAAAAATATGGTTATCGCAGTAGTCCGCTTCTCTTGGCCAACCCAATGGCTAGAATATATAGAATAAGACAAACACCTATGGTGCCAAAAGTTGTCTCCCAGAACTGGGCATAGGTTGGAACATCATAGAGCTTGATGTGAATATTCTGACCAAATATACCCACAACCACAACACCTGCAGTGACTACAACTGTTCCGATGCTGAGCATGACTCCCACCTCTAGCAATTGATTCTGTTTTTCATCTTGCATGATCTTGACACAATCCTCGGTAATGTCTACATAATCCCTCAACTGTGTGCAAATAAAACGCAAATTGGAGTCAGCATCGAAAAGAAAGATACAAAATAATTGCCAGTACTAATGTTAATTTTATAGTGGAGAATTCAGTTCATATATAAAGCTATACGAAATTTCTCATATGACAGCAATCTAGAGCAATGATGGTGGACATATTTGTTCTGGTCTACATGAAGAACCAACTTCAGCATTATGTCAAACTCTATGAATCTGTGGAGTCATCTAAGTTTGAAAGTTAGTCTAATTTCCATTATTAATAACAATTCTTCCAGTTTTTATTAAAAAAAATCTTCCAATTAATCATTATCTTCAAAATAAGACTTTTTTTTAAGACAAAATATATTATGAACTAGCATATTAGAAGAATGGAGGTAGGCACTTCACATAGCCATGCGAAGTGCACACATAAGTGTGTGCATTAAACCTACATTGAATGTAGGAGGATGTCCAAAGGTCTCATCTCATTATATATTGGGATAAATATCATTTTGCATATATACTTTTACAACTGTAGCTCATTATATATTTGACCTTCAAAATCACTATTTGCGCATAGACCCCTCAAATCATCCTATTTTTGAATGGATATGCTCCAATTAAATTTTTGGCCGATAGTGTTTATCAGTAACCTTTTTAAGTATAAAACATGTTCATTGCCTCGTAACAATAATATCCTTAAAAATTTATATTGTAATATAGCTCCTTTCATTACAAAGGAATGTTAATTTTTTTTAACAATATTAAGTAACAAGATAATAGTACCAAATGATACTCAAAATGGTTGTTTATTAATATTGTCAGCCAAAATGCCAACGAGAGGAAATTTCATGCAAAAATAGAATAAGTTAAGAGTCTATATGCAAATAGTAATTTTTGGAGGGTAAATATACAAAAAGCTATATTGGAAGGGTATATAGGCAAAAAAACCTAGCATAAATAAAGCGAGAAATATTGGTTTCATAACAATTCTAAAACCCCTACTTTTTCAGTGATATATTGGCATTTGTAATGATATTTCAAAACTTACAAAAGTTCATGTGTTTCCCTAGGATCACTACTAGCAATTTTAGCAAATTACCTTCCATATTTGCTCTTAAAGCTCATAACAATTATATCAAACATTTATAAGAAAAAAAAGGATATCAAAGGAAAGCACTACATACACGAGATAATTTGTTTAGAGTGCCATCCATCTGCTCAAAGTAAGTTTCTAGAAGCATCTCCAACTCCTGAACGTTAGGCTTAAGAGTAGGTAAGTTTCCATGGCTACTCTCTATCTGATCTTTAAAATCTTCATGCCTGAAATAAGAGATACTTTGATGCAAAAAACTTATTTGAAATGATCAAAGGCATATATTGAGACATTCCAAAACAAAAGAACCATAGTAAAAAGTTAGAGGAATCTTTGTAGAAAATTGCAAAGAACCATAGTAAAAAGTTAGAGGAATCTTTGTAAAAAATTGTTAGAATCTGGAATTAATAATTCTAATAAAAACTTTCTTTTAAAGAGAGAGGAGGGCTAGAAGTGCACCATTTATTGAACCCAAAGGAAAAAAATATATCCAATAGGTCCTCTCAATGAATCAAAGATTACATAAAGCACGTTATAACTTAGTCAAACCAGAAAGACGGCTAACAACCTTCACAATATTTGGAGTTCTTACTACAATACATACCCTAGCCTTTGATTATCGTCGAACATTCATACAAGAAAACACTCTAAGTTAACAATCTACTTAAGAAGACGATACCACTCCTTTCTCTCTTTATACACTAGTATATCTACAAAAAAAAGAAAAATACTTCACCTTCTAGAGATCTTGAGCCTACCTTTAATAGCAGTCCAAAAAGGCTCTACATACTAGCAGTTGACAAAAAAATTGATGAGTGGTCTACAGGATAATTACATAAAGTGCAACCCCTACCATTACTCATCCTTTCTTGGCCATTAACTCCTCAGTTCAATAAAATCACAAAGTGTTCAGAAAAAATAGTTGTTTGCCAATAGTTGAAATTACTTGTTTGAATGATCTACTGTAGCAAACAAGGTTTACTCACCTTGAATTAGGTGGCAAGAGAAGAAAATCTTTACGTGTTTTTCCTATCTTAACATACTTTCTACATCGCCTTTTATGTTTCCATTTTTCCATTTATTTATTTCTCATTTGCAATTTTTCTATAAAGTATATGACAAAGAATTAGATTAAGTGGGAATAGACCGTATCAAGCATTATTAAAGTTAATATTTCATTTTTTTTGTAATTTGGAGTTTAATAAATTATGTATACTTTTTTCTTCCTTATTTTTATATTTTTATTATATTAATTAATAATTAATTTTCTTATCTTTTTTATATCTTCTCTTATTTTGCCTACTTAAAGTAGAAAATACTTCTAGTATTTTGTTATTTCTTTGTTGACTTTTATGAAAAGATCTGGTAGAAGAAAAAAAAGAGAACTTTATTTTTCCTTTTTCATTTCATTATTCCTAAAATAATTTTCTATAAATCTTAAATTTGTTATAAGTTTTCATAAAATTAAAGGGGTAATTGGAGAACTTTTGAACAATGGTTTAATTCAAGGGGTTTTTTTCTTTTAACTACTATTAATTTAAGTATATATATATATATATATTAAAACATTTGTAAATGATAAGTTTTGATGTGAGTATGATGTTGCGATGATATAAAGAAAGAAAATAATGCCTAGAGCATTTCTTTTTAATATTTCCTATTCTCCCATTTGTGTGATCTTAATTTTATTTATTATTAATGACTTTATTCACAGATTCTCACACAAAAGTAAAAATAAGTTGCTAATTAGCCTAAGTCATGGTATTCTTCTTTTTGTAGCTTTTTCTTTTTGTGGTCATGGATTGCACATGTACATTTCTTAGTAACATTTTTTTTAAAAAAAATAAAAAGTTACAACTTGACAAATAAGAAAAACAAAAACCATCATTATCTTCTGGTGAAGTCAAACAATTGAAAATCAAAGGAAACAAATCAATCATGCTACCATTCTACTTCAGATTTCTCTAAATTATTAGAAAGTAACAGATCATGCACTTTTATCACATCACAAAGGATAATGAATAGACCTTGTTCACATACACCCATATATGTACATAGGTACATACATACATACATATATAAAATTAGATTTCATTCAAAGAAACAATTTGGACCATTTTTAGTAAACAAATGACTTGTTCCCAATGGTACCATTTGGGATGAGTTTATGTCATAATAAAGTCAAGTGAATAGTTACATTCAGGTTTGTATTGACAGTACCAAGGATTTCGGTCCAGCTAGGGACATATCCATGATTATTACTAAATGTTTTGGTCTACCCAAACTTTATTGTCTTGTCTTCATATTGTATCATCCCAGGAGTAAATGGAGAGGGGCCAAATACCAAGATTTAATCTCTTAGATAAGACCATAGAAGAACTCTTGAATAAGAAGATTTATGGCTTTAGTTATTTAAAAAACAGCTTTAATAACCACTCGTAATACCTATAAACCACTAAGAAAAAGCATAGTAAGATTCTCCTTTTCTTTAACTGCTTTAATTCTTTGAAGACAATAATAAAGCTTACCTGTCCTCCTCCAGTTGAAATGCATCATTATCAACCTTAACTCTTGAGGAAGATTCACCGTTATGTTGATGAGCAAGCTTCTTTGTTAAGTACATCTCGGCCATATCATTGTCATCATCTAGTAAATGTTCTAGTTCATCCCTCACCTATTAACATATATGATGTTAGCATTTAAAAATGCCAACAAGGAGAAAACATACGTAAAATTCTAATTAAGAAACAGAAAAGAAAATACAAGGAAGCCTACATTGATGCCCATTTACGAAATTGGGCATGAAATAACTACTAAATGTAACCAACTTTTTGTGCTTAATTAGAAAGAAACTACTCAAGTACGAACAAGTATAACTCTTTTTTTTTGAGAAAGAGAGAGAAAGGGAGCGAGACCAATCACACCCCCCTCCACTTTCAAACAAATATAATTCATTAAATGGTAAAAATATATTCATGAACTGTTACAACAAACTTGCTATACTGTTAGTGTTGCAAATCATTTCATAGCTTTAACTTCTTACCGTTTGCACATGCCATGATACTGCGACCAAGCGACTCTTGATAGATCTAACATGTTCAAGGTTAAGGGTGCTGATTTTTGAAGTCATTTCATCTAAAGCTGGATATGCCTCTTGCTCCAAGGTCAATGCCTGATATGAATAAATTAAGATGAGAAGATATATAGAGCTTTATTGAAGAAGTACTTGACAATGCTTATGAGTATTTCAAGATATAAGAACAAATTAAAAATCCTGTGAAGCTAAAAATAGTAGAGAAACATAAAATAATCACAAAGAAATAAATGCTAAAGTTAGTTAATCAACATAAAATAATCACGAAGAAATAAAATTCATAATAGCCATAAAATGAATGCTGTCAAACACAAATGGCAAATGCATAAGCATATCCTGCTTACACATGTTTTTATTGATTGGAGGATTTGGATGATGTTGAACAAGTACTTACCAATTTATATAGTTTTATTGAGTCTTCTGAATAATTTACAGAAGGAAATTAGATATCAAAGCATCAACTTTTTCCTGACAACATTAAGAAATGTAGCCACTAGCTGTTGGGCATAAAACCAAAAGTTAATTATAGCTTGAAGAAATTAAGTTCACCATTTGCTGTATTTAGGTATGAGGCTTATATTATAACATATATTGAGTTTTGAACAATATAGAGTTAGTTTTAGCTATTAGATAATGCAATTGTGGGGGTTAAGAAATGTCACCAAAGATTTAATTATGAAAATCTTGCTGATTAAATCATATTTGTCTATAGTTTACACATATATAAAAATTGAAAACACATAGATGATGACTTTTACAAGATTCTAATAATATTTAAATCTTCTTGGCTTAAAAATTCCTTATCTTTTATTTAGAAGAAAACAAAAATCGCATCCAATAAGAAATTAAATGAGAATTTGCATGTTAATCTTTTGTGAATCATAGAGATAGAGAGAGAGAGAGAGTATTATAGATTACCACAGTAAATTATTTGATAGGTTTTGATGAAAAAGGTGAACCTAATGGTACATAAAAGATTATTAAGAATACACAAAAAGAAGTACTACAAGAACTGAAAGCACGTATGATATGAAAAGTGGATTGCAGTCATTTTGAGCCTCTAACAAATTGCAACTTTAATCATATTTTTTGTAGTTTTGTCATAGAATTGACTGTTGATATTCAAGCAAAGGTGGGAGATGAATATAAGTTTGAATGTTACGTCAAATTATTACTTTGGAATCTAAGGATTCAGATGATAGAATTTGTTTCCAATTTAAGAGTTTTATTTCCTATTTCTGTCCGATTTTTAGTTTTTTTAGGGTGAATTTCTCAAGATTTTTGGAATCTGCCAAGTCTGGTTAGTCCATATTTGGAGTCAAATTATTCAAGATCTAAACCAAATCCAAGCATCACATCTGCAATAAGAGACCTTCAACTACTTCAATCCATATCTATTTACATGCAAGGCAAGTGGACAACATTATTGATTTCATGAAATTAGAATTTAGGGAAACCATGAGAGCCCAAGCTCATAAATTGTGGGCAGGATTGTTAAGAATGTTAGAGGCAAATGTTTGGTAAAAACAAAAAAGATAAGGTGAAGAATAGGAAGAATAGCACTGCTACTGAAAGCATAGTATTGAAGAACAATGATATAAGCATGTACAACGTGTAGAAAAAGGGGTTCAATTTGTTAAAAGAGAAGAGAAGGAGGTAATGAACATGCATGCATGCGCACATACGCGCACATGGATGCACCATGTGTGCACACAAAGAAGAGTAGCATTTTGAAAATAATTTGGAGAAAATAAATCACAAAATAGTTGGGATTGGAGTTTGATAATTTAATTTGTTGTTGTTGACACATTATAATGTTTTTTTTTTTTTGAGAAAAACAGATATACTGTAATGGGTAGAGAAAATACATGACAACCTAGAGATAATGTCTTAGTAAAATTTACATTGTAACTACTCACCAAAGAGGAGAAAAAATTTTATATTGCAATCAAGAGCCACTACGCCGCACCAATTAAAGTAGGCAACCATACAAGTTGTGAGAGTTTCAAGCACATCAAAGCAGAATTGCAAATACAATTTGATCCTATCTCAAGAAAGAAAAAAGGTGAAATGCATACCTCGGCTTCAAGGCGCCTGTAACTGGATTCAAGGCAGATTTCAAGCACTCTGAACTCGAAGGGTAACAATATCTGGTTCCTGGACTCTGCAACCTTCAGATATAACAGCATTTTATAATCACTTCATCGTTGCAAAATAATTGCTGCAACAAATTTCTAATCTTGGGTAAACAAGAGAGTATCAGTCTAAACTATTTGTGGGCTTTCCCTAGCTTTTTATGAGGAAAAAAAGAAAGAAGATAGAGTTTGTATCAAAATTCTTTAAAGCTTGATGAAGGGAAGAAATTTGTTATAAAAAAAGAAAAAAAGTTTTCCGTCCCTCCTCCAGATTCCAATCAATATTATGGAGAGAAAAAAATCCCAAAAAGCTTATTTTGATGCAAACATAAAAGATAACATAGGAAAGATCATAACTTTGAAACCATAACATTTAATCTTTTGCACTTATCTAAATTGTTACTAGGATTTAATGATTAGAAATCCAGAAGAAATAACTGGAAATGCAGGCATCGTATCATCTGTCTCGACCAAATGAATCCAAAATCACAACAAGATCCAATTTTCAAAGTAGATTACAAAAAACAGATCCAAAAGAAGAAAGAAGAACACCATCACCACCAGATGAGGAGCGCCGGAAGGACTGGAGAGCCGGGACTGGAGATCGTGGACAAAAGGGGCGACCGTGGGGGCGTTGAAGTTGGGGATGAGCACCTCGGTGGCCGTGATGATGGCCTTGATGTGCTCCAGATTGAGAACAATAGCCCTCTCCCTCCCCAGAATCGTCGACGGGTAGGACAGCAGGGGGTCCAAGAGCCTCAGATCCCGCGCCGGAATACCCGTTCGCCGCATGATCGAGTGCTTCCCCAACTCGTCGAAGCGCTCCTTCCCGGAGTCCGATACCACCAGCCACGGCTGGCTTGGCGTGCCCTTCCGCCTGCCGGCTGAACGCTGCGGCGTGGCGGCCGCCAGCGGGTTGTGGGGGCTCTCCTCCGGCGCGTCTTCCGGGGACCTCATCGCCGATTAGGGTTCTAGGGTTTGAGGGCGTCTGCCAGGGGAGTTCCTTCTCTTATAGTGTCTTCTCTGAAACCGGATCAGCATCGGAGTCGGAGAGGCGTGGAGGAGCGAAACTTCGGAGGCCGTTTTGGCGGGTGGGGTATGGGGGTAAATCTTTTAAAACGAAACCTGGATCCTCCGTGGTGAGGACACTGGCTTTTTAAGGATTGGCTCGTCCGGTGGGGGCCGCAGGCGCTTCGCGCTGTACGGAAGCCTACACCTGCGGTCAATTTTTTTTTTAAATGAAGGAGAGGAAGGCTGCCCCCATATATATATATATATATATATATATATATATATATATATATATATATATATATATATATATATATATATATATATATATATATATATATATATATATATAATTATAAGAAAAATATAAAAAAGTAATAAAGTTTTTTAAAAAAATAATGTAAAGTAGACTAGCTAAACTATTCAACAAGTTGAATAATCTCATAAGTAATTTGAAAGACTTTATATCTTCAATGTGCAACTATATAAGCTCTTATCCTGATATGAGTCAGACTTTTTCTAAAAGATAGATCATTGTTTCTCAATGTGTAGCTCCAATGTTACGAGGTTATTTCTAAATTTGAGATAAGAATAAAGCAGCTTCTCTGAACACATCCAGCCGAACCTATTGTCATAAATTAAGCCCAATTATTTGCTCGGCCTAAAATTTACGCCCTTCTATCCCCCACCTTTTCAAATGTACCGCGCAGCTGCAACATATGTTCCCCGAAAAAACTGCTTTTGGTTAAATTCTAGTAAATTAGCTCCATATTATTTTTTTAATTTATACATGATCTCTCTTTGCCCGCAAACAAACCAGCAAGGATGCTCATCGAGCTAATTGGGCTAGATAATGAAATTTCTTAGGGTTAACCTCCATTATGAGACATGTAGTTTCACATGCATGGCTCAGCTTAAATCAAGTAGGCTGAAATCAATTTGGCAGGCTAAGCCAATCAGGCTAGGCTATTGCAATGGGAATTTGTAGGTGGCATGCTTCCTCATGAGGAATCCGAAGGACCTAACCCTTATGCTATTTCCATGCTAGTCTAATTCACAAGTTTCTCTACTAAGGTACATCTCCAAGCATTGTCCTTCTCTGAAGAATTACTGAGGAAATTATCACCTGTGATCTTGCCTTCTGAAGTAGACTATCTTTTCTTTGACTAAAAGGCTCAGGATTCCAATTCAATCGATATAGTTCCAAAATCTTGACATAAACAACAACATAAATGATTTCTCATCTTCCGATGAACTGTACTAAATAGCCACTCATGGCAGCATAGATGCATATGGGATATTCCCCTTGCTAACATATAGTGGGTTATATAAGGATGCAGGGCTGCTGATAGCCATGCCAACCTTTATAACATTAGCCGAAGTGGTGAATGTTCTATGAACAGGCATTGCGCTTCTAGAGTATGGTTTCCCTACTCTAGGCAGTGCATCCAAAGCTGGATAATTTTCGCGGGACTGCAAAGGTTTCTTTGATGTCAAGAACTCCATCAATGATTTCACGCTCGAACTTTTCAATTTTCACAAGCAAGGTTTGAAAATTAGTAGCCTTTCAATCTAGGGCATAGATATGGAAGCAATGCACAATTTGTTCTCCGAAGAGTCCTCATCAGTTCCAGGTCAAATAAAGCAACCAAGGAGTTTCTAATTTGTTGTAGCTTAGAACCAGAGGCGAAAATGTGATTGTTTTGTTTGCCATTGTTGCATCTGGGTTATTACTAGAGTCTAGGAACACTCGAGGAAGGCTACCGATGATCAAGTAATGGATTGCAATCCACAATTTTGCCATATCCTAGAAGTACAACCTCTTTTGAATACAGTCTAGGGCTCAAGTTCCTTTACAAACGTTGAGCAGCTTAGCAGATGCGATAATGTTCCACTGTGTATATGTGAGGAGAGATTGATATTTATCTGCTTTCCTTGAAAGAACTTGCTTGAAACCAAATAATTTAGTAACAAGTGTGTTTTAATTTGGAGCCCTGCCAAAAGAAGATGTGAAATATTGCAGAGATTAATGGATAACTCTTTTGTAGGACAATAATCTCACCTTTTTTTCATAGATAAGCATCTCTTGGCAAGGGCAAAGAATTCCGACATCTAAGAAGCAACAATCCTTTTCGCCATTTCAATAAAATTATAGAAAGATTTGATTCTGAGGACAGAAAAGAAACTGATTTATAAGAAGGATTTTGACACTTTAGGATCACATAATCTTAAAGCTGAGAAATGTCATGATATGTCACTAAATTTAGCATATATCACAGCCTTTTTTTTTTTTTTTTGATAAAACATATATCACAGCCTCAACAAAACAGCATGAAAACAAATTCAAATATTCAAACTTTCAACAACGAAAAACTAAATCAATGAACAGCAGAATAAAACACAATCATTAATTTGAAGTCTCACAACAAGCCCAGTAATTACATCCGTTAATTATACTACTTAAATGTTCAGATACAACACAAAGTAAAAATTTATGAACCTATATAATCCTTCATCATTTTTCTGGAAGAAACTGTAATTGAACCATCAATCATCGGACAAAGAGCTTATTTTTTTAATTGGCCATCCTGTTGGTGTTTCCAACACGGTCTCAAAGTTACAAGTGAAAAGCACCTTCTGTCTGAGCTATATGCTCCCTCAAAAACTGTGATATTATTGCAGTAGTCCACTTTTCTTGCCCCATCCAATAGCAAAGACATATAGAACAATACAGCCACCTATGGTGCCAAAGGTGGTCTCCCAGAATTTGATGGAGGGAGCGGGAGCATTAAAGAGATCAATTTGGATATTCATACCAAATAAACCGACTACTACAACGCCAGCAGTGAGTACCATGGTTGCAGTGCTCAGCATGACTCCCATCTGTAGCAGTTGATTCTGTTTCTCATCCAGCATGATGTTGATATAATCTTCAGTGTCATCGACATACTCCCTCAACTTTGTGCACATAAAAGACACATGATTAGATGGTGATTAGTGAAACATACTAGCATTGCTTAAGGCCATCAGCCTGTAACTAAATCTGCAGACCTAAGCCCGTTCTAGGTTCATATAACTATGGATTTGGTGTGGATGTAGAGGCAGACCCAAGAAGCATCTCAGATCCAGGATTGGGTCTAGCAAAAGTTTAACTAGGATGCAAACCAACCCATCCATATAATTAATTAGGGTGTAGACTATCTTTTATGTACTGAAAATGACCCAGATCTGGACCCAACAGTTTACTGGGTCTATAATGTATAATTTTACACTTGCAACCTTCATATTTCACATAAAATTGATTAATTATGCTTTGAAACCACATCACTTAAAAATTGTTTTGAGGGCCTGAAGGGACTATAGCTTGCCGAATAGTGAGGCACTCTTGGAAGTGGATCCAGACCTGCTCTGAACCCGAAGCAGACCTAATGACCGTAATGTTGGGGACATGTTTTAACATATCCAGATCTGAATTGTTGAAATCAGTGTCCCTTATAGAACCGCTCATACCCAGCCCCAGATCTGGCATGACTCTTGAATGAGTATGGTTTGGGTTAAAATTAGAACTGAGCTCCCTAGCAGGTCCATGTCTGAGACCAGGTTGGAGGCACATGAATCCAACCTGAATAAACAGCACCTAGGCATTACCAACTTTAGAAAGGACTAAGGAGAAATGTGATTTTTATCACATTTTGAAAAGTTCCTACAGAAAA
Source organism: Phoenix dactylifera (assembly GCF_051530095.1). Taxonomy (NCBI): domain Eukaryota; kingdom Viridiplantae; phylum Streptophyta; class Magnoliopsida; order Arecales; family Arecaceae; genus Phoenix; species Phoenix dactylifera. The sequence continues at coordinate 5,356,411 of NC_143191.1, forward strand.
GCATGTCAGAGCAGTGGTAGTGTTCAGAGTTGTTTTATTCTATGTTGATAATGGACAAACTTCAGTACTAGGTTCTATGTACTTCTCTGAGAAGGATACAAAAACTGAAGGTAGTCTTCTTGGCTGACAATCTGCATTATCTTTTTGTTTGCAGCATAACACTTTCAAATAATCATTACTTGAGAATGAGAAAGAGTTCAAAGAAACATAATAATGGATTAGAAACCACCATGTGTATATGCATGAGCTTGTGCATGCATACACAGGACATAGCCCCTCGCGGATAACATCTTAACTAACCTCTAGCTAACCTGATTCACTAGCAAAGCCACAGTTGAAGAATGATGAAGCCATGCCCAAACACAGACCAGGAAATAACATAGCTAGGACTTGGAATATCATCTAAATGGGGATATCGTTTTGCTGATCACAGTCATTGGAGAATATTTCTAGGACCATTAGCTGTTCACGAGTGATAGATTCCCATAAACAGTGTCTTTAGAAGACACCAAAATTTCAGGTGTTATCCTATGATCAAATACTATCAATAGTTTTTGCACAATTTACCTTCCGCATTTCCTATCTCATGAAGCCTGATGGTGATTATATCAAACTTTTAATGATATATGAAAATATAGCAAGATACTTAAATATCATAAAAAGGGGAAGTACTACATACATGGGATAGTTTGTTCAAAGTGCCATCAATCTGCACAAAGTAAGCCTCTAGAAGCATCTCCAATTCCTCAATGTTGGGTTTAAAACAGCCTAAACTTCCATGGCTATACTCTGTCTCGTCTTTGAAATCTTCATCCCTGAGTGCATATATTATTTGATGCGAGGAGCTTAAGAACAATGATCAAAAGGCATATAATGAAGAATTTCACTGAAATAAAACTACAGTAAATTCTAGAAAGAATCTTCATAAGGATGTGCTTGGCTTCATAACCAACAATTTCAACACAGATCAGTAGGGAGCAATTTTAGTATTCAAGCAAGTTAATATTTTTTTTAAAAAAAATAAATTACCAGTTGCACTGAACTAATGCAGCACAGAACATTGAAGAACGAAAGATAGATGAAGAATCAAAGTTGCGAGACTTTTGGACAAGCAACAAATAGTAATATATACATATATGTGACAAGCAAAGAGTCAAGTTGTCCTTGCATCCCTTCCTATTTGCTTCAAACTTCAAAATTACATCTAAGAAGTGCAAAGCTGTGAACCTGGAACAGCAAAACCAATATTGATGACTACGAACCCTAGAAGAAAATAACTGGGTTACTCTTGTACAACTTATTTAACGGAGACAGGCACAGCCACACTGGTGGTCACACCAGACAAGATTGATCTAGCAATTGAAAAACGCTATTGCAATTCCAATCCAGATCATGGTGCACCAGCATATTCAAAGCCATGAGATACATCAAACCCTTGCCCGCTGAGTTTAGGTTGAGTAGATACTCAATAAATGAATAAAGCCAGGTCTACATTTTTTTGTGGCTTGTAAGGATTTGTTATGATGATGGGAGTCTTCCTGCTTAAAATTGTGCTCCATATCTGACCCCATTTTGATGCGAAAGGGCTTGGATATGATGACAGTGATGAGTTTTCAAATTTGTACAGGGTTGGTTCACGCCAATTTTGTAAGAATTTGCCCACATTGTATTAGATATGATCAGAAATACTACTTTACTTACAAGCCAGTTAGAGTTTTGTCATTTTTGTGTGAGTGGTTAGTACTAAATACCCTCCTTTGTTTAAAGGTCACAGGGTCAAACATCATTGAGATCTTGAATTTATAAAGTTATCATAAGTGTGACACTAAGTCGGCACTTTGACATGACAAACACGGCATGGAGGCTCCTGAAGTCAAACTTTTAATCATGACTCTAAACTTTTGGCTGGGAATTGTATCCAGCCAGTAAATATAACCACACATACAAACACACACACACACGTATATATAATGCCTTATGTATAATAATGCAAAATGATGAGCAAATGGAATCTCATATTGAACAAATGGAATGACAGCCAACATTTAACTTGGGTTGGGGGGGGGGGGGGGGGGTGCGTGTCTAAATTGATATGGCCATTCCATCTATAATTGAAGTTATTAAATTAGAAATGCATGCTGCACAATGAAGTGGTTAAATTAGTTTCCTATTGAGCTACTATTTACATAGCAAATCCATATGAACATCTGAAGTCTATAATTTGATCCATATATGGCTGGAACTAACCCAATTATATAACAGCACAACATATAATCATCATTAAATTCAGTTGTTCCTGCTTGTTTCAAGACCACTCACATCAAGAAAAAAAGAATTTGGACATGGACATATATGCTAAATGATAAGATTTTTTTAATATATATGATAGCCACTAAAAAGGATAAACCACCAGACAGATCATGAGCAACAGGTTAACAGGAAACCACAACTTTAAAAGGTAAGAAAAAGCCAATCATCTGTCATCGGTAGGTATCATCTCAATGTGGATCTGATTCTCATTCCAAGCTTTCTGGTAAGAAAATGTAGTTTATTCACAGGCCGCGACAGTTCTACTCCGAAACAGTTTAGGCAATAAATAATCACCTCATCTTTATATCATTGGGATGTGAGTTCTTGTCCTGAGCCCAAACAACTGTTGAAGAAGGCTCAACAAATCTATCAGATCAAGGGGAAAAATCCTCCATAAACAGAAAGAACTGGATAGAGGAGGAGGTTGGCTTTGAAATGGAGCCTAATTCCTAGGGCATAACACTGGGGCTGATTTTAGTAAAGAAAAACTCCATAAGATCCCTAAGGATCTGGAAAAGGAGGGTGAAAATAGCACCTACTCTCATTCCTTCCACAAAGCCAAAAGAGGGGATTGGGAAACCATATTATTTCAGCCGCAGCAGTCAGGAGAGGTAAAGTCAAAGGCAATAAAGATAGAATTACCCAATACTAACTTACTATCCTTTGCATGAGACTGGGTTCTTAGCAAAGTGTCGCTCAGCTCAACTGGGTCTCGCAATCAAATCACTGGAACTACATCCCCCATGAATAGGACTTGAATTGGATTTGCTGAGACAGGAAGGGATGCTCACTCTCCACTATGGATTCTGCTGCCAATAGGCCGCCTTCGATCTGCTAGCTCTACCTTTTGAAAACGAAGATGACAGACAGATGGACGAATGGAGAACTACACTAAAGAAAGTAGCCAGGCCAGCCTTTGCTAAAGGAAACAGGAGAGAAGATGCTGGTCATGAATGGGGCTCACCAGCAACAAAGAAAGGTGAGCCAAGGACTGATTGGACGACAATCAACCAGTTGTCTCTCTGTCTTTCTTATGTTCCTCTCTCACCAGGTCTTGAATTCTCTCTCTGCTGCTTGTTGTGGGAAAGAGGTCTGAAGGCACAAATAAGGGTCTGTTTTGTATTGCTTGCATTTTTGAAGGGTAAATGTTCATTGAAGATAAGCAATTCTTCACTTGTTTGATGTTTAGTAAAAGATAATCTGGACGTATGTTTTAAAATCTATCTGGTCTCAATAGGGTTGAACCTGATTTTGGTATATCTGAATCCAAATTTTTAAGATTTCAATTTGAACTAAGAACTTCAAGATGACCATAAAATCCTATAATTAGGTTTGCTTGGGTCCACAATGAGTTGATTAAATTTAAATTTATCAAATTCATGTGCACTTCCAATATGTCTACCATTAAGTGAGAAAATTCATCATCTTTGTGGAAACTATGCAAGTGTTCCATATAAGCATAAGCCACAATCTAGTTCTTCTAGCTTGTTCTAGCATCAGATTTTTCGGCTTTGGCTTCAGGAATAATCATTTTGTATCGATCATTACCGAACACAACATTTTTTCTTAAGAAGTGACCTTTTCTCAAAACTTTATAAGTCGTAGAAGTGCTTTTCTTAAGCAACACAGGACATACCCAAGCCTGTTTCTTAAGCAACATAGGCTGTAAATGCCATCTCATGACATCCTGTCAACTTTTGTTACATTCATATCAACGAATGATATATAACTTACTTCGGTTCAAAAGAACAGTCTGCACTCTTTTGTTCCAAAAGTACCATGTGAGACATGCTAATGACTTAAATAGTCCAACTCACTTATAATTTTATGATTATCATCAATGCACTCTTTTTTTTTCGTAAGAAGTTAAAAAAAAAACTTTATAAGATGTAGAAATGCTTTTTTTAAGGCAACACAAGACACACTGCAAGCTTGTTCCTATGATTATACATTGTAAATGCCATGTCATGACATGCGGTTAACAATTATCACATGCATAGCGGCAATTGATACAGAACTAATTTCTGTTCAAAAGAACAGATCATACTCTTTTATTCCAAATGTACCATGCGGAACATAATAATGACTTCAATAGTCCAACTAAGTTGTATGATTATCATCATTGAAAAATGTATCAAATTATGACAGCCTTGATTAAAAACCCTTTTGACGATAATACTTATAAAGCTTTATAGAATGTATGACTGCAATACTCTTCTTTCATGCCATTTCCAATTTACTATAAATAAAACAATACAGTTACCTATCCTCCTCCACTTCAAATGAATCATGGTCTATATCAACTCTTGATGAAGATTCACCAATTCGTTGTTGAGCAAGCTTCTCTGATAAATACATCTCAGCCATATCCATGTCGTCATCTAGTAATTGTTCAAGTTCATCCCTCACCTGTTAAACATATAATAACAACTTCTTTTTTTAAAAAATGATATATAAAAAGTCATAAGAGAAGGAAACTGAAATAATTATAATTTAGCAGCCAGGAAAAAAAAGAGAACACAGCAAAGTAGCAGTGTTACTCAGACACTTCAAAATCTTTTCTTTTGATGTGTCTGGACAGCTGGAGACCTAGACACTTCATGACACTCTTTCACTTCAAATCAGCAGATTACAATGTCATCATGGTTGCACGACAACTTTTGACCTTTATAAATTGAAGTTTTCAAGTCTAACAAAATATTTAGCAAAGGATTTATGAATGCTATCAAATTACATGGCAGTTGGTCCAATAAGTTATTCATCATATACCTACAGCAGCACATATTCTAACATTCTAATATAATATAGACGTGTCCTGGTGTCCAACATTTTGAAAGATCATGTGTCCGACTCTTCTGGAGACTTGACATTCATATCATGTCTAGGTAACATTGCAAACTAGACACTGGTGCTTCACCAAGCAAATTACAGCATTAAAGATAATGGTCTCCCTTAAGCCCAAAAATGTTGAGCTCAAATAGAGAAAAACCATCACCAATTTAGACAAGCATAACTAGATATCTGGTCAGGTTAAATCATTAACTGTTCTAAAATGTTGCTATATTGCAGATGTTGCATTTAACTCTATAAGATCTTGACTTCTTACCTTCTGCACACGCCCTGAAATTGTAACCAAACGACTCTTGATTTGTCTAACACGCTCAAGGTTAAGTGTACTGATTTTTGAGGTCAACTCATCCAAAGCAGGATATGCCTCTTGCTCTAGAGTCGATGTCTGAAATAGAAGAATCAGTAGTTCAACAAATAGATATGGAGAGAACTGTATCCAAATAGTGCTTGGCAGTTGCATATAGATATCATAATACTAAAAAGATAAAGTTAAAAAGTATATGGAGAATGAATGGTTAAGAAACATATATGAGATAGATAAAAAATTAATAGTCTGCATAAATGAGATAGATATAACAATTTAAGTGCATCAAAACTGCAGTATTATTCTAGTAAAATAAATCGATAGATGCTTAAGCTTCTTCTGAATGTGGTTCAATATCAACTGGTAGCAACTGCATGATACGGTAGAACAATAAAATGTTTCAAGGCTCCCATTAAATATATGAATAAAACGGGGATAGAAAAACTTGCTGATAATACATATGGAAGAGAAGTAACAGGTGCTAAAAGCAGGTATGGCAAGAATAGTAGGTTCCAACCACAGTGTGAGCCACTACAAAGTCAATCTCAAGCCTATATGTATATATCTTGGCATAAAATTGATTGTTGATGCTACTCAAGCAAAGGCAAAATTACATTATTTTTAGAATATATGTGGAAGATTACGGCTTACCGTTAATTTAATAATATGAATGAAAGATTTAGAGAAATAAGGTTATTAAACTTTGCAGAAGAAAAAGGAACATTGGAAATGCAAACGCATTGAAAAGTGGACACAGAAAAAAATGGAAAGACATTTCTACAGCATTAAGGGATCAGGACATGCCTTTGAAATACAAATGAATATTCTTTAAGGCAAATAAGGCCTGAAATATTGTGCAGTTCAGAATTTTAGTCACTTTTCATGTTCCAAGCATAGGAGCAACAAGAATGTCATGGTGCATGTTCAGTGAAAACACACAAAGATGGATGAAAAACGAGCGCATCAGCATCAGCATGAAGCCTCATCAATTTAAAAAAAATGTCAACAAATCTACTATCATTTTGTACTCTAAGGATAAGGGTTCGGATATATTAAAACAGTTTCAAAGGTGGAGGAGATTTGTACTTGTTCCTTCTTTTTAGCAGAATGGTGGAAATCCACCACAACATTTTATTGACATATGAAATAAATTAGGGGCTAAAGCCAAGAAAGGAGAGATCGGAAAATAGAAGGACAAATAAAAGAAGAAGAGAAGAGAAGAAAGGGCGAAGTTGGGGAGCCCAAAACCAAGCAATCAAATAGTCTAAAATAGGCCAACCAACAAAACTGAACCCAAAGGAAAGCATACAAATGATCCCCACCCAAGCCTGCTACAAAAACAACTCAAGCACAGCTAAAAATACACCCCCTAAGCCCAAACAACAACTAGCCCAACCTAACAGGATCGCTACATTCAAATTTCAAAATATAAAGCTCTTGACACCCGACCCCAAACACCCGACGCATGTGAACACAATGTTGGCCGGTTTGAACTAGTTGAACTGGGCAACATGCTGAATTGTGTCATGACGTATGCCGCACAACCATTACCTCCCCAGCTCCAATGCATTGATGTCATTGCCAATCGTCGTGCCTTCCCTTTGCCTAAACTGGCACAACAGCCACATCTCTAGCACCGGGCAGCTCCATCGCTGCTCGATGCTCTTCCATAGTATCTTCCTTGCAAGTGCCTCCAACACCAACTTCCACAAAGGGCCAAGGAGCCCAAAGGAGGAAAACCTAAGGTCTCTCTCTAGAAAGTCTGGAGAGGGAGAGAGACAACAGAGGTCTATATTTATTAAAAGGTTTTTCTTCCTTCCCCTAAGCAAAAATGTGGCAAGCCACCCCACATTTCATTGATAAATGAAATAAGACAAAAATAGAAAAGAAGAAAAGAAGAAGAAGAGAAAAGAAAAGAAAAGAAAAATAAACAAGAAAAGAAAACACAGGAAAAGTTACGACTAACAAATATTATGTGACCCCAGTTAAGGATGAGTTGCGTGAGGATTCACTTGATCCAAAATATTTGGCAGTAGGTTTGATAATTTAAGTCAGTCTACCTGATATCTAAAAATAAACAGAAACAAGGTAAAATGACATACGGATAATGTGCCAGACAAAACTATAGTGCAACTAATATCCAACATGACAAACATTTTAGATGGGTAACAGCTACAATATGAAAAGTCCAAATGTTCCAAAAAAATATATATACCTCAGATTCAAGGCACCTGCAAGCAGACTCAAGGCAGACTTCAAGTGCCCTGAACTCGAAAGGTAGCACCTTAGTTCCACCATGTTTGCATGCATCCATTGGGTTCGTAGGGCTGCCTTCTGGAGTTTCACCAGCTGACATATTATTCTGTTTAGTTATTCCCATTGATGCATCTTTAGCCATAGCCTCTCCATCCACATCACTGGACTCTGCAGCCTTTATATTGAACATTAATAAATAAGTGTCAATTTTGTTGGTCCAACTTTCATTGAAGTGAGAAGATTACTGTAACAGGTTTTGAATTATTATGTCCAATGCAGTAAGCAAGGTGTAACTTCATCTGCATAGTCAGAAACCATTAACCAAAATAATTTACAGGCTTAGTTAACATGCAAACAGTCATTGCATGTAAATAGGTTCTTTACGCTTGCATCAAAATCTTAGGACAAGCAATTCATGAAGAACGCATATTTGAACTTCCATCTCCGAGATTTGAACCAAACAAGCTTATCTGATATAGAAATATCAAATAAGATAGAAAGATCGTATAGCGTTTGATCATTCATAATAATCAAACTGCTACTGCCATATCAAATAACAAATGTATAACATCCAATTTTTAAGAAAATGAATATTTGAACAAGCGTACTTCTCAAATTAGACAGCAATTTCGTGCAATATCTTCGATTCCTCCGATAAATTACCAAACATACAAAACGTAGCCCATTTGTTTCCCAGAACGGAGTAAAAACACCAGAAAAAATCGGAAGAAGAACTTGATCATATTTTCTCAGTCGTCCACCAACAAGTAGAACATAATTTTGATAGGTTTTAAGAAAGGGAGCTATCATCTTATAACCAGCAGACAATCATGATCTTTTTCTTTAATTTTCCTAGGTGATACCTGCTGGGGAGCGCCGTAGGAACTGGAGACCCGGGATTGGAGATCCTGGACGAAGGGGGCGACCATGGGATCCTTGGAATTGGGGATGAGCACCTCGGTGGCGGTGATGATGGCTTTGATGTGCTCCAAATTGATCACGATAGCCCTCTCTCTCCCCAGGATCGTCGACGGGTAGGAGAGCAGGGGATCCAGGACCCTCAGATCCCGCGCCGGGAGCCCCGTCCGCCGCATGATCGAGTGCTTCCCGACCTCTTCGAGATACGCTCCGCAGTCCGAGACCACCAGCCACGCCCGGCTCGCGGTGCCCTTGCGCCTCCCGGCCGCCTGTTGCGCCGGGGGCGGCGTGGCGCCGGCCGCCGGAGGTCGGTGGTGGAGCTCGTCCTCGGGCGCTGCCTTCGGCGACCTCATCGTTGCTCTCGTGGTCTTCGTGAGGAATCCTCTGCGAAGCGGAACGTGTGGCGGGGCGGCGATTATTGGAAAATTTATACCCTGCACCACGCGCACCACGTCAGCAGTGCACAACAGGAACAAAACGAATTAGATTCGCGGGGCAGCGATCCGAACCGTGCGCCTTGATGATGGGCCCACATAAACCGAGAAGCGTGATTGGTTGCTTTAACGCCACGTGGTGCATGGTGCAGGGTATCATTTCTCTATTAAACGGTGAGGAGGCACGTGGATGATTCTATTTTTGGACAGCGTGGATGCCTTTTAGGGTGGCATGATAACGGTGGCTACGAGATGGGAACTGGTAATGGTTGGACTGGGTTTGATAAGATGCCTCCATAGGCAAAAAAAAAAGACACATAATAAATGCTTCCTCCAGAAGAGGGTGGCTCCGGTGACGGAGTATTGACGAACTGGGATTCCGAAAAAATGTCATAGTAGGAAATTTTTAAATTTTTGATCTTAAAATATTTAATTTGAAAATAAAATTTTATTTTTTTCTCAAATAAATTTATATTTTTTAAATTTTAACCCTTAATGGCATTAAATATAAGTATTTTTGCATTTATAGATATTCTATTTTTGCAAGTTCAAGTTGAGCTTCAAAGGTAATAGATTCGTGATCGCGTGCATATATGCTCGGTTGGTCGGCTGTATAGTGCATATGCACGTAGTAGGGCATAATATGTGCGGCATATTTTACCATACATCTTTTATAACTTAAATTTGAATTTTAAAATAAAACTTTAAGCATTACATATGAAGTCTAATTCTTTATTAAACTTCGAACTCATAATGTAAACATTACACTAACTTTCATTTCGAATTAAAATTTGAGAGCACCAGAGCTAGCACTGATGGGCCATTAAGGCTTTTTGTTTTAAGAGAGCTGTTGAGATCTTTAGGGACCTCTCCGATGGTTATTTGTACTAAACCTACAATAAAATTTCAGTTTTTGGTCTTCGAATTTCATATCATGATCCATTCAGGGCTTATGTTACTTGGTCTAAGAAAGGGGAAATCCCCACTCACTTTTCGTTTTCCACTCCTTCCAATTTATTTTTTGGCTATTCTTTCTTTTAATCTTCCTAACATTTTATTTGGGTAGCCGGAGGAGTTGTTGGGTACTCCTGTGCAATTCCGCTTATGTGAGAAGGATCAGGCTAAGCAAGTTCATTGTATTTTGGGGATGATTTCACCATAGACCCTCAAAGAGGGTATTGTATATTATAAACAATAAATTAGCTTTTTAGACAAAGAGAAGAATTATTTTAAACTATAATGTAAATGCTAATCTAATGAGCAAAGGTAAAATTATTATCCTTGCTTACTTAATACAAATTTATTTGATTTTTTGTTGCTTTTTTCTTTGATTACATCATCTTTTTCCCCATTACAACATAATTTTCGATAAGAAGTATGCCAAGCAAATTTAAACAAAATAGTAGTAAAAGTATTACCAGCTACTTTATGTTGGTTTGATATATATTTGTTGTTTTATCTCTTTTGGTTAGATTTTTTTTAAAAAGAAATTTCTTTAATAATATATATACATTTATGCTACCAATACCTAGTGCTTATTTTATAAATTTTTATTAGAATGCCAGGGTTTACTATTGTATTTGATCTTGAGATCTAGATCCCAATGCATATGGTTTCACTAGTGTTTCCATTAATTCAAAGCATTCAGTATGCAACATGAATATGGCAGATATTTTACATCTAATAATTTGCATTAAGAAGTGCCATCAGCTGTAAAAATAGCTTGCTAGCTTCTGAAAAATAATCAAGATCTCGCATAAATGTCATGGAATGCTAGATGGTATAATGTTATACGGATCTATACATTTGACCACAGTTATAAATTACTATAGGAATCGATGGCAATAACTAAGGTTAAGAGCAACCATGCAAGCCATGCAAATCAGCATTAAAAAGGCATGGTAATAAAATTATTATACAAAAAGAATTCTAAAAATCAAGTTTTTTGGGTTGCACTATTTCATGCTAGCCAAATGATATAGATACCTTTTGTTTATCTACTTATAGGTTCAATTATTGCAACCAATAATGCTATCTATATAGGGCCCATTTGATGGATTATGCTGTATAATATACTAGAAGAAAATGACGTTTTGGAGGGCAAACCTTTTTTTTTTTGAAATGTTTATAAAACTAGATTTGAATATCTAACTATTATCTGTTATATTTTCGATACACTACATGATGCATAAAACTTTAGAATAACTATAGATATTAATATTCTATATATATAGCTCTCTCCTAATTATTCATAATGTAGTGATAACGTTCTTATGCTGGGATTATGGATGTCTTGCATAGGCAATCTATTCATAATATTTCATTTATTCTATCTTATTTTTTATTATTACTAGTGCTTTAAGATTAGAATAGCCTAGTAGTAGTTGACAAAAATTAGAAAGAACTATATAATGTGTTCTTGCTTGTTATGATTGCTCTTCCTAGTTCTATCTTTAATTGTTGAAGATTGATGTCATGCTAACAGTTCTCCATATAAACAGTACTTGCCAGGGATTGCTGTTGCAGTTCACTTTATCCAAGTATCTTAACTTCCTATCCTCAGCAACATTGTCTTTGTATAACCAAGTAATTAGATTTTGTTGCCATTTTTTTTTATTATTATTATGAAAGAGAGAAGTTAGGAGATCCTAACTTATAGTCATTAAAAGTAAAGAAAAAGATCATATATACATTGGTGACTCAAGTTGGATAGGTTCCATTTTAGAGAGCAAGAATCTGAGGGAGAGGGTGTTGGAAGGTTAGATTGTGGAGTAAGAATAGAAAGGAAGAGCACAATAAAACTTGAGGTGAATTCTTGTACAACAATATAATTCAACTAGTTTGTACGAGGAGACTTCAAAGTTGAAGAGGTAGTTGTTTCTTTGCGTGCATAAGCACTAAAAGAACACTGACTACTATAAGAAACTAATAGGTGAATCAAATCCACCGTAGACCTAGGATGAAAATCATCATAATTTTTTTTTTTAATGTGTAATAGCAACACAATCTAGAATGATTTCATCTTAGTTCTAAAGTGGATTTGGTCCACCTAATAATTTCTCAGCTGCTAAGTTGTTCCATGCTGGTTTAAGATCTCTTTTATTCTTGGAGGCTTGTATAATATAGAAGGGAGGATGGTTTATTCTGCTACCATAGAAGGGACATTCTTCAGGTGTAAGACTTGTATGATATAGTTTCTCATATATAATATATAGCGTCGATAGCAAAATTTTATCATAACTTCACGGTGGCCGTTATTTTAGCCGAACAGTAGGGGCAGGAGTAGTAATAAGAACCTTCTCGCCTCTTCTTGGCACCATTCTCGTCAGCCGCCACTCCCTCGTCTCTCTTTTCTTCTTCTCCGAAGAAGTCTATAGCGAGAAAACAGAGGAAGATAGGAGAAAGGAACCCCCTTTCTGTAGGGAAGCAGGAGAATAAGTAGAGAAAGCGGGCTAAGAGAAGCTACAGAGGATATGCTCACTGTTGTGCCACCAACCTCTTCTTCCTCCTCCTCCCTCCGACCCTTTCTCCGAGTCCAATTCTCTGCCAGGAGGTCGCCGGACCGCCGCCACGGCCGCCGTCTCGACTCCGTCCTCCAGTCCCTAGGCGGCGGCCGGTGGAAGCTCACCGACATCGACCCAGGTGCACTGCTTCTCCCTGAGCCCTAAAGGCGACGCCTTTCTCTTCTTTATTGCTTATTTTTTTTAGCGCTGCTGGTAGATGTGGTACGAGAGAGGCTGAGCTTATGGCTTGGCAAGGCGCAGTCGCTGATCACGGAGGTGGCGACGCCGCTTGTGAAGCCTGGGCAGGGGAGGAAGCCCGCCCTGGAGCGTCAGCTGGACAACATGGCCGTCCAAGAAGAGAATTTTATGGCCTCGGAGTTGACTGTGGAGCGGAGGACGCCAAAGGGGTATCTCTCTTTTGCTGCCGTGGTCTCCATCGAGCAGTTTGGGAGGTAACGGCAAAGACTTTCTCACCAATTTTGCAACTTCTTTCGTTTCTTTGGTGGTCTTGGTAACATGGGTGGAATCTTCTTCACATTTTTTTGTAATTATTTCTGTTAACTGTGCTCTCTGATTGCTCCAAAGCATGGTGCAGGATGATTGGATTGACAGGGAGGAAGATGCAGAAGATTTTTGAAGCACTTGCTCCCGAGCATGTTCAATATGATGCCCGGAGTTTGGTGGAATATTGTTGCTTTAGGTACTTGTCAAGGGAGAGCTCTGACTTCCATCCCAGTTTGAAGGTCTGTGAGTGCCACATAGCTTAACATTTAAAACGAATCTATCCTTTGCATGCACTGGAATGTAAACATTGTGTGCATTCTCAAGCTGTTACATTCTGTAGGTTCACTGCATATATTGTGTCAATGAATACTTTTATCAGCTTATTTTTTTTCATAAGGTAACTTGAGTGAATTGGCTGTGCCACTTGAATAGTAGTTCTCTTTTGAGAAAACAGATCAAACGATTTCGAGAATTTGTAATATAACCAAAAGGCAAGTTATTAAAATATAGGGATTGAATGTGAAGTATTATGGATGTCTTGAAGTCAACATGAACAGAGGGAATCCTTCTGTTTTGTCGAGACAAGGTTCGAATCTGGGGGCAGGAAAGGGATGCCAATGCCAACTGCTGCAATAAGACCAGTTGGATAGGATAAGATTTTTGCTTGGAATATTTTTCCATATTTTGTTTACGATAGACTGGCATGCATGCGGGAAACTGTAGAATCACATCCAATTTTTCAGCCATGATTTTTATTCAGTTAATTTAGTAATTTATCACATGGTCAACCTAACATTTCTCCCAAGTTTTGCGCAAAGCCATTAATATAACTATTGACTATGTTCCTGATTGTTCTTTCTGGGACTTATATTGGATTGTATATCTACAGGAGCTTGCATTTCAGAGGCTTATTTTTGTGACTATGCTTGCATGGGAGAATCCATACAATGGAGATGGTGATTCACAATTTTCGCTAGATAATTCTTCTTTGCAGGTTAGTTTACATTTCTCCATGTTTTTTCAAGCATCATTACATATAAGCATGTCTTCTGCGACACATGAGCTGCTATTAGTGATCAACACCAATTTGAGTGTTGCAAGCACAGTTGTTTCAAATCATATAGTGTAGGGATATCTCATTAATCATGTTACCTGGATTGCTAATATTAAGTGCTACAGTAGTCACATATGTTTGTAATATGATATCGATGATCAGGTTGTGGCCTAAGTGTTTAGATGGATGAACTGCTGGATGAACATAATTGCTGCCCCGAGTACTGACTTCGACCTTCTAGAAATTTATTATACAGATCAAAGTTATCACATATAATTACATCTTCTTCATCTAAGATGTTTACTGTATCATGTTCTATACACACACACACAACACACATACACACACACACACACACACACAAAAACACTTGCTAATGAAGGAATAATGCTTACCTTCACTAACAAAGGAAACAAATGGTTTGTCCCCTCTTCAGATTATGTAAGTTAATGTGCTTTGCTTCACGAGATACTATCAGAAGCCAGAAGTTAATTGTAGACCTTTAAGTTGTTTTCTTTTTTCTTTTTTCTTTCCTTATAAATCTTTCATGTAAAATATTTTTATATTATTCCTGGCCATATTTTTTTATTTTTGGAAGGAAATATTTTCAATTATAGTAATCCTTTGCATATGCAAGTAGAGTCATATCACGAGTTTCACTGTCTGCCTACTAATGACCTTAAAACACAGCTAGAAACCAATACAAGTAAAATAGGGTAAATTATGAAAGCATATACAATTCTGTGTCACCTTAGTCTGCATTGAGATGAAACTAATTTTGTAGACTTAAACATTTCTCAAAGTATAGTAGTTTACATCTTAGTGGACTTTGTGCCAGATGAAAATTAATTAAAACCTATTAAATCATTCTATACTTTGATCACGTGCTGTTATAGGATTTTAACAACTATCATTGATTTTAACAGAAGTTAGCGATAACAGTCGTTTCCTTCAACTTCTAGACTATCACAAATTTAGTCAAGTAAAATTGCACTGACTTGATTCAAAGAATTTGCCTATGATAATACGTCTTTGATTGTTTAATTGGGAAAAAAGACTTCACCTACTGTTATTTGTCTGTCTGGTTGAGGGCCAAAGAAGGGTTAAGTAGATTAAAGCCCCTTTAATTCAATAGTTCCACTTTAACCCAACAAATGCTGGAAAACTAACAAGCTCATTCTGAGAGCAGAGCGCACATTCTAAAAGGTTGGTAAAACTACTTTTCCACCTAAACAGGATTAAACTATTCCACCCTACAGGATGGAGTAACATATTTCACAGTAAAGTAGGTTAGGATAAGTTAAACTATTAACTCCGGATTATCTTATTCTGCAACCAAATGCAGCTTAGTAGAGCTAATATTTCTTCTTTCATCTCCTCCTTTTCTGCATCCCTTTGGATTCTTAGACTGTATAAAAATATATATGAAGTTGGGAAAGAAAAGTGACTGGATGAGCAAGCTAAATTTTCCAAGTCTCTTGTTTCATATTTGAATTTGATAACATAGTTCTGTGAATTTGGAATATGTAATAGGATTATATCAGATTAATATGTGTTCTTAAATGTTGATGCCTTTTTACCATTTAGAGGAGACTGGTTGGGGAGCAGGCCTTCGTTCGAATTGCTCCTGCTATTGCAGGTGTTGCTGATACATCAACTGCACATCATCTTTTTAAGGCTCTTGTTGGAAATGAACAAGGACTCTCTTTGAGCATGTGGATGACATACCTTGCTGAACTTTTCAAGTAAGTATCCCTTCATTTGGTCCAAAATTTTGCATCTTGGTTCATATATATACACTCATTTCTTGGAATTCCTGTATTTAGATGTATTTAATTTGCAAGATTGGTGTTCATCATGATTCAGTTCTCTTAATAAACATCAATCATGGAAGTGATGTATTTGGATCTTGCAAAATTTTTCATTAATTGGTTGTTTTAATCAATAATTATAATTTGTTGACCAACTAGCTTATTAAAAAAAACAAAAGTTCCTTTTGAAAGACCAAAAGAAACAACCTGGACTGGAGAAATGAATCATTTCAGAATATGGCTTCACAGCTTTACTAGAAGACTTTGATTTGAGAGTTTTATGATTGACCGAAGAAAAGGATGGACTCAGCTGACCCAACCAGTTTGGGATTAAAGCTTAGTTGACTTGTATGATGGACCTCAACTCAGTATTAGCACTTTGCAATTTGCATGTAGGAAATCTGTCTCAATGTGCATTGGTCTGGATTCCCGACCGAGGCCAATTGGCCAGTGGAGGCCTACATTGGTGTATTTAGGTAAAGTTGAAAATCAGAACATGTATGCAAAAGGTGAAGAATAAGGCAAAGCAATGAACTAGACATGAATGGAAAAATATGTGATGATATTTGAAGCAAGTATATGAACCGAAGATTACCTCAATAGTCATCCCGTCCATTTCAAACTAGAGGTTCCAGGTTTGAATCTTGAGTGGCATATACTGAAAAATCCAAACCCAGGTAATTCTAATAGAAATAGATCTTCCTCTCCTTCTCACACAATAAGGGGACTGGGAGGGGGGATATTTGAAGCAAGAATCTGAAACCTGCCAAAGTGAATTTAAAAGGAATAAATGATCATGTAACAAAAAAACTCTAAACGGATACAATTAATATAACAGATGCTTTGTATATCTGAACACAAGGTTTCCAAATCCACATTATTATGTGGTAGGGGCCAGGTTTCCTCCTAGCAAGATTGCAACTCTCTTTTAAATTCCAATGAAATGAACTGGTTATGTTGAGTAGTACTTAAGTCATGACAAATTAAAAATTAACTCATCGCTCTATATAACAAGGATCACGGTTTGGATTATACCGTTTTGTAGAATATGCATTATTGCAAGGTATGTCTCATAATAAAGGTGAACATCATTTACTAGCTTGTCTTGGTGATAATGGTCTGAGCAATTGCAGGTTATAGTGATAAATCATGCCATGGGCTGGCATGTCCCGCATTAGAATAAGTTAAAATCATTTTTCAGGCTCCTTTTAGTTTTATTTATTTAATTCTATATTAAGTTGGTATTTTATGAATTTGAATAGTATATTGTCCTTGTTTATGCTATGCCTTCATCTAAAACCTCACTCCTACTGGCTAAGGACCGGCATAGGGCACACGTTGCGATACTTCCACAAGTGAACTGGGTTGAACCTATCCAGACCACTCTAAAATCTCCTCATATGGACCCCCTATTGCTTCGAATCAAGATCATAGGTGTTTTTAAACTTTTCTTTTTGTTATGGTTCCAGCGGATACCGTGTGTCGATAGAGTATTTACTGCTTGTAAATATATTGTTGGCCAGCAAACAGTATATAGCTCTACCAAGATTTTTGAAACCATGAATTTGAGTAACAATTTGATTTGGGCACAGTTAAAATCGGGATTGTTTGATGTGGAAGATGTACTATGCTTGCTTGTAATGATGCATGGTATGCCATAGTCCTTGCTCCCAATTAACTAATACTTTAATAAAGCGATTCCTCTCTTATATTTCACCATTCTTATTTGTTTTATGCACATGGATATGGGTTTCTTACACTTATTCTAGAATCTTTTTTTTTTTTTTTTTGAGAGAGAAGAAACATTCTAGAATTATAATTTTGTAGGCTGCAATTAGTGTTGCATGGACATGGACATGAGAATAAAATACCCACGTGTCCAAAAATCTGCCATGGCAAGAGGTAAAAAGGAAAAGTAATTTTAACTAATATATAAATATTGTTTAAAAAATAGTAAAAGATATTATTTGTTAAAGTCTTTCCATGTAAATGGTTTTCACACAAACTTCCCAAGTAGCTTAAGGATTTTAGAAAATGACACCTGTAAAGTTTTTTTATTCCTGCATTTTTTTATCAATCTTTAAAGAACCAGAAGTTAAATTTGAACTTCTTGTTGGAAGAGTCTAACTTTTTGCCAATTTCTAAAAGTTGCAGCAAGAAAAATTTGATAAGTGTCCAATCGTCTGACAACTATCCAATTGGAACACATATCCGTTGTGGTTTATTAAAGCTAGATATGAGTGTCCAGATAACAGAGCCTGCAATATTTAGCTAGTTAAAATGTAAACCTTGTGTGGAAAAATAAATATACCTTGACAAGTAATAGCATGCATGATTTTCAAGAAATGTACTTTCCATGCAGCTTAACTGTTTAGTAGGAAAGTGCTTAAAAGCTGGTTCAATTCTTTTTCTACAAAATCGGGAAGCGAGTGAGAAACATAAGGGATATGCACAGAAAAATACACAAACATGTTCCTGTATGAAAAAGAGGGGAATGCTTCCTACTTTGGAAATATGTCTTGTTTCCCACATCCATTTCCCAGGGTTGCAACTATGCTAACATCTAGGTTTTCATTTTGGTACATCACTTTAGATTTTTCAGACCCAAAACTTAAAGTTGACTTAACCAAAATAACCTTGACCATAATTAACAATGTCCATCTCATCTATTTGCAGTTGGCATAGGTTATACATTGCCATTTATTTGTGCCAGGGGCTTTATCCTCTACCAAAGCAATTTTTTGCTAATCCCTTTTCTGGGATTGTGTTCGTGTATTCATAGGTATTCCTTTTCTGGGCTCCTCCCTTTTTTTCTTCATGCAGCTATGGCATCATAATCCATCTCCATCACTTCATTCACAATTAGTGTGTCGTTCTCCTAACATCAAAAATTTTATCAACTCTCAAAGACTACATCATCCATGTTTTTCAAGAAACCCATCTGAGGATTCTTATGTACTTTGTCCTTACAGATTTACCCAACATTTGAAGCTAAGTAAAACTTTTATTTTGCTGTTGTTTTGGATTTTAAAAATCTTTGATTTGAAATCAGAAATTTGTTCTAATTTCATTAAATTTGTCCAGTGGTCTTTGTTCTTTTACATACTAGATCTAAGATATGGTGTGAACTCCTGGGCATATATTTTATAAGGGACCTCAATTTACATTTTATATATTACTAAAATAGCATCCATACATTTTGTTTGATTCAACCAATGTCCTCGAGTTTTAGACCTCTTCCTCCGTAGTTTCATCTCAACTTTCACCCTTGTGTTCAGTTCATCTGTTATTATAGCATTGTACAGATCTAGAAAATTCTTGGAATATGAACAATCAGATTATCTATGATAGGATCACTAGTAGAATCTTATCAGTGTCAGTGTAGTTACTTTCCATTCTTGTTACATCCTCTCAAGCATATCTTTAATGGTTCTGAAACAATAATTGGTCTATGCCTTCTGTCATTAGCACTCATCAAATATTCTCCAAACTTTTTTTTACTTGGCAAAAACCATGCATAAGTATCTATTCTTCTTTGTATTCTTTCCATCAATTTCCTTGAAAGGAAAATAGCTTCAGTTGTTAATGTTTTAGGGTTATAGCCAGTTTGATCAATTGAAGCTGTTGCCACTGACCATAGATATTACTCTGTGGTCAACTCCTATAAATCATTTGACTCATAAGTTCCATGGTGGTTATGACAAATTTTGTAGGTTCCCATTTTCTTATATCTAAAATTGATACAAGATGCTTCTATCCTATTACAGATATAACCACCTAACATTTTGTTCTACTAGAATGATTTGTTGCATACTTGTTTTCTTAGTGACCATTTTAAATATTAAATTTTGTATCTTGTGTATCATTTTTTATATTCAATTTTTTTCATCATGGTGCTTGGTGTAGATCTTTGCTTATAGACTTTAACTATTGTATAGGGTACATCAGGGAAGGAAATCATACCAAACTGGAGATGTTTTGTTGTCTGATGAGCAACTTCTCTGCATAGGTTCCAGTAGGAAGCGGCCTGTTTTAAAATGGGAGGATAACATTGCATGGCCTGGAAATCTGACTTTAACAGATAATGCACTATATTTTGAGGTATAATTGTTTTTCCTCTGTGGTTCTAGTAGATGTGCTTGTTTCCTGGCCATCTGACAAACAGTCATGCTATGCTTGTCATTTATGCGTATGTATTGCCTAGGAGTTTCTCATTGCAAACCTATTCTGTAAGAATGCTCACTTATAAGTGTAGAAAGCACATGTATACACTTACATGGAACTCACTCCTTGTAAGGAACTATCCTAATGTGAACATGCTATGGACCCATGTACAGATGCTATGGTAAATACATTTTATGTATATATTCAGAAAAAAATAAACTGATAACACAGGATGCCAAGTGTTAAAGTGTCCTCAAGCGTCAACACTGCATCCTCCAAATATATAGGCATTTGTTGGGGGGTGGGGGTGGGAGGAGAATTATATATGCTAACAAATGAATTATGGAATAGCCATGAGTGCACAAGTTATTTAAGTTATTTGGTTTAAGAGAGTCAAGATGTCTTGAGATACTAAATCGGTAATTTATCATGATAACTTTAAATTATAACATAAGGGCACTTCACTTATTACTCGTATAATTATAATAACTTTATAGTTTATACTAAAAAAGGAAAGAGAATCATCTTGAAATATCCACCCACATAAATTTAGTAACTTTATATTTAAAACACAAGGACACTTCTCTTAAACTGTCCATAAAACCTTGATATCTTATATTAATAACATAAGGACACTTTGCTTGAAGTTTCCAGCACTTGAAATTAAGAGTCCCATACATGACACTCCAAAAAGAAGTTTCCAATTGTTGGGCACATGCCACATCCACATGCCCAAAAGGTCTGACACTTCCAAAAACCTGAAAAATGAAGTGTCCAGGTAACATAGTTTCTATGTTTTGCTACATAATGATTACTCGTACTTCCACCAATCGAGTTTTGTTTTGTTCAAAGATTTTGATTTGCAACTGCTTCTTGATAGGGTCCTTGCTAGGAAAAGTTGTTATTATTAAAATAATGTTGCTGACATAAAACAATAAAATAAGCCTAGCTTAAACAGGTAGTAGCTATTATATTTTAAGTT